>NC_135828.1:11890306-12244202 GCF_964213995.1 Mustelus asterias | reverse complement strand
TCTTGGCCATTCATCAGGAACTGAACTGAACTGAACCAGCCAGGGCGGCACGGTAGCACAGTGGTTAGCACTGCTGCTTCACAGCTCCAGGGTCCCGGGTTCGATTCCCGGCTCGGGTCACTGTCTGTGTGGAGTTTGCACATTCTCCTCGTGTCTGCGTGGGTTTCCTCCGGGTGCTCCGGTTTCCTCCCACAGTCCCAAGATGTGCGGGTTAGGTTGATTGGCCAGGTTAAAAATTGCCGCTTAGAGTCCTGAGATGCGTAGGTTAGCGGGATTAGCGGGTAAAATATGTGGGGGTAGGGCCTGGGTGGGATTGTGGTCGGTGCAGACTCGATGGGCCGAATGGCCTCCTTCTGCACTGTAGGGTTTCTATGGTTTCTATAAATACTAGGCTACAAGAGCAGGTCAGAGGCTAGGAATCCTGTGGCAAGTAAGTCACCTGACTCCCCAAAACCTGTCTACCATCTACAAGGCACAAGTCAAGAGTGTGATGGAATAGTCACCACTTGCCTGGATGAGTGCAGCTCCAACGACACTCAAGGAGCGCAATACCATCCAGGGCAAAAGAATCCACTTGATTGGCACCCCATCCACCATCTTCAACATTCACTTGCTCCATAACTGAGACACAGTGGCAGCAGTATGTACCATCTACAAGATGCACTGCAACAACTTACCAAGGCTTCTTCGTCAGCAACAATGACCTCTTCCACCAAGAAGAACAAAGGCAGCAGAGACATGGGAATACCACTACCTGCAAGTTCCTTTCCAAGTCACACACCATCCTGACTTGGAAATATACTGCCATTCATGCACCGTCGCTGGGTCAAAATCCTGGAACTCCCTCCCTAACAGCACTGTAGGTGTACCTACATCACATAAACTACATTGGTTGAAGGAAACAGCTCACCCCTTCTCAAGAGCATTATGTGCTGGCCAAGCCAGCAACGTCCATATCCCATGGATGAATACTGAGAAAAACAATATCTCAAAGCTGTGGTTCAGATGAATCCATGAAGCGTGTAAGCAAAATGTCAGGTCAGTAGTACCATATGGACCAAGATCTCAAAGCCTATCCATGATCGGTGCTGAAATTACGCATCATTACGAAACCACTTTGTTAAGTATGTCTACAACACATACTCCCAGTCCACAGTTGATACAGCAACATGGTTTCTACATCAGGCAGTTCAAATACGAATCAAATGCCACATGGCCTATTCTTTATTCCTTTAAAGCTGCAATACATGAACATTTGGCTGCTTGGAGGCTTCACCAATGGTTGGAGAAGCAACATACACCACAGATTGCAAAACTGCTGAGTTGGTAAGCCCACTGGAGACTAAAAACCATGGCTCCCTCTTAAAACTCAGACATGGTAGAGGCTCCTGACGCAATCTAGCAAGTCATGCTGAAAATGCTTGCAAGTTGAAGGCAGGTTTAGACTCAACTACTCCACACCCCAAAGCGGAATAGCCTGACAAAATTCACCATCTTCGTTTTAATGTCCATTTCTGTGAAACAACATAGTAAAAAACTGAAACAGAATTACTGCCATGTAATCCAGATAGGTAACGGTGAGTCAAGCATGGTGTGTCTTCAGAAACCATTGGTAATATTTGTTGTAATAACACACAATAGGAAGGTTCCAGGTTTAATCCCTTGTCTGCATTATGTTACTGACCTTAGTCAAAGCATCTGGATTCAGCAAACCTGTTACAAATCGGCACCCTATCCACACTCTCAAACATTCACTCCCTCCACCACTGGTGCACAGTGGCAGCAATGTGTACCATCTACAAGAGCCATTGCAGCATATCACCAAAGTTCCTTCAATAGCACCTTGCAAACTGTGACTTCCATTACCTGGAAGAACAAGGGCAGCAGGCACGTGGGAACATCATGGGAACTAACAAGATGCCCTTCAAGCCACACACCATCCTGACTCAGAATTATAATGTGACTCCTTCATTCTGATTTCATCAAAAGCCTGGAACTCCTTCTAGGGTGTATCTATACCACATTGACTGCGGCAGTTCAAGACGACAGCTCACTTCTCAAGGGAAGGCAATTAGGGAAAAACAATAAAGGCTGGGCTCGTCAACAATATTCACATTCCAATGAACAAATACATATAAAAACAACCAAGCTTTGTACTCATGATCCCTATCCAGCAATATCTGCTGGAAGCTGGAAATGCATGTGAATGGAAGGCAAGTGACAACAGGCCTTAGCCATGATATTCCTGTGGTGGAATTGTCAAAACAATGTCTGGCTTGCACAAATTGATACTTGGGGAGGGAGCAAAAAACAACTGTTTAACTGTATAGTTGGCATGAGGAGGAAAAGGAAAAGCTAGCAAGAAAAATACACTGGAGAGTAAGTAGCACTAAGATGTTGGCTAATTCGCCGAATATGACAAAAGGGATTTTAATTAAAATGTTAAATGGGATTGTGTCCAGAAAACTGTTACAATATGGACATAACTGTACCAACATATCTTCCACAGCCACACTGCAATCTAAATGTACAGTGATCTCTTAAATACATACATGAATGCACATCTGAAGTTATAATGACTTTATGAAATGTGCGAGAATGACTTTCATGAGCATATGAAAACATAGAAATGAATGATTGATTCATAGAACATAGAACAGTACAGCACAGAACAGGCCCTTCGGCCCACGATGTTGTGCCGAGCTTTATCTGAAACCAAGATCAAGCTATCCCACTCCCTATTATCCTGGTGTGCTCCATGTGCCTATCCAATAACCGCTTAAATGTTCCTAAAGTGTCTGACTCCACTATCACTGCAGGCAGTCCATTCCACACCTCAACCACTCTCTGCGTAAAGAACCTACCTCTGATATCCTTCCTATATCTCCCACCACGAACCCTATAGTTATGCCCCCTTGTAATAGCTCCATCCACCCGAGGAAATAGTCTTTGAACGTTCACTCTATCTATCCCCTTCATCATTTTATAAACCTCTATTAAGTCTCCCCTCAGCCTCCTCCGCTCCAGAGAGAACAGCCCTAGCTCCCTCAACCTTTCCTCATAAGACCTACCCTCCAAACCAGGCAGCATCCTGGTAAATCTCCTCTGCACTCTTTCTAGCGCTTCCACATCCTTCTTATAGTGAGGTGACCAGAACTGCACACAATATTCCAAATGTGGTCTCACCAAGGTCCTGTACAGTAGCAGCATAACCCCACGGCTCTTAAACTCCAACCCCCTGTTAATAAAAGCTAACACACTATAGGCCTATAGACAAATAAATTGTGTACAATCGGAGAGACAATCTGCATTCTTATTCTGGAGATACAATGGCTTGATTCTGTCCATTTTTCAATGGTAATGACAATAATTGAGCCACAGTACTAAAATCTCATTCATAAACAATTCAAGAGCTCCATTTCAATCTGTTCAAAGAAATTTCAAAGAAGGTAACAATTCCCAATCACAGCCACATAACCATCGAGAAGTGCCGAGCAACTCCCGACAAAGGAAAACATAATTAGAAGGGGAAAAATAGTGTCTAAATTACAACACAAGACAACCTGCACCATTCTCATTCAGCTTTCTCAACTGCAATGTAACACAGAGCTGAGAACACTTGTCCTCTTATGGGATTGATGCAGAGCATTGTAGATTCACACAGATAAAAAAAAAACATCGTAAGAGTTTTGGATAAGAGTTAGCTTTGCACCAACACAAATTCAGAGCACAGCATTTATATTCAGAGAAAAACAAGAACAACATCAGAGCTGAACATCCCACACAGATTTGTAACTTGTGAAAGAATCTGCCTCCTTGGTGCAGTAAATGCCGACAAGTGGGTCTTTGAGAGGACTCAATAGACTGCTGCTGAACAGGAGCTGAAGCAAATCAAATAAAGAGCTAAATGAAGGATGGCATAAGAAACTGGCTGAGAACCAGATCTGGAAAGCTAACTGATGGGAAAAACTTGGCCTGCTACATTCAACAATAAGGGATGCCAGTCCTTCAGGATTGTCCAGAAACTGGATATGAATTGCCGACCTAGACACTGCTACAAGCAACCAAGGCCAAAAACAAAAGATTTGATTTTCTTTGAACATTTTTGTTCATTGTTTCTTTAAAAAGGAGAACAAACTGGAGAGAGGAAACAAGGCTGTTGGGCCATCAGAAATGTGGCCAAACATTGAGGAACAGGCCCAACTGGACCAGCAGGGTGACACAGTGGTTAGCACTGCTGCCTCACAGTTCCAGGGACCTAGGTTCAATTCTCGGACAATTGGGCGATTGTCTGCGTGGAGTTTACACATTTCTCCACGGGTCTACATGGGTTTCCTCCCACATTCCAAAGATGGATTGGCCATGCTAAATTACCCTAGTGTCAGTAGATGAGATTAGCCATGGTAAATGTGGGGAATTACAGGGACAGGGTGGGGGAAGAGGGCCTAAGTTTAGAGAGTCAGTGCAGACTTGATGGGCTGAATGGCCTCTTCTGTGCTGTAGGGATTCTATGAAAAGAGTTCATAGCCCTATTGGAGAACTGCACAATTTCTTAAAGCCTTCCAACTTAACATGAGTGACACAGATGAGGTGGCAGTGGCTGAAAATTAATATTGTTTTAATATTGTTAAAGTTTATTTATGAGTGTCACAAGTAGGCTTACACTGACACTGCAATGAAGTTACTGTGAAAATCCTCTAGGCGCCACACTCCGGCGCCTGTTCAGGTATGCTGAGGGAGAACTTAGCACGGCCAACGCACGTCTTTCAGACTTTGGGAGGAAACCAGAGCACCCGGCGGAAAGTCACGCAGAGACAGGGAGAACGTGGCCAAATGCGGGCAATTGGGACGAGCTCAGTGGTTTAAAATAAAAGGGGCGGCATGGACAAGTTGGGCCGAAGGGCCCGTTTCCACGCTGTAAACTTCTACGACTAACGTGCGGCCCCCACATCATAGAATCCCTACAGTGCAGAAAGAGACCATTCGGCCATCGAGTCTGCACCAACCACAATCCCACCCAGGCCGTATCCACATATCCCTACATATTTACCCACTAACCCCTCTAACCTATGCATCCCAGGACACTAAGGGGCAATTTAGAATGGCGAATCAACCTAGCCCGCACATCTTTGGACTATGGGAGGAAACCGGAGCAAACCCACGCAGACACGGGGAGAACGTGCAAACTCCACACAGACAGCGGCCCGAGCCAGGATTTGAACCCAGGTCTCTGGAGATGTGAAGCAGCAGTGCTAACCCACTGTGCGGCCATAGACAGTGACCCCCAAGCCGGGAATGGAAGCCGGGTCCCTGGCACCGTGAGGCAGCAGTGGCAACGTGTTAAAACATAGAACATTACAGAGCAGTACAGGCCCTTCGGCCCTCGATGTTGCGCTGACCAGTGAAACCAATCTAAAGCCCATCTAACCTACACTATTCCAATATCATCCATATATTTATCCAATGACCATTTAAATGCCCTTAATGTTGACGAGTCCACTACTGCTGCAGGCAGGGCATTCCACGCCCTTACTACTCTCTGAGTGAAGAACCTACCTCTGACATCTGTCCTAAATCTCTCACCCCTCAATTTAAAGCTATGTCCCCTCATGCTAGCTATCACCATCCGAGGAAAAAGGCTCTCCCTATCCACCCTATCTAATCCTCTGATCATCTTGTATGCCTCTATTAAGTCATCTCGTAACCTTCTTCTCTCTAACGAAAACAACCTGAAGTCCCTCAGCCTTTCCTCATAAGGCCTTCCCACCATACCAGGCAACACCCTAGTAAATCTCCTCCGCACCCTTTCCAATGCTTCCACATCCTTCCTATAATGCGGCGACCAGAAGTGTACGCAATACTCCAAGTGCGGCCACACCAGAGTTTTGTACAGCTGCAACATGACCTCCTGGCTCCGAAACTCAATCCCTCTACCAATGAAAGCTAACATACCGTACGCCTTCTTAACAACCCTATCAACCTGGGTGCCAACTATTGTATTCCTGAATGGAGGTTTCTACAGGGGGGAAACAAGACTGGAGATGCTGTGTTGGCAAGCAATGAATGTTTTGGAGGGGGGGAGCTAGGCAGTTGCCTCATTACAGACCTTTCCTGTGGGTTAATGAGCCAGTGCTTCTCTCCTGTGGCTGACAGATACTGGAGGAGGAGGTGGTGGTGGAGGAGGGCTGCTGTGGCGCTGAAGGGGCAGCTTCCAGCCTCAGTCTTTTCCTCATGGGCTCGCAGTCAGACACTGCACTCATGATAGTGTGGAGTTATTGAATAAGGGTAAAGTGGTAAAATAAATGATGGCACGCTTCAATCAGCACCTTTGAAATGAAAGAGTAAAGGGCGGGCGGAGGGGGGGGGGGGTTGAGATGAGGGGGGAGGGTTGATGTTTTGTTGTGTCTGTCAGCGGCCCCCCCAGAATGGAGCTAAGATGGCGGCCGGAGGGGGGGAGGGGCAAGTCTCGCGGAATTTTCCAGAAGGGGGAGGGGGTGTCGTAGCGCCATCATACTTACCCCCTCCCCTCCCCTCCCCTCCCTTCTTCTTCATCAATAAATATCTTTAACCTGTCACGTCCCCAGCGCCTGGCCCGGTATCGTCCGCCTCCGATCGCCGTCTATCTCTCTCTCGCTCGCTCTGTGTCCCAGGCGCCGGGCGGCCTGTAGTTCCCCGCGGGCAGGGCGGGTGCCCAAGGCGGACGGGGCAAAATGGCGGGCCGGACTACAACTCCCGGCGGGCCCCGCGCCGCCCGCCGAACGTCAGCCTGATTGACGGGCCCTGCGTCATAACGTCACGGGGGTGGGCGGGGGCTCTCCAGGCTGGAGGGAATTCCAGGAAGTGTGATTCAGCCCAAGGCCAATGTTCACCCTTTTATCCAGCCTGTCTCCTTTGGCAGTTTTGCTCATTTTGATGGTTTAGTCCTTAAATAATTAATTTTATGAATTAAACAATAAAATAATTAATTTTATTAATTAAACAGTATTCCTTGGCATTCAATTATATCCAGTAGGAAGTCTAACAACACCAGGTTAAAGTCCAACAGGTTTATTTGGTAGCAAATGCCACTCAAAAAGAGTGGCATTTGCTACCAAATAAACCTGTTGGACTTTAACCTGGTGTTGTTAGACTTCTTACTGTGTTTTCCCCAGTCCAACGCCGGCATCTCCACATCGTTCAATTATATCATCATTGCTGAATCCCCTGCTATCAACATCCTTGATTTGATTTATTATTGTCACATGTATTAGTATACAGCGAAAAGTATTGTTTCTTGCTGTACAGACAAAGCATACTGTTCATAGAGAAAGAAAGGAGAGGGTGCAGAACGTAGCGTTACAGTTGAGAAACTAGGCTGTTGAGAAAGATCAACTTAATATAAGGTAGGTCCATCCAAAAGTCTGATGGCAGCAGGGAAGAAGCTGTTCTTGAATCGGTACATGATCGCAGACGTTCGTACCTTTTTCCTGACAGAAGAAGGTGGAAGAGAGTATGTCTGGGGTGCATGGGGTCCAGGATTATGTTGGCTGCTTAGTTCCTCACTAGGAAAAGAACTGGACGCGCCACATAAATACTGTGGCTACCAGAGCAGGTTAAAAGTGGATGTTTTGAGTCTGTACAACTTCTTTGAGGGGAAGAAGAGTCATACGGACTCAAAATGTTAGCTCTGTTTCTTTCTCTATGGATGCTGGCAGACCTGCTGAGGTTTTGTAGCATTTGAGAGTCCCATTACATACTAATTATAGAGCAACCCAAGCTGTATATAAGCTTCCTGCACAAGGCCTTAGTCTAAGGAGGACTTTAACCTCCATTTCAATGTCTATCTAGGTTGATCATTGGAATCCACAGCAATGACTTAAAATTAGTGATGCACAAACTATGTGTAAATTAAGCCTGTTGTAGCATCACTCTGAATACTTTAAACAAGCTAATTGGATGTATATCATAGAATCATAGAAACCCTACAGTGCAGGAAGAGGCCATTTGGCCCATCGAGTCTGCACCGACCACAATCCCGCCCAGGCCCTACCCCCAGATCCCTACATATTTACCCGCTAATCCCTCTAACCTACGCATCTCAGGACACTAAGGGGCAATTTTTAGCATGGCCAATCAACCTAACCTGCACATCTTTGGACTGTGGGAGGAAACCGGAGGAAACCCACGCAGACACGGGGAGAACGTGCAAACTCCACACAGACAGTGACCCAAGCCGGGAATCGAACCCATGTCCTTGGAGCTGTGAAGCAGCAGTGCTAACCGCTGTGCTACCGTGCCGCCCTTGAAATATACTTGAAAACAAAAAAATGCAGAGCTCTGGGGAGAGAGCAGGGGAGTGGCAGAGTGGGCTAGCATAGGGACAATGGGCAGAAGGGACCTCCTCTTGCACTGTGTGGTTCTACACTGTAAATACACAGTGGGCAACGAAGGGGAAAAATAGAGATGCACTTCCTGCAATGCATGTGTTGGTTATTTATTTTTAACTCTATGGGAACTCTTTGAGGGAAATTGCTGTTTCCAATCAGGCAGTTGCGCTGGCCCTCCCGAGGGCATATGATTGACAGGCGTGGGGTCCTACTTCCTTTTCCGAGCCCTGCACCGAAGCGGCCGCCGCCATGGTGAGTGCAGAACCCGGGCAATCCGTCCCGAATCACCGTCATCCCCGGCCATCCGCCCCCGGCTCGGGTCCGGATAGCCGGCCTAGGGTCTCCTGGGCGCTGCGATGTGTTTTTTAACCGGTCGGTTTGATTGGCCGGAGTGAGGATGGAGTCGGAAAGGCGCCGCTGCTTGCGCTCTGTGGTTCCCTTCCCTCCTTCACTGCTGGGCCTGGGCTTGTGCTGAAGCCAATCCAGGGCTCAGCTTTTTAAATATGAAGCGGCGAGGGAGGCACCCTGGGCACTGGGGATAGTTTATATTTCAGCTCCAAGCCAACAGAGCTCGGTACAACTCCAAAGATGTGTAGGTGAGGTGGATTGGCCATGCTAAATTGCCCCTTAGTGTCCCAGGTTAGGGGGGGAATAGTCATGGTAAATGTGTGGGGTTCAGAGAGAGGGCCTGGTTAAGGTTGTCAGAAAGTTGGTGCAGACTCAATGGGCCAAATAACCACCTCTTGCACTGTAGGGATTCTATGACAACTTGTGAATGGAGCTGTTAATATATGAGCTGGTAAACATAGAACAGTACAGGCCCTTCGGTCCTCGATGTTGTGCCGAGCTTTGTCCGAAACCAAGATCAAGCTATCCCATTCCCTATCATTCTAGTGTGCTCCATGTGCCTATCCAATGACCGCTTGAAAGTTCCTAAAGTGTCCGACTGCACTATCACAGCAGGCAGTCCATTCCACACCCCAACCACTCTGAGTAAAGCACCTATCTCGGACATCCCTCCTATATCTCCCACCATGAAGCTTGTAGTTATGCCCCCTAGTAACAGCTACATCCACCCGAGGAAATAGAGTGGACATTCAGAGACTATCTATCCCACTCATCATCTTATAAACCTCAATCAAGTCGCCTCTCATCCTCCTCCGCTCTAAAGAGAAAAGCCCCAGTTCCCTCAACCTTTCCTCATAAGACCTACCCACCAAACCAGGTAGCATCCTGTCAAATCTCCTCTGCACTCTCCCCAATGCTTCCACATCCCTCCCATAGTGAGGCGACCAGAACATGCAGACCTCCCTCTGTACACAACCCCCACTAACATTTTTTTGCCCCTTGGCGTTTCTTAGCTCTACCCATAATGATTTGATTTATTATTGTCACATGTATTAGCATACAGTGAAAAGTATTGTTTCTTGCACACGATACGGAGAAAACATACCGTTCACAGAGAAGGAAAGGAGAGGGTGCAGAATGTCGTGTTACAGTCGCTGTTAGGGTGTAGAGAAAGATCAGCTTAATATCAGGTAGGCCCATTCAAAAGTCTTAATGGCAGCAGGGAAGAAGCTGTTCTTGGGTCAGTTGTACGTGACTTCAGGCTTTTGTATCATTCTCCTGACGGAACAAGGTGGAAGAGAGTATGTCCGGGATGCACAAGGACCTTGTTTATGTTGGCTGCTTTTCCGAGGTAGAGGGAAGTGTAGACGGTGTCAATGGATTGGAAGTTTGTGTGACTGACCCTTTGTAGTTTCTCGCGGTCTTGGGCAGAGCAGGAGCCATACCAAGCTGTGATACAACCAGAAAGAATGCTTTCTATGGTGGATCTGTAAAAGTTGGTGAAAGGTGCAGCGGACATGCCAAATTTCCTTCGCTTCCTTGGCTGTGGAGGGGTCTTTCTCTGCATGGAGGTCAGTGACCAGTGGAGTGCCCCAGGGATCTGTTCTGGGACCCTTGCTGTTTGTCATTTTCATAAATGACCTGGATGAGGAAGTGGAGGGATGGGTTGGTAAGTTTGCTGACGACACCAAGGTAGGTGGTGTTGTGGATAGTTTGGAGGGATGTCAGAAGTTGCAGCGAGACATAGATAGAATGCAAGACTGGGCGGAGAAGTGGCAGATGGACTTCAACCCGGATAAGTGTGTAGTGATCCATTTTGGCAGATCCAATGGGATGAAGCAGCAGTATAATATGAAGGGTACCATTCTTAGCAGTGTAGAGGATCAGAAGGACCTTGGGGTCCGGGTCCATAGGACTCTTAAATCGGCCTCGCAGGTGGAGGATGCGGTCAAGAAGGCGTACGGCGTACTAGCCTTCATTAATCGAGGGATTGAGTTTAGGAGTCGGGAGATAATGCTGCAGCTTTATAGGACCCTGGTTAGACCCCACTTGGAGTACTGCGCGCAGTTCTGGTCACCTCATTACAGGAAAGATGTTGAAGCCATTGAAAGGGTGCAGAGGAGATTTACAAGGATGTTGCCTGGATTGGGGGGCATGCCTTATGAGGATAGGTTGAGGGAGGTTGGTCTCTTCTCCCTGGAGAGACGAAGGATGAGAGGTGACCTGATAGAGGTTTACAAGATGTTGAGAGGTCTGGATAGGGTAGACTCTCAGAGGCTATTTCCAAGGGCTGAAATGGTTGCTACGAGAGGACACAGGTTTAAGGTGCTGGGGGGTAGGTACAGAGGAGATGTCAGGGGTAAGTTTTTCACTCAGAGAGTGGTGGGTGAGTGGAATCGGCTGACGTCGGTGGTGGTGGAGGCAAACTCGTTGGGGTCTTTTAAGAGACTTCTGGATGAGTACATGGGATTTAATGGGATTGAGGGCTATAGATAGGCCTCGAGGTAGGGATATGATCAGCGCAACTTGTGGGCCGAAGGGCCTGTTTGTGCTGTGGCTTTCTATGTTCTATGTTCCTGAGTCAGTGAGAACTTGTTATAATTTGTCAGTGGGGCTGTTAATATGTGAACTGGTAAACATGCAGCCCTCCCTATGTTTACAACCCCTGCAGACTTGCCCTTGGTGTTTCTTCGCTCTACCCATATAGGTTCCACATTGTCCGAGCTCATATCCTTCCTCGGTACGGTGTTAATTTCCTCTTTTAACCAGCAATGCACTTA
The DNA here is from genome assembly GCF_964213995.1 of Mustelus asterias. Classification (NCBI taxonomy): domain Eukaryota; kingdom Metazoa; phylum Chordata; class Chondrichthyes; order Carcharhiniformes; family Triakidae; genus Mustelus; species Mustelus asterias. The sequence continues at coordinate 12,232,708 of NC_135828.1, read as the reverse complement.
AGGTGAGAGAGGGAAAGTTCAGCGTAGATGTGAGGGACCGTATTTTTTTCCAGAGAGTGGTCGGTGTCTGGAAGGTGCTGCCAGGGGTGGTGGTGCAGGCAGATATGATGGGGGCGTGAGATAAGCACGTGAGTGTGCAAGGAATAGAGGGATATGGACTAAGGGCAGGCAGATGGGATTAGTTTAATTTGGCGTCATGCTCGGCACAACATTGTGGGCCGAAGGGCCTGTTCCTGTGCTGCTCTATGTTCAATGCAGCTCCATCGCCTTTACCGTTTTGTCTGTCCTTCCTAAATACTGAATACAGGCCTCCCTCATTCAGACTGGGATTCATGTTATCCATTGAATACTCCCAACTTCTATGTTAATGTAAAGTAACTTGAGGGTGCAGCAGTATTGACTTCAGAGGCTGTTGGTTACTGTGAAGTAAGTCCTAAGCTGGAAAGGGGCACTCATTTTGAGTCTGTTTCCTGACAGGAAAATAAAACCTATGCAATTTTTATGAATCTTGCAACAATGCCTTCTTTAATGAATGTATGGGGAGTGGTAATATTGGGAGGGTGCGGGGAATGACTATTGCCTGGTTCTAAGGATGCACAGACTTGCGAATGGTGGGAGAGGCTTGTCGAACATTGATTTGGAGGATGATTTGCCGAGAACAGGGCCAATGTGACCGACCGCTCTGCCATGCTTTCAGACTCTCAGCGTCAGGGACCCAGGTTCAATTCCGGCCTCGGGTCGCTGTGTGGAGTTTGCACGTTCTCCCTGTGTCGGCGTAGGTTTCCTCTGGAATGTGGGGTTATAGGGACAGGGCCTGAGTTTGAGTTGCAGGCTCGATGGACAGAATGGCCTCTTTCTGCACTGTAGGGATTCTATGACTGAGACGTGGCATAGAGGAGGTTGCTAACATAAAGGGAGAAGCAAAATGTGGATGGTGGAAGAGCGGATAAATTAGAGGACTCCATGGGCTGGAATCTAGGAGGAATGGGGCTTCGAGCTGATCAAAGCATTTAATCAGCAAGGTTGAGGTAGGGATGGAGGTGGACAAACGTGCAGAAGTGGTCTTGATGATGCTTAGGAAAGGGTGTTTGATCCAAAATTTAAGCGTCAAAAGATGCATTTTGTACTCTGGCTCAGACTGGTCTAGAATCCCAGAATAGGGATTTAGTTGTGGGGGAAGCGGGGGATTATTCAGGCCAGAAGTTTTAAGGCATGGTTAGGCATCTTTTCAGTTGGAAAATGTTCCCACTTGTCTTTATTTGATATCCAATGGTCCAACAGAAGAGTTGAGTCACAGCTTTCTAGTGGAAGGTAATCTGTGGAAGGCAGCCTGATATTGAATTGCTTCAATTGTCCCAATTTTTATTGTACAATCTTTTAAGTAGCAGGAAGATTTGCAATTAGATTGGTCTCTAGATATTCCAAAGCATTTTACAACAAATTAAAGGTTGGTCAGTGTTTTAATGCAGGAATTGTAGTAGTCATTTGGCGCACAAAATGGTCCCATGAATAACAGTGAAATACAAAGCGAGATAATCTCTTTCTGTGATTTTAGTTGAGGGATACTTAATGGTCAGGGCACAAGGAGAACTCCACTGCTCCCCGAAATAATACCATAGGATCTTTAACATCCACCTGGAGGAGATAGTCATCAACTTCAGGAAGCGTAATGGAGGACATGCCCCTGTCTATATCAACAGGGACAAAGTAGAAATGATCGAGAGCTTCAAGTTTTTAGGTGTCCAGATCACCTGCAAGCTGTCCTGATCCCTCCATCTGGACGCTTTAGTTAAGAAAGTCCACGATTGCCTCTACTTTCAATAGACGAAGGAAATTTGGCATGTCAGCTACGACTCTCACCAACTTTTACAGATACAACCGGAAAGAATGCTTCCTATGGTGTATCTCAGCTTGGTATGGCTCCTGCTTTGTTCAACACCACAAGAAACTGCAAAGGGTCGTGAACATCGTCCAGTCCATCACTCAAACCTGCCTCCCATCCATTGACTCCGTCTACACTTCCCGCTGCCTCGGCAAAGCAGCCAGCATAATCAAGGACCCCATGCACCCCGGACATTCTCTCTTCCACCTTTTACCATCGGGAGAAAGATACAAAAGTCTGAAGACACGTACCAACCGACTCAAAAACAGCTTCTTCCCTGCTGCCATCAGACTTTTGAATAGACCTATCTTGCATTAAGTTGATCTTTCTCTACACCCTAGCTATGACTGTAACTACATTCTGTACTCTCTCCTTTCCTTCGCTGTGTGCTATGTTTTGTCTGTATAGTGCACAAGAAACTACTTTTCACTGTATACGAATACATGTGACAATAATTAACCAAATCAAGGGGCAGGCAGGGCCTTGGTTTAACGTTGCATCCAAACAGTGATGCCTCCAATAGTGAGGCATTCCCTCAGTACTGCATTATGTCTTTAAATGTTTGCTGTTTCTACTTTTTAGAACGACACTGTGACCGTCAGAACAAGAAAGTTCATGACAAACCGCTTGCTCCAACGCAAGCAAATGGTGAGTAGAGATATGTTGCTATTTTCTCTTTTGCATGTTTTATTTCTGAGGATATAAAAAAGGAAGCTCACCTGATATCAGTTTTTTGCCCTCATATTTGCATCAATTGCCGTTTCTTGTCTTGACGCCTTCTGGTTCTCCCGAATGGCAAGTTTGTGGCCTTACATTTTCCTCTGCTTTGCTGTGCACTTATTGAAACTGAGACTCCTCAACTGCCCCTTTTTGACTTTTTCTTCATCAAGGTCTCTTGTAGAACTCTCTCCTTTCCTTTCTCTTCACTCTCCAATATTTGAAGAACAAAAACTTGCTGTTGTTTCATCAATGTTTCCTGCCTGAACCTTGCTTCCTCCTCCTGTGAAACATGGTCACGACCTTTCACTTAAGTTTCTCCATTTTAAAAAGAAAATGACAGTGCAAAGTTTATAAAATTGTATTTATGGGAATCTGAGGATAATTCTAACCTGTCGGCGCATTGGTAAATAGTTCAGCTTTGCTAGTCGGCACCGAGTCTTCAAGAAGTCAGTCCTCTTAGCGAGCAACTTCAAAACTCCTTGAGCAATAGATCTGCTTACTGTTTTTCATCAGTATTGGCAGACTGCTGCAGAGGTCAGCTCTATGTGCAGATTTAACATGAGTGTAAGCAGTGTAGATGGGAGCATAACATTAGAGTTCCTGATAGGTTAAGTGAATGAGCAAAGGTTTGGCGAATGGATTTCGATGTAGATGAATGTGAGCTCATTTACTTGACCTAAAAGGTATAAATAATGATGCACTGGAAACAGCGGAGGGCCAAAGAGATTTGGAGATCTGGGTACACATCGTCCAAAAGTCACGAAAGGGTAGGGAAAATATTAGAGAAGATGAAGGGAATACTGACCATGATACCTGGAGAACTGGAATACGAGGGAGTAGAAGTCATGCTTCAACTCTACATGGCCTAGTTAGATCACACCTGGAGTACTGTGAGCTGTTTGGAAACCACACCTTAGAGAAGGATATATTGGCCTTGCAGGGAATGTAGCTTGGATTTACCAGATTAATGCCTGGACTCTGAGGATTTTGTTACGAGGGATTACACAAACAAGGGTTGTGTTCCCTGGAGTTTAGATGGTTAAAGGCTGATTTGTTTGACGTTTTCAAGATATGCAGGGGAATGGTTGGGGTAGGTGACAATATATGCTGATTGGGGAATCTACGACCAGTGAACATTGTCCAAAAATTAACTCGCCCGGCGAAGGAGCAGTGTTCCGAAAACTCGTGATACCAAATAAACCTGTTGGACTTTAACCTGGTGTTGTGAGACTTCTTACTGTGCCCCACGCCAGTCCAACGCCGGCAAGTCCACACCAAAAATTAATTAATGCCAGAGCTTTTGGGAGTGAAATGACATTGACACAAATCACTGCCTGATTGTATCTTATATTCCTTTTGGCGTTTTCTCTGATTTTTTAGCAACTTTGTCCCTGAAGCCTGGAAAATAATGCCATACGCCTGATGTGTGTATGTTTTGGTAAGACGTAACAGTAGTCTGGTTTGATGTTGCCTTTATAGATTCCTCGTGTTGAGTAATTCCTGGGTGGTACATCTAACATGGGAGCTCACTGGGAATTGGGGAGGGGTAGAGAATGCACTTTCTGACATTGGTAATGTTTTTTGGTGCAGTATCTTGTGCCCCTAGACCTTTCTGTCGGACTCTAGCTTTATTTTCTTGAAGTTTATGGAATGAATTTCAATATGGTGCTCATTCAAATCTTCACATATTTTTTAATCCAGGTTGTCGACGTACTCCATCCTGGCAAAGCCACAGTTCCCAAGACAGAAATTAGGGAAAAGTTGGCGAAAATGTACAAAACAACACCAGATGTCGTGTTTGTTTTTGGCTTCAGGACACAATTTGGTGGCGGCAAAACAACGGGATTTGCCATGGTCTACGATTCCTTGGATTACGCGAAGAAGAATGAACCCAAGCACAGGCTGGCACGGGTAAGAAGGCAAATACTCCTGCCCCGGCGGTGTTTGCGGGCGCTCGGCTCCATATTAACAGGCTTGTGCCCATTGTGTTTTCAAGCATGGTCTGTTGGAGAGAAAGAAGGTTTCCAGGAAACAGCGAAAAGAACGCAAGAACAGAATGAAGAAAGTCCGGGGCACAGCTAAAGCAAATGTTGGTGCCGGCAAGAAGGTATGAAAACTGTCGCCCAAGAAAATGAATTTGTGCTTTGCGTTCTGTTTCACAATTGCGTCATACTTTCTGCTTTCCATTTGAGAGCTTCATGTTTCAGTTTTTGTCCTTTTTTTGTTCGTGTCTGCTATCTTTTTTTTCCTTCCGGACCATAGAAGGTAATTGATATTGTTTTTGTGTGTAGGTGCTTTAGTCTTCAGTTTACTAATAAGCTTGGCTTTCCTGACAGTGCAACTGAATCTCAATTATAAATACATGTGTTTATAGTTGACTGTTGTGGCATGGCATTTGGTAGAAATGTCATTTTCCCCCACTCATGCTCGTCCCCTAACATAGCATGTTTTTAAAATAGCGCATTTCTCAAAACCCTGCAATGTAATAATTTCGCACTAGAGGCGCCACTTACTAATGTGACTTAGCACAGGGGTGTCTGAAGACTTGCCTGCAAGCCCCTATCATCCAGTCTGTGAAGCTCAAGTTGCTTCCATCCACCAACTTAACATTGCCGTTGAATTTTGGACTAGGAGCACTGGTAAAGACTGCTCGCTAGTCGTTTTTGAGTGCAGCAACCTAAGGAATTGAAGTTTCCAGTCTTTGTGGGTGGACGGACCTCATGGTGGCACAGTGATTAGCACTGCTGCCTCACAGCGCCAGGGTCCCGGGTTCGATTCCCGGCTTGGGTCACACTGTGTGGAGTTTACGCATTCTCCCCGTGTCTGCGTGGGTTTCCTCCGGGTGCTCCGGTTTCCTCCCACAGTCCAAAGATGTGCAGGTTAGATGGATTAGTCATGCTAAATTCTCCCTCAGTGTACCCGAACAGGTGCCGAAGTGTGGCGATGAGGGTTTTTTTTACAGTTAACTTCATTGCAATGTGAATGTAAGCCTACTTGTGACTAATAAATAAAGTTTAAACTTTTATGTTCAGAGGATTCTGTTTTAAATTCCTCTCCTACCCCAGCCTTGTTTTTTTTTCCTGTATGGGCTCACATTAAATGCCCCCCTCCGCCACTCACCTCTGCCACCACTGTGGTTTTGATACCTGTTGTCTCTGGCCAGGTCCTGAAGAGACTGAGCACCCCTAGCTTTGACTATGTTCGTTTTCATTAAGCCAAACAAGAATTCACCAGCAAGCTACATGTTTTAAATGCTTGTGACATTGTGGTGCAAAGTAGTTAGTGGGTAATTTGTGAGTTTGGTGTATAATCCTCCAGTTACCAAATAGCTAAGTTTTCAGAGTTCATTGTCTGATTCATCCCTTTACCTTGATCAGTCGATAACTTTGTTTTGCCTTTTTTGTTGTTCTTGTGGATTTTGTCCTTCAGAAATGAAGCATCAATGGCAGGTACTGGATTCCAAGCATGAATGTGCTGATGTAGAATGCATGCCATTTAAATTTGCACCGTATTGCTTACTGTTCACCCGCTTATTGTTCTGCATGCTTGCAATGTTTCACGTAAACCTGGTGCGGCTTTGCGATCGAATCAGGGTGTTTCCAATTTTTCTGTCGTTGCATCAATTTTATCATGCGTGTGGACGAGACACAAGATGCGATTGAATGGAAGGTGAAAGACTGTGTGGGTGCTGGAAGTCTGAAATAAATCTGTTCAACTGTGTGTGGGGAAATGACAGATTGACAATTGTCAGTAATGTCTAAAGCGGCTTGTGATTTGGTTTAATAACAATTGTATTGGAAGAAACAGTAGATGTTCTGCTATTGGAATATTGAATACACACAATTATCCTTATTGCCTAATTCTCCTCCGCCCCCCTCTGAATGAAGGTAAATTGATATTTCATTATCTAAACCCCCTCCCCTCTGACTGAAGGAAAGTTAATATTTCTTTGATTTGAAGAGTTGAAGTCATGTTACTTTCCATGTTACTTCAGATAAAGCAAACCTCAAATATAATTTTAGTATTATCCAAACACTGATGAGAGAAACTGCTGGTGTGGTCTTATAGTTGAAGGTGGATATAAAATTGGTAGCTATTCTATCACAGATAGAATGCTACAGACATGTTTTGCAGAGTACATTGTCAGTTAGGTTTACATGCTGTTGATTCATTCTTTAAATGAATTCTTGAAATGGGCGCATGCTCCATCTGCTGGTCGTTCTAGTGATTCACTTAAACTTTGCAAGCTTAAAAGGGTTGAACCTTTCTGAGCTACTTACTGGACCTTAATAGGCCTTCAACTGCCCACAATGTTTCAGCAAGATATACATAATGGCATCTTTCCACTGTAAAAATAAAGCATTGACTTATAATCCAATGTGAAGAGGGATGAAAGGGAGTTAGAAAAATCGGCTTGCCCTGTGCTGACCCACCAGTCACCTCAGCATATGTATCAGGTGTGCAAGAGAGGGGTGGCTGTCCCCTCTTTACCTCCTGAAGTTTCTCCCCCCTCCCCCATGAACAAAAGAACCCCCCTTTTCCTTTCCTCAACCCCCCACCACCACCACACAAAAAGACCTCTGTCCACCACGCCGCACAAAACAAAGACTTAACATGAATACACATGGATACGCTCCATGGACAGGAAGACAACAAGCCACAATATAAGGGCAAGGCATCACGAGGGGCAACAGGGGTTAGACGTGAGCCGAACAAAAAATGGCAGAGCTAGAAGAGAAGCGGACATGTCCTGACTAATGATTAAATGCTGGGCCACATGGTGAAATTCGGCTCAATGCCATGACTTCACTTTATGGTAAATTAGTAGGAACATTTTGGGATTTGTATAAAAGCCGTGGTTTATCTGCAGTGCGTGTTGAATTGATGCTTGGTTGAAATCAAATTCAGGGCTTTAAATCCTTTGCTTCCTTGTCACCTGAGCATTATATCTTTTCATTGGCTAGTACTTAGTCTGCAATATTTCGGTCATATTTCTAAACTTGATTTAACTGCAGTACAGCGAATCAATCTCCTGTGGGATGCAACAGCTTTTACTCCTTTCTTGAAATGTAGCATTGTCTTGATCATTGAGGACGGTCTTACTGTCACCACATTTTGCTGCTTATGCTTGCACAATCAACATGTTTCAGTCTGAAAATTGATTTAAAGCAAAGTTGCTTGGTGCTATAAAACTTTCGCTGCCCAAATCTGTCCAGTACGTTATTTCAATGACTAATTTTACATCGAACGACTTCACGTTGTTTGGAATGTGTGATGATACATGGGAACTCATAATGAGGTTTGTAATTTAGATTAATGTCTGTGACTCCTCTGCTGCCCTCCTCCTTCCCTTGAGGTTAATTAACTTTTTTTTGTACTGGGTTAATTGGTGGAGTACACCCACCCGTCTTGCTTGGGAGAGGATCGCACGGTAAGCTGGCATTTTTGTAATGGTTGCTGCCCACAGTGAGTGAAATGAAAGCTAGAATGTCTGGAAATGGGAGATTTGGAACATGCAGCCCTGCTCAAAATCGTTGGAGGCGAATTAAGTTCTTAAACAAAAAGATTTTTGATAGTTGGGAGCACTCAGTGGCATCCAAGTGCTGCCCTGATTAGTAGCTGGGAGGTTTACAAGCTTTCTGGGCACTCTCTCCTCTGACTTCCTCTCAATCCCTCTCTCTCTAAATAGCACAATCACATTGAGCCCAGCACATCACCTCCCTGCAGCAATGTGGGAAAAAAAAGTCTTCGATTATGCATAGGTGCTCCAGTGTTTTGCTATGAAATGACTTTTTAAAATGAAAACTAGTAGAGCTCTTGCAGATGGGCTAATTTTGATTTATTTTTTTGCCACAGTAACATGGGAAAGACATTGAAGGTTCCTTGAAATGTGAGTAATTAATAATTTATTTTAAATAGAAAACTGCTTAAGAATAATTTCTCTGATGGAACTGTAGCTGTTACCTTGTAACTATTTTTAAAAATCTGCATTTAAAACGTTGAAAGCGATTCAGATTGTTTTTAAGGACGTAGTCTTTAACTTGCATGCCATTGATGTAAAGGTGCAGACTTCTAACGTTTCTTTTTCCTTTTTGTTTGCTGACAGACTAAGTTATCCATGGATCACCACCTGTAATTATTTCTCTGCGTCCTCAAATAAATTCTATAGAAAATGAAATGCTGTCATCCTTTGTTTCTGCGCGTGTGCAGTGTCCATGCTAGAGTTCGAGCTGTTGAGGATCGACACCATGCATGCTGACCCACAGCCTTAAGATGAATCTTTAGTTGATGTTACTTCAGAGAGAATGCACATCAGGGTAGAGGGCAAATTAATTTTACAGCAGTCATAGGGTGGCACAGTGGTTAGCACTACTGCCTTGCAGAGCCAGGGACCCAGGTTCGATTCCTCAGTTTGGGGCACTGTCTGTGCCGAGTCTGCACGTTCTCCCCGTGTCTGCGGGGGTTTCCTCCGGGTGCTCCGGTTTTCTCCCACAGTCCGAAAGAGGTGCTGGTTAGGTGCATTGTCCATGCTAACTTCTCCCTTAGTGTACCCGAAGAGGCATCGGGAGTGTGGCGACGAGGGGATTTTCATTGCAGTGTTAATGTAAGCCTATTTGCGATACTAATAAATATACTTAAACTTACTACAAATGGGTGGAAATGAAATTAGCCGCACAGCGCCCTTGCAGCCAGTGAATCAGGTGGTTTTATCGCATCAGTCTTGCCTGGGCTTTAAACCAAACCCAAGAGTTTGCTTACAATCTTTAATATGGTTCAACGGTTTATGCATTATATTAGCAACCTGAAAAGTGCCGGCAATTGGAGCCTAACAAAATTCATAATTTACTCCTATTTAAAACTAACTTATCCCTATATTCCCCAACAGCTGGTATCTCATCTTGCCCTTCAACCCACAATTCTTCATAAATGAACAATTATATGCAACTTGCAGTATTTGCCTACCCACTTGTTGTCGAATAATTCCCGCAGAGGTTTCTCTTCCTGTCCCAGTTACCTCTGGAGATCCCATGGGGCTATTGAAGACCCACTAAAACTATATGCATGCTCTTTCCCTGGTATAATCAGAAATGTGTCAGATTCTACATGTATGACTGGATTTTGTCCAATTAAATATGCAGACAAGCTATGGTGTTTACTCCGCACCCCAACAACTGATTCCATCCCCGTTCCTCACCATGGACTCGGACTTCAATGAATTGCTTTGCAGCTGAGTATCACATTTGGGGAGGAACAACCTACTTCTGAAATATCTACTTCTGCAGCTGCCCCAATCCATCTGCTGTTAATGTCAGTGCCAGTTCAATGGGCTGAAAGGCCTCCTGCACTGTAGGGATTCTATGATGGCCTCGTCCATGCTTTAATTCCAGACACAGCTATTCCAGGCTTCCAATCTACTGCCTTTCAGAAATTAGTTTAAAGTTTCTTTATTAGTGCCACAAGTAGGCTTACATTAACACTGCAATGAAGTTACTGTGCGAATCCCTTAGTCGCCGCACTCTGGCGCCTGTTCGGGTACACTGAGGGAGAATTTAGCATAGCCAATGACACCTAACCAGCGCGTCTTTCCGACTGACGGAGGAAACCGGAGCACCTGGAGGAAATCCACGTAGTCACGGGGAGTGACCCAAGCCGGGAATCGAATCCCTGGCGCTGTGAGGCAGCAGTGCTAACCCAGACTTCAGCTCATCCAAAGTTCTGCTGATCTGAACTTGCAGAAAGTCCCATCGCTCTTGTTTGTTGCTTCATGCTGTACCTTGATTTTAGTTCCACTCCCGTCATGGCCTTTCTCAGGTTGGAAAAGGCCCAGTTACGTGCCATGAAAAATATGCTGAGACATTTTTTCCACTGGAAAAGGATTAAATCGTCTCTGCCAACAGTTGGATGGATGGAATAATCTTCAAAATTTCCAGAGTGACCTTATCCACAGGAAATATGACACATGCCTCAAAAATGCAGCTAAATGTGTAGTGAGCTTCCTGCCTTTTCAGCCGGCACTTTATACAGACTGAATTCTACTGACGGATAAAGCAAATTCCCCTCCAAAATGTCTTGCTAACTTTATGGTACATAGTTGTTGCCTAGGCATTGTTTTGATGACTTGTTCCTCTGGGAATTCATTTCTTTATTAAAACTCACTTAATCGTGGTTGAGACTATATATTCCTATAGGCTTTTTACCCACCCCCAAGTTATTTAATATTATATTTCCTGCTAATAAAAAAAACTTCCCAGTGTGATGCTGGAAATCTGAAATATAAATAAATGCCAGAAAGTTAATTGTGTCCTGTAACCCTCCATCTGATCCACTGAGTTGCTTGAAGTTAATTGACATGACTTTTTCCCCCCTGGTATTTAAAACAGACCGAGATAATGTTTTGTCTCTGCTTTTCACCAGTTAGAAGTTCAGTTCTGAAAGACACCTTGCATAATTGTAAGAATATTCAGTCTGGTAGCTGTGTATGGGCAGTGATAGGGAGTGGGATAGCTTGATCTTGGTTTCGGACAAAGCTCGGCACAACATCAAAGAACAATACAGCACAGGAACAGGCCCTTCAGCCCTCCAAGCCCGCGCCGCTCCCTGGTCCAAATCCATCCATTCTCGAGGGCCAAAGGGCCTGCACTGTTCTATGTCTATGTCTATTTTAGTGAGGAGTCCAAAGTGAGCCCATGTAATTCATTTTTAAATACTTCACTAGCTTTAGTTGCTTTAAAAAAGTATTGGGAAGAGGAGCAGTTGTGGGCCATTCGGCCCCTCAAGCTCCATCATGTAGATCTTTGTTGACCTGCATTATCTCCACTTTCCCATCAGTCTCCATCTTGAGTATATTCATCAACTTGGTGTCAATGGCTCTCTGGGTTAGAGCATTCCAAAGGATCATAGAATCCCTACAGTGCAGAAGGAGGCCATTCGGCCCATCAAGCCTGCACTGGCCACAATCCCACCCAGGCCCTATCCCCATAACCCCATGCATTTACCCTAGCTCAGTGGTTCCCAAAGGGTGCGGCGCGCCACACTGGTGCAGCGAGAGGATGGCAAGTGTGGCGGGAAGATTCAAGGACAATCAAACATTTAAACATGGATAGATATTTTTCATGTTTTTATGTAGCTGCATGTCTCATGATATAAAGTAGTTGTGTTCTATGTTATGAATCAAGCACTGCTAGGAGTTTTTTTTTGTTTTTGAATGTATTTCTTATCAATAAAAAATTTGGTGTGGCGCGAGCAAATTTTTATTCCGAAAGTGCGGCCCAGTGAAAAAAGTTTGGGAACCACTACCCTAGCTAGTCCCGCTGACACTGAGGGGCAATTTAGCATAGCCAATCAACCTAACCTGCACATCTTGGGATTGTGGGAGGAAACCCATGCAGACATGGGGAGAACGTGCAAATACCACACAGACCCAAGCCGGGAATCGAACCCAGGTCCCTGGTGCTGTGAGGCAGCCGTGCTAACCACCGTGCTGCCCAAAGGTTCGTAAAGATTGATTACTATTATTGGGGTTTGTAGAAACTTGACCATCAAAGGGAGAACTGATCAGTTGTCCTTTAGTCTTACAACTGATTTCTGCCCTCTTCTGCTTCTGGCCTTGAAGGCTGTGCTTTCAGTTGCCTGGACCCTGTGCTCTGGAATTCCCTCTAAATTTGCTGCCTTTAAGATGCTCCTTAAACCCTTACACCTCAAACTATACTGTGAGATTCTGGAGGATGTTTTATGCTACAGGTGCCAGATTAGTGCAAATCTTTGGCTGCTGAGCACCTGGGCTCAGATGTGTAACTGGGGGATGCATGTAGATGAGTGGGCTGGAAAGCATTGATGAATGTGAGCTAAATGACAATGTTAACTGGTGCATCAGATAAGATACTACTTTTACAATTGTATAAATACAGAACCTGTGTTGGATAAGAATAGAATTCCAAGTAAACAAGCCCCCTCGGTTTTTGTTGTGAACACACTATGAACAGGAATTGTAAAAAGCTACAAGTTTCGATATGTTAGCAGTTGCACCATGGTATCCCAAAGAGCCTAAAAATTTAGAGTTATGGGACGGTTCAATTGTTTCAGAACTAAACTCTCGCTTTGTTGTTTATTTTCCTTAATTCAAATATAATTTAGAAAATTTTGAAATAACAGGAGTCAGCTGTATACTTGCATTCGGTGAACACAAACATTCAAATTCTCTTAAAACAAAGTTTATTTGTAACATTTTTACAGCAGAAATAAACTGCAAAAAGAGGCCATTTGATCTGTTGTGGTTCTGAAAGTTATTCCTCTTCTTCCCCCCCCTCTCTCCAAAGGACGGGAAGTGTTTCTTTTTCAAGTCTTTATCCAATTTGCTTTGAAAGTTACTGTAGGAGCCATTTCCCAATCCTTTCAGTAAGTATCAGAATCCTACAGCGAGAAGGAGGCCATTCGGCCCATTGAGTCTGCACCGACCACAATCCCACCCAGGCCCTATCCCCATAACCCCATGTATTTACCCGAGCTAGTTCCCCCTGACACTAAGGGGAAATTTAACACGGTCAATCCACCTAACGTGCACATCTTTGGACTGGGAGGGAACCCACGCTGGTCCTTTTTAAAGTTAATTAGTCAGAAGTCGGCTTGCATTAGAACAAAGAACAGTACAGCACAGGAAACAGGCCCTTCGGCCCTCCAAGCCTGTGCCGCTACTTGGTCCAACTAGATCAATCGTTTGTATCCCTCCATTCCCAGGCTGCTCATGTGACTATCCAGGTAAGTCTTAAACGATGTCAGTGTGCCTGCCTCCACCACCCTACTTGGCAGCGCATTCCAGGCCCCCACCACCCTCTAAAAAACGTCCCTCTGATATCTGAGTTATACTTCGCCCCTCTCAGCTTGAGCCCGTGACCCCTCGTGATTGTCACCTCCGACCTGGGAAAAAGCTTCCCACTGTTCACTCTATCCCCTTCATAATCTTGTACACCTCTATTAGATCTCCCCTCATTCTCCGTCTTTCCAGGGAGAACAACCCCAGTTTACCCAATCTCTCCTCATAGCTAAGACCCTCCATACCAGGCAACATCCTGGTAAACCTTCTCTGCACTCTCTCTAATGCCTCCATGTCCTTCTGGTAGTGCGGCGACCAGAACTGGACGCAGTACTCCAAATGTGGCCTAACCAGCGTTCTATACAGCTGCATCATCAGACTCCAGCTTTTATACTCTATACCCCGTCCTATAAAGGCAAGCATACCATATGCCTTCTTCACCACCTTCTCCACCTGTGTTGCCACCTTCAAGGATTTGTGGACTTGCACACCTAGGTCCCTCTGTGTTTCTATACTCCTGATGACTCTGCCATTTATTGTATAACTCCTCCCTACATTATTTCTTCCAAAATGCATCACTTCGCATTTATCCGGATTAAACTCCATCTGCCACCTCTCCGCCCAATTTTCCAGCCTATCGATATCCTGCTGTATTGCCCGACAATGCTCTTCGCTATCCGCAAGTCCAGCAACTGCAATGAAGTTACTGTGAAAATCCCCGGGTCGCCACACTCCGGTGCCTGTTCGGGTACACTGAGGAAGAATTTAGCATAGCCAACGCACCTAACCAGCACATCTTTCGGATTGTGGGAGGAAACCAGAGCACCTGGAGGAAACCCACGCAGACACGGGGAGAACGTACCAACTTCGCACAGACAGTGACCCAAGCCGAGAATTGAACCAAGGTCCCTGGTGCTGAGAGGCTGATTAACCAATTATCTTAAATCCGTGTCCTCTGCTCCCTGATCATATTGATGGAAATTTTCATCGACATCTGTCGAAGCCTTTAATAGTTTTGAGCGCTTCTATTGAATATCCCTTTAGCCTTCTCAAATGAAAGGAATTCACAACTTGTCTAGTCTCTACTAAACCAAAGTGGCCCATCCCTGGCATTGTTCTAATAAATCGGGTATGGCTGTGCTATGCCTGAGGCAAGAATCAAATCCTTCAAAAGAAACAATGTTCATTTTGCAGCAGTGACATCCCTCACCTCAGGTGTATGAAAACTGAAAAATGGGCCTCACTTTGGTTCAAAAAGCTGCCCAGTTTCTCAGGTACCACAATTGGCCATTCCTTAACTTGAAAACTTGAGGTTAAGTTGCTCCCTTTCAGTAAGACTGCTTACAAGTGAAGTTTGCCTGAGCGAGTATATATTTTGTACAAGCCGACTTTTCCATGCAGTCCTTTTGCTTTCATAGCGTTAAGCATTAGCATCAACAACTTGTATTTACAAGTGCCTTTAACGTAATAAAATGTCCCGAGGTGCTTCACAGGAGCTTTGGAATTTGACACTGGCCCTGGTGAGCTGACATTAGCGGAGATAGTCAAATATTTGTTCAGAGGTGGGGCTTTAAAAGAGGAAGGAAAAATGGGGAGGGAATTCCAGAGCAGGATTGTGCTGGAGGAGATTGCAGAGATACAGAAAGGGCAAGGCCATAACAGGATATGAATACAAGGATGGGAACTTCAAAATCAAGGTGTCACTTCACGTGGAGTCAGTGTAGGTCAGCGAGCACAGGGGTGATGGTTGAATGGGAGTAAAGACACAATGTAACAGAGCTCTGGATAATGTCAAATCTACGGATAGAGTGGGAGAGCAGCCAGGAGTGTATTGGAATAGTCATGTCTGGAGCTAACCATGGATTGAATGAGGATTTCTGTAGCAGATGAGCTGAGGCAGGATTGGAGTTGGGTGATGTTGGAGATGGGAATGGGCAGTCTTGGTCATGATGCAGACATGTGGTCTGAAGCTGAAATTGGGGTCAAATATGGCACCAAAGTTGCCAACATGTCTGGTTTGTTTCTGTGCTGTAATTTTCTTTGTCCTTTGGGTAGGGGGTTTTAGTTCAGGCGGGCAGCATGGTCAGCGCAGGCTTGGAGGGCCGAAGAGCCTGTTCCTGTTCTATAAGTTTCTTTGTTCTCTGTTCAGCCTTGGACAGTAGCCAGAGAGAGAATGGAATCGGTAGCTGGGGAAAGGAGTTAATATCAGGGGCCAAAGACAATGCCATTGGTTTTTCCAATAATGGAGCAAATGTTTGCTTATCCACAATGCTATATCGGGCAGCAGTCGTAACCTAGCAAAAGTGGGGTTGTCAGAAGGTTTTTGAGATGTAGAGCTGGGGTTTGGCAGTGTACATGTTGGAATAAAGCCACAAGATTCTGAGTTTTGAACAAACAAAAATAAATTAAGTTTTAGAAAGATAAAACAAATTACAATATGTTCAGATTAAAATTGCCCCTTAGTGTCCCGAGATGCGTAGTTTCGAGGGATTAGCAGGTAAATATGTAGGGATAAGGGAGTAGGGCCTGGGTGGGATTGTGGTCGGTGCAGACTCGATGGGTCAAATGGCCTCTTTCTGCACTGTAGGGTTTCTATGATTTCTATGTGCAAATTAATGTGCTTTTGGGATGATGTCATTGCAAAGTCTGTGGAGGAGAAATAAGGTCAAGGATAGATCCTTGGCGATATCAGATATCACGTGGGAGCAGGAAGACATTACATGTGATACTCTGGCCACAATTTATGAATTTAATTCAGTGTGTCCCTGGGTGCTAATTCAGCACATCAGTGGAGATTGTTACAATTGAGGTGCAGAATATTCTCTTGCCTGGTTTCTGCCTATAACAAAGGTGCAACCCTCTGGGTGTTTTGATAGGTCCCCAGATCATTGGGGACCTATCAAAACTATCAGTGAACAACTCCTCTTGAGGCAGTCTGCCAGCCAGAAGTATCACAAAGACAGGAATAGGTTCTGTGAAGCAAGTTAGGAGACAAGAGCAAGGAAATAGACTCCAAATTAAAACTGAATTTAGCAGACTGACTCTATATTGTGGGCTGCTGGGCAAAGGCATCTCTTTGGAGCAGCGGTGTTCTGCTTGTCACGGCCATAGATCTGAAAGTGTGATTGTACATGGAGATCCAAGAGGTGGGATTGAACTCCTGCGGGTGGATCCTTGTTGAAACTATCCAAGTGTGACTGACATTTGGATAGAATTCCAAGACGCATTCTCCAAACGTGGAGATTGGAAACTTTCGCGAGAATGACAGTTTCAGTAAGACAGGTTGGCATAGTGTAACAAGCTTCTGGGTGGGTTCTTGAGAGATCCATGGACTCTGTCTAGGTCGCATCTGTCATTCACTCTGTTGTGTGGTGTATCCAATCAGAGTTGGTCTTTTATTTCACATGTACGTCATACTTAACCTGAACATATTGTAATTTGTTTTATCTTTCTAAAACTTAATTTATTTTTGTTTGTTCAAAACTCAGAATCTTGTGGCTTTATTCCAAAAGCAGGTGTCTTGAATCCCAACCTCTATCTATTTTAAACAAACATCATTGGTCCCTAATCAGATCTCTGGGTCAGACCAGGGATCATAACAAATCAAGTTTTAAGTTTAAAGTTAATTTATTATTGTCACAAGTAGGCTTACATTAACACTGCAATGAAGTTACTGTAAAAATCCACTAGTCACCACATACTCCGGCGCCTGTTCAGGTACACTGAGGGAGAATTTAGCATGGCCCATGCACCTACCCAGCACGTCTTTCGGACTGTGGGAGGAAATCAGAGCACCCAGAGGAAACCCACGCAGACACGGGGAGAACGTGCAGACTCTGCACAGGCAGTGACCCAAGCTGGGAATTGAGCCCTGGTTCCCTGGCGCTAACTGCTGTGCCACCGTGCCACCCTAGGTGAGTTCAGTCCTACACAGCTGGATGACTGGAGAGGCAGAGGGGTGGTGTGGTCAGCAATGTAAAAGGCTGTAGACAGGGCAGGAAGGATGAGGGATTGTTTACCTTTGTCCGTGACCTAGGATGTTACTTGTGACTTTTTTAATGAGCCATTTCAGGACTGTGGCAGGGGCAGAAACCTTGAGGGAATTGGGTTCAAGGAAAGATAGGTGTGGAATTGGGAAATGGTGACATGTTGAAGGACACTGGAGAGGAAAGGGAGGTTAGAGATGGGGCAGCAGTTTGAAGCATGATGGGGGGGGTGTCAAGGGTCAGATCTTTGAAGAGGGCTGGCGGTGATGGCAAATTTGACGGGAGGGGCAACGCCTTGTCAGCTGGTGTGGGGACTCGGAAGGGAGGTTGGGTGGCCAGCAGTTTAATGGGAATTGGGTTAAGGGAGCAGGCGTATTGGTTGTGAGGAAATTCTTTCACTTGGTTTGATTATCTTAAAACGACTGGTGACAGTGCAGTGAATGTGCAACACACAAGTACATCCTGTTCATGTTGCTTCAGTATATCCAAATATTAAATAATACATGAAATAAAATTGTTCTCAAGTTATCCAAGATCATTTAATATCTACATAGTATTCTAACATACTATAAGAATAATTTATATTTGCATCAATAGATTGTCCTCAGGCTGGCTCATGCTGTGACATAGTCACACGTGTTGGTTGAGATTTGAAATTGAAGTTGGCTCAGGAAATTCGAACACATCATTCAGATTGTCTAAAGGGAGTGATTGTCTATGATGCCTGTTCAATGCTGGCACTCGGCAAAGTCGTGGAACATCGCTCTGGCTCAAGTACACCCTGCTGAATGCAAACATTTAAAAGGAAGGAAGGATTTTGGTCTAAGCCAGCATCCTGATTTAGCATTGAGGTCCCACTGATCTTTCCATCCCAATTTTGTTGGGTTCATTTCAAAGTGGCTTCAGCCATATGACCCATTATCCACAATGTAATAAATAGATAATCATGCAACATTTAACAGATTAAAACAGTCTTAAGGAGCACATCGTTAAAGTAAAGTTTGTTTATTAGTCACAAGTAGGCTCACGTTAACACTGCAATGAAGTTACTGTGAAAGTCCCCCAGTTGCCACGCTCCGGCACTTGTTCGGGTACACTGAGGGAAAATTTAGCATGGCCAATGCACCTAACCAGCACGTCTTTCGGACTGTGGGAGGAAACCGGAGCACCCGGAGGAAACCCACGCAGACACGGGGAGAACGTGCAAACTCCGCACAGACAGTGACCCAAGCCAGGAATCGAACCCAGGCCCCTGGCTCTGTGAGGCACAGTGCTAACCACTGTGCCACTGTATTACTGTGAGACTATTAATCCAGAAACTCAGCTACTGTTCTGGGGACCCGGATTAGTGTCGCAAGTAGGTTTACATTAACATTGCAGTGAAGTTACTGTGAAAATCCCCCAGTCGCCACACTTCGGTGCCTGTTCGGGTACACAGGGAGAATTTAGCATAGCCAATGCACCTAACCTGTGCATCCTCTGTGATCCATAGAAAGAATCATGGTTGGAATCAACTGGGGGGGGGGGGGGGGGAGGTGGCGAGTTGGGGGGGTTTATGGAGACTGAGGGTTTCAGCTGCCAGCTGAAGAGCTGGCAAGTTACCTCCTCCGGGAAAGCATGCTGCAATTACGTTGCAATTGAGAGGTCACTACAGGTGTGACGGTACAGTGCCTTTAAGAAATGTATTTTAATCATGTTTCTCTGTAGCATTTTATTGGTGCCGTGTTGTCTGTAACCGGTATCCTTTATTGCTGCTGAGGCAGTATAATTGATATTAATCTGGCCTAATGCAGTGTTCTGGGGTTTCTTGGTGCTTTGGGCATTGCTGAGTAGAGCTTGATTGAGGGTGATTGACAGGTCAGGTAATATGCCTGGGGACAGTTTTTGGTCTCGCTTTTCAGTCGTGGCTCCCCTGAAGAAAATGCAACGCCCCCACCGCTATGTGGGAATCTCTTGCCCGAGACTCTCCAAACTGGAGAAGAAGCATCCACGAAGGTGCTGACCATTTCCAACATCTGCGACAGACCCAAGGTGAAGGCCAAGCGTAAACAGCGGAGGGTCCTGAGAACCCCCCTTCCACCTGCCCGATCAAACACTACCCGTGGCTGAGCGTGCGGGGCCAGTGCTGGAATGTTTAGTCACCTCAGGACCCACAGCCCCAGAGTGGAAGAAAGTCACCCTCTGTCTTGTGGGACTGGCTGAGAAGAAAAGGGCTTGGCCATAGCACATGGCCCAAAAGATGTGCTTTATTTCAGGAGACATGAGAATGTACGACAGTTGCAACTTACGCTTGTGAAGTGCCGCACCCACCCGCAATGTTTTCTTTGGAAAGAACCTCATCAAAGGCCATTGTTAATGTTAGAGCAGCCGAACATACAACAGCATGGAAGTGAGCTGACAAATTTAAAAGTTTCAAGCCCTTGCCTGACACTTTACTGCCCATGTCCGAAAGACGTGCTGGTTAGGTGCATTGGGCATGCTAAATTCTTCAGTGTACCCGAACAGGCGCCGGAGTGTGGCGACTAGGAAATTCTCAAAGTAACTTCATTGCAGTGTTAATGTAAGCCTACTTGATTTGATTTATTATTGTGTATTAACATACAGTGAAAAGTATTGTTTCTTGCGCGCTATACAGACAAAACATACTGTTCAAAGAGAAGGAAAGGAGAGAACTCAGAATGTAATGTTACAGTCATAGCTCGGGTGTAGAGAAAGATCAACTTAATGCGAGGTAGGTCTATTCAAAAGTCTGACAGCAGCAGGGAAGAAGCTGTTCTTGAGTGGGTTGGTACGTGACCTCAGACTTTTGTATCTTTTTCCTGAAGGAAGAAGGTGGAAGAGAGAATGTCCAGGGTGCGTGGGGTCATTAATTATGCTGGCTGCTTTGCCGAGGCAGCGGGAGGTGTAGACAGAGTCAATGGATGGGAGGCTGGTTTGAGTGATGGATTGGGCTACATTCATGACCTTTTGTAGTTTTAAGAACGTAAGAGCATAAGAAATAGGAGCAGGAGTAGGCCATCTAGCCCCTCGAGCCTGCCCCGCCATTCAACAAGATCATGGCTGATCTGAAGTGGATCAGTTCCACTTACCCGCCTGATCCCTATAACCCCTAATTCCCTTACCGATCAGGAATCCATCTATCCGTGATTTAAACATATTCAACGAGGTAGCCTCCACCACTTCAGTGGGCAGAGAATTCCAGAGATTCACCACCCTCTGAGAGAAGAAGTTCCTCCTCAACTCTGTCCTAAACTGACCCCCCTTTATTTTGAGGCTGTGCCCTCTAGTTCTAGCTTCCTTTCTAAGTGGAAAGAATCTCTCCACCTCTACCCTATCCAGCCCCTTCATTATCTTATAGGTCTCTATAAGATCCCCCCTCAATTTTGTGACTATTTTTATTTATTTGTAGTAATAAATAAATCTGGGAGGAAGGATAGTGCCAGGGTCTTTTGATCTTACAATAAAAAATTTCTCATGTTTTCTGGAGTATAACAATGGTTTTATTCTAGATTTTCCCCTCAAGACTTTCAAGTACTAGGGACTAACAGTGAACAGTAATAAACTGTTGTCGAGAGAATATTCTAGATGCTGGAGAAATAAGACAACCAATACAGTCCTGATGGAAGATCTCAGTCCCAAAATCTTATCCTTTCAAGAAAAGGAAACAAGAAAGGGGTGGCACGGTGACGCACTGCTGCCTCACAGCGCCAGGGACCCGGGTTCAATTCCAGACTCGGGTGACTGTCTGTGTGGAGTTTGCACATTCTCCCCGTGTCGACGTGAGTTTCCTCCGGTTTCCTCCCACAGTCCAAAGATGTGTGGGTTAGGTGGATTGGCCATGCTAAATTGCCCCTTAGTGTCAGGGGGATTGGCAGGGTAAATATGAGGGGTTATGCGGATAGGGCCTGGATGGGATTGTGGTCGGTGCAGACTCGATGGGCTGAATGGCCTCTCTCTGCACTGTAGGGATTCTATGATTCTATGAAATGCAGGGAGAAATGAGAAGGATGAGAATATCTGAATAACTTTCTTGGGAGCCAGCACAGACACAATGGGCCAAATGGCCTCCCAGTGTTCTATAAGGTTTTGTGATTCCATTTTCAGCTGCTGTTGCATACTTCCAGGATTTTCTGCTTTGCATTAGATCTCCAGCTGTGTTCAGGATATCTGGGGTTTTTTGGGTACCGTTCAATTTTGTTTTTGCTGTCTCCTTTTGATTTGATTTATTATTGTCACATGAATTGGTATACAGTGAAAAGTATCGTTTGTTGTGCGCTATATGGACAAAGCATACCGTTCATAGAGTACATAGGGGAGAAGGAAAGGAGAGGGTGCAGAACATAATGTTGCAGTCATAGCTAGGGTGTAGAGAAAGATCAACTTAACATAGGGTAGGTCCATTCAAAAGTCTGATGGCAGCAGGGAAGAAGCAGTTCTTGAGTCGGTTGGTTCGTGTTTTTGAGACTTTTGTATCTTTTTCCTGATGGAAGAAGGTGGAAGAGAGTATGTCCAGGGTGCGTGGGGTCCTTGATTATGCTGGCTGCTTTTCCGAGGCAGCAGGAACTGTAGACAGAGTCCATAGATGTGAGGCTGGCTTGCGTGATGGACTGGGCTTTGTTCACGACCCTTTGTAGTTTCTTGCGGTCTTGGGCAGAGCAGTGGAGAGGTGGAGAGGTTTAGCGGGGGACTATGGCTTCATAACGATAAATCTACCTTTGGCATCACCAACATTTGAACCCCAAGCTGAATCTCCTTTAAGCCAATTATTTTGTATTGTGCCAGGAATGACGACAAGCAAGCTTCAACTGAGTGCTTCTTGATTCAGCTACTCTTTGTCCCTATCTATGGGGTATTAATATAAACAAGCTTTTGTCTGTTCTGTAGTAGACTTCCAAGTGCTAGATGCTGTCAGTTCACATCTATTGATCAGAGCTGGATTTGATCTTCCTCAGTATTTACAGGACATCTTCTCCCTAAAGCAATACATGCACCAGGGCAGTGGCGAACACATCAATTGCGTGCGCTATGTTGCACAACGAAGCAGAAAACCAGAGGGGATTTGCAAACTGTTTACACCACACTGATTTGCTTCACAGCTGAGCTAAGACTAGCTTCATATAAGGTAGGTATTCAGTGAGAGCGGAACAAACACATCTGCCTCATTCACACCGTGGATTCTTATTTCAAAATAGCTCAACATTGGTGCAAAAGTGAATTAGATTCTGTCATATAAACAGGGCATTGGGCGATCATCGTGCCTGCTGTGCTGAATAGTAAATTGTGGAACATGTGATGTCTGCGTGAATCATAGAATCCCTATAGCACAGAGGAAGGCCATTCGGCCCATTGAGTCTCTACCGACCACAATCCCACCCAGGCCCTATTCCCGTAACCCCACGCATTTACCCTGCTAATCCCCCTGACACTAGGGTCAATTTAGCACGGCCAATCCACCTAACCAACACATCTTTGGACTGTGGGAGGAAACCAGAGCACCCAGAGGAAACCCATGCAGACATGGGGAAACTTGCAGACTCCACACAGACAGTGACCCAAGGCCGGAACCGAACCCGGGTCCTTGGCGCTGTGAGGCAGCAGTGCTAACCACCGTGCCACCACGCCGCCATGGACAAAATCAATTGTGTGCTAAGCCAATAATGAACTGAGGGAAAGTGTTAACTTCAAATTTGTCGTGCAATGGGAATTTGTCCTTTAATAGCCACCCAGGGTTGCAGTTCTCAATTATTTCTCTCAATAAGCACAGGATGAGTACATATTATGAGTACCCGTATGCAGTAAAGACTTGGATTCACTGTTTGGAACTTGCTGCTTTCCAGCTGATTGATGCCCATTAAGATGGTTGAATGGGTCAGTCAGCTCAGGGCATCTAGGTTTTGGGCAATTACTGGATTCTGGGTTCGGCCTGTGGATATGTGCGATCCCCAATTCTGGCCTCACTAGATTCCCAGTTTCTCCTCCGTCCTACCAAGTCTGGAGTTTAATCTCTTGGGAAAACCTGACCTAGCTAACTCCAACGTGGGTCGCTAATCCCAATGGAACCAGTTGTTGGTGTGAGACATCCCACCATTGAATACACGGCCGCGAATGAGGGGTTTGCATCAGTTTGCTGTGAGTGTGACATCTTCAAAATCCTGATTCATTTTCCAATGAAGGAAAGGAAATCATTGTTAGATGTTTAGTTTAATTTATTAGTGTGACAAGTAGGCTTACATTAACACCGCAATGAAGTTACTGTGAAAATCCCCTAGTCGCCACACTCCTGTTCGGGTACACTGAGGGAGAATTTAGCATGGCCAATGCACATCTTTTGGACTATGGGAGGAAACCAGAGCACGGGGAGAATGTGCAGACTCCACACACACACTGACCCAAGCCGGGAATCGAACCCGGGTCCCTGGCACTGTGAGGCTTGATAGACTTGATTAGTTGTAAGTATTCACATTCCAACCATTATTCATGTAAATTGAGTTTGTGTCTTTATATGCTCTGTTTGTGAACAGAATTCCCACTCACCTGAAGAAGGGGCTTGCAGCTCCGAAAGCTTGTGTGGCTTTTGCTACCAAATAAACCTGTTGGACTTTAACCTGGTGTTGTTAAACTTCTTACTGTGTTTACCCCAGTCCAACGCCGGCATCTCCACATCATGACTGTGAGGCAGCAGTGCTCACCACTGTGCCACCCTAATATGATCATTCTAGAGAGAACTGAGTGTTGTATCAGTGTGGCTGGAGGAAATGAAATGGGTTTCGGAAATTGGGAGTCTGTTGTGAAGGTTGGGTTCCGCTTCTTGTGTGCATAATCTTTTATGTTTTTGGTAACCACCCTTCGCGAAAGGCATAAAATTATACAATTGCTGTCATAATTGCCATTGAATCAGTAAAGGTACAACCTGCATTTTTTTGCACTATTTTTAATACTTGCCGTAATGCAATTGATTTTTCATTTGGAGCAAAGGAATTAACTTTGAATTAAAAGGCTCATGCAAGTAAAGAGAAGCGTTAGTTTAATTTTCCAAAATTGAATTGTACAACTTAAAAGAATTGAAATGATCATGGTCAGTTCTTTGGTTTACCTTTCTCATTCTTCAATCGAGTGGGTGCCATAAATAAAGTTGAGAAGGATTAGAGTAAAGTAAAATGTTGTGACTGCTAGCACAGTGTTTCAATTTTGAATTTGTTCCTGAATACAAAGTCTGAATTTTCTGTACTTTGTCTTTCATTATTCCACTTCAGATAGTCAGCCTCAACTCGATGATAACACTCTCGTGTCTGACTCAGACCAGATGTGGTTAGCACTGTTGTCTCACAAAGACCCTGGTTCAATTCCGGCCTTGGGTCACTGTCTGTGCGGAGTTTGCACATTCTCCCCGTGTCTGCGTGGGTTTCCTCCCTCACTCCAAAGATGTGTGGGTTAGGTGGACTGGCCATGCTAAATTGCCCCATAGTGTCAGGGGGACTAGCTAGGGTAAATGCATGGGGTTATGGGGATAGGGTCTGGGTGGGATTGTGGGCAGTGCAGACTCGAAGGGCCAAATGGCCTCCTTCTGCACTGTCGGGATTCTCTGATTCTGTGAAACTATCTCTGGTTGTTTTTCCTCTCGGGTTTATATAAAAGATACCATGATACTGTTTGACAAAGCACAGTGGTTATCCCGGATGCACTGGGCAATATTTCTCCCACAAAAAACATAATTAAAAAAAAAACACAGCTTATCTCATCATCATCTCCAATGAGGTGGAGATGCCGGCGTTGGACTGGGGTGGGCACATCTCCAATGTGTGGGAGTTTTCTGCGCTCAAACTGGTTCCTCCATTTCCTACATTAAAACAGTAACTACACGTCAAACATATTTAATTGGCTGTATGAGGTGTCAATGCCACTTTCTTTTCTTTCCTCTCCTTTTCCATTTATTATTGCTCTCCCCTCTGTTATATGTACTGTTTCATTGTTTAAGTAGCTACTGGGAAGTGTTTGGTAAGTGAATTCAAAGTGGGCTGGGAGATAACCGATGGCAAGATTCCAGTGAACCAAATAGAATCGTGACTGATACAGAATGGAAGGAAATGATGGCCTAGTAGTATTGCCACTGGCCTGGAGCCCCACACGGTAATGCTCTGAGGACTGGGGTTCAAATCTCACCACAGCAGAAATTTGAATTTAATAAAAATTTGGAATTAATGACTATAAAATGGCTGTTTTTAAAAAAAAAACCAAATGTCATTCATTATGTCCCTTTAGGAAGGAAATCTGCCATCCTTACCTGATCTGGCCCATGTGTGACCTCAGACCCCCAGCAATGTGGTTTATAGGAGGCATTTGTTATCAGTTCATCTGTTTTGTTGTAAACTACTCCCACAAGTAACTTCTTGCCTTTATCACTTTTCGTCTCCACCCAAACTATTTCTATATCCTGGTTTCCTAAACTTAGTCATGATGTGGAGATGCCGGCATTGGACTGGGGTAAGCACAGTAAGAAACCTGTTGGACTTTAACCTGGTGTTGTGAGACTTCTTACTGTTCCTAAACTTAGGTCAGCCTTCTCTCTCTTGTGTTAATACTGTCCTTAATTAACAGAGCCACCCCTCCACCTATTCCTAGCTTCCTGTCCTTCCCAATGTACCCTTTAATATTCAATCTATGTCATCCTGCAGTCATGTTGCTGCAATTAGATCGATCACATCATATGGGCGGCACAGTGGTTAACACTGCTGCCTCACAGCGCCAGGGACCTGGGTTCGATTTCCCTGGCTTGGGTCACTGTGTGTGTGGAGTTTGCACCTTCTCCCCGTGTCTGCGTGGGTTTCCTCCGGGTGTTCCGGTTTGCTCCCACAATCCAAAAGACGTGCTGGTTAGATGCATTGGGCATGCTAAATTCTCCCTCAGTGTACCCGAACAGGCGCCAGAGTGTGGTGACTAGGGGATTTTCACAGTAACTTAATTTCAGTGTTAATGTAAGCCTACTTGTGACTAATAAATAAACTTTAACTTTAATACTTATCTATTCCGATGAGTTTTTTAAAAGTTTATGAGTGTCGCAAGTAGGTTTATCACTGCAATGAAGTTACTCTGAAAATCCAGTCAATTCCAGAAGGCATTTGATAAGGTGCCGCATCAAAGGTTATTGCGAAAAATGACAGCTCATGGTGTAGGGGAGAACATATTGGCGTGGATAGAAGATTGGCGAACTAACAGCAAACAGAAAATGGGCATGAACGGGTCATTTTATGGTTGACAAGATGCAACGCGTGGTGTGCCACAGGGTTCACTGCTGGGCCCTCAACTCTTTACAATTCATATAACTGACTTGGATGGCATGGCTGCTAAATTTGCTGGTGACGCAAAGATAGGTAGGAGAGTAAGGTGTGAAGAGGACATGAGGAGGCTGCAAAAGGACACGGTTAGGTTCAGTGAGTGGGCAAAAATCCGGCAAATGAAGCACAGTGGGAAAACGTGGAACTGTCCACTTTGGCAGGAAGAATAAAAAAACACATAGGCCGGAATTCTCCCATCCCGCCGCCACTGGACATTTAGCGGGCGGGTTGCGCAGAATGTGACACACCATTGACGGTGGGACGGGAATTTCCGGCTTTTAGACCAGCGCGGCTGGAGAATTCCACCAATATTATCTAAATGGTGAGAGATTACAGAGCTCTGAGGCGCAGAAGGATCTGGGTGTCCTTGTGCAAGAACTGCAAAGGTTAGTTTACAGGTGCAGCAAGTAGTTAGGAAAGCTAATGGAATGTCATCCTTTATTGTGAGAGGAATTGACTGCAAAATTAGGGAGATTATGCTTCAGTTAAATAGGGCATTGGTCAGATCAGATCTGGGGTATTGTGTACAGTGTTGGTCTCCCCACTTAAGGAAGGATATAAATGCATTAGAAGCAATTCAGAGGAGGTTTACCAGACTAATACCTGGAGTGGGAGGATTGTCTTTGGAGGAAAGGTTGGATAGGGCAGGATTGCATCCACAGGAGCTGAGAGGATAAAGAGGGGTGTTGATTAAAACACATGGGGCGGGATTTTCCTTCCTCCCTGCGGCGTGTTTTGCGGTGACGGGAGGCAGTGAACCGCACCCAGGCGGCAGGATTTTATGGCCCTGCCAACGGGTTTCCCGTTGAATTGACCCCTCGCTGCTGGGAAACCGGCGGTGGGGGTGCGCCAGTGTAAAACGGCAGAGAGATTGCGGCATTAAGATCCTGTGGATGTGGAGAGGGTATTTCCTCTTGTGAAAGTATCAGGAACTAGGGGGTCACTGCTTAAAAATAAGGGGTTGCCCATTTAAGGCAGAGATGAAGAGAATTTCTTTCTCAGGCAAGTCCTTGGAACTCCCACAAAAGGTGATGGAAGTCTTCGAATATTTGTAAGGCAGAGATAGATAGATTCTTAATGAGCACGGGGTGAAAGGTTATCGGGGGGGGAGGGGTAGCTGGGAAAGTGGAGCTGAGGTTGCGATCAGATCAGCCATGATCTTGTTGAATGGCCTAGCAGGCTCGAGGGGCTGAATGGCCTACACCTGCTCCTCATTCATATGCTTGTATGTAAGTGGAAATAAAAACGCAGCAATCTGCTCATTAACTGAGCCAGACTGACTAATTTTTAACTCATTCATGTGATGTGAGCATCGCTCGTAAGGTCAGTATTTGTCCCGTTCCCTCATTTTTAACAATTCAGTTACAGGAGGTGGGCATTGGTGGCAAGGCCAGCATTCATTGCCCATCGCTAGTTGTCTTTGAGTAGGTGGTGGTGAGCCGTCTTCTTGAACCACTGCAGTCCCTGAGCTGTAGGTACACCCACAGTGCTGTTAGGGAGGGGGTTCCAGAATTTTGACCCAGCGCCAGTGAAGGAATGACGATATATCTCCAAGTCAGGATGGTGGTGATTTTTTAGTTTATTTATTAGTGTCACAAGTAGGCGTACATTAGCACTGCAATGAAGTTACTGTGAAAATCCCCTAGTCACCACACTCCGGTGCTTGTTCGGGTACACTGAGGGAGAATTTAGCACGGCCAATGCACCTAACCAGCATGTGTTTCGGACTGTGGGAGGAAACTGGAGCACCCGAAGGAAACCCACGCAGACACGGGGAGAATGTGCAGACTCCGTACAGACAGTGACCCAAGGCTGGAATTGAACCTGGGTCCCTGGCGCTGTGAGGCAGCAGTGCTAACCACTGTGCCACCCTTAGAGGGGAACCTCCAGATGATGGTGTTCCCAGGCATTTGCTGCCCTTGTTCTTCTAGGTGGTAGTGGTTGTGGGTTTGGAAGGCGCTGCCTCAGGAACCCTGGTGAGATCCTGCTGTGCATTTGTAGATGATACACAACGTTGCCAATGTTCGTCAGTGGTGGAGGGAGTGAATGTTTGTGGAAAGGGTAACGGGCTGCTTTGTCCTGGACGGGGTCAAACTTCTTGGGTGTTGTTGGAGCTGCACCCATCCAAGCCACTGGGGAGTATTCCATGACACCCCTGACTTGTGCCTTGTAGATGGTGGGCTGGATTTGGGGAGTCAGGAATAGATCCAGCCTCCATTCTGTTATCTTGAGCACAGCATTTGTAACTGGTCCCGTTGCATTTCTGAGAGGATGAGAGAGTGTTACAATCTCAAACTTGGAAAACAAAATCAAACACTCCCGTGCATCTGAAAGCATTGCTGAGAAAAGGCAATGTTCTCTGCATACTCTAGGTTTGCGTCAAGGCAATTGGGAGCCAAGAAAGAGATGAGATGTGTTCGGGAGTATGAGATAGCCGTTTGAACAGTGAGCTATACAGGACAATTGGCCCTGGCAGCTTCCCAGGAACCTGGATAGCTGTCACTGCATCCTGCAAGTGTACCATCCACAGTCACCTGGTGGGGCTTGAAGGTTCTGAGCAGCCAGTGAAGACTAGCTCATAGTTGAAGTGGATCCCATGGGTAAAGGGGTTTATTCTAAAAGCTGGAATGCTGCAAAATGATCACAAACTGTTCCTTCGCTGGTTATTGTTGATATGATTGTTTCATTTTCAAGTGGGATAGAGTGAAAGTTGGCCGATTGGATAGGTAACTGGCTGTCTGATCGAACTCATAAGACCTGTCTGACCTTGTGTGGCTTTTGCTACCAAATAAACCTGTTGGACTTTAACCTGGTGTTGTTAAACTTCTTACTGTTTCTGATCGAAGACAGAGGGTGGTGGTGGATGGAAAATTTTCGGACTGGAGGCAGGTTGCTAGCGGAGTGCCACAGGGATCAGTGCTTGGTCCTCTGCTCTTTGTGATTTTTATTAATGACTTAGAGGAGGGGGCTGAAGGGTGGATCAGTAAATTTGCTGATGACACCAAGATTGGTGGAGTAGTGGATGAGGTGGAGGGCTGTTGTAGGCTGCAAAGAGACATAGATAGGATGCAAAGCTGGGCTGAAAAATGGCAAATGGAGTTTAACCCTGATAAATGTGAGGTGATTCATTTTGGTAGGACTAATTTAAATGTGGATTACAGGGTCAAAGGTAGGGTTCTGAAGACTGTGGAGGAACAGAGAGATCTTGGGGTCCATATCCACAGATCTCTAAAGGTTGCCACTCAAGTGGATAGAGCTGTGAAGAAGGCCTGTAGTGTGTTAGCTTTTATTAACAGGGGGTTGGAGTTTAAGAGCCGTGGGGTTATGCTGCAACTGTACAGGACCTTGGTGAGACCACATTTGGAATATTGTGTGCAGTTCTGGTCACCTCACTATAAGAAGGATGTGGAAGCGCTGGAAAGAGTGCAGAGGAGATTTACCAGGATGCTGCCTGGTTTGGAGGATAGGTCTTATGAGGAAAGGTTGAGGGAGCTAGGGCTGTTCTCTCTGGAGCGGAGGAGGCTGAGGGGAGACTTAATAGAGGTTTATAAAATGATGAAGGGGATAGATAGAGTGAACGTTCAAAGACTATTTCCTCGGGTGGATGGAGCTATTACAAGGGGGCATAACTATAGGGTTCGTGGTGGGAGATATAGGAAGGATATCAGAGGTAGGTTCTTTACGCAGAGAGTGGTTGGGGTGTGGAATGGACTGCCTGCAGTGATAGTGGAGTCAGACACTTTAGGAACATTTAAGCGGTTATTGGATAGGCACATGGAGCACACCAGGATGATGGGGAGTGGGATAGCTTGATCTTGGTTTCAGATAAAGCTCGGCACAACATCGTGGGCCGAAGGGCCTGTTCTGTGCTGTACTGTTCTATGTTCTAAGCCTTTGAAATGGACTATTGCGAAACCGGTAGCTTACTGGAGACAAATATTGACTTACAATACTAACCAGAGAAAGGGGGTTGTTCCAGAGAGACTGAGGTGGCGTTCAGTATTGAGCAATTGCAGGTCCCTGAAGCAATGACCCAGCCTGATCTCGATTTGCCTTCGCTGCACATGTCCTGCCCTGCGCTCAGAACTTTCTCTCCAAAGATAAAAGATTGGTGCCTGAGGTTGCCAACTCCGCTTTGCACGTATTCCGGACTCTGGGAGGAAACCGGATAAACCCACACAGACACGGGGAGAAGGTGCAGACTCCACGTAGACAGTGACCCAAGCCGGGAATCGAACCCAGGTCCCTGGCGCTGTGAGGCGGCAGTGCTAACCCACTGTGCCGCCGTGCTGCCCCTCGCAAACTGGACGGAGGCCAAATCATTCTGTTTAGGCTTAAACGGACTCTCTTGTTAAAAACAGCTCGTGACTCTTCCTTTCCCCACCCCCGCCCCCACATCCCTAATAATTGAAAATGGTCGAAGAAACTGGAAGGAAAACAGACTATAGTTTGAGATTTTTCTCCTGGGTTGCTTGCAGCAGTGATGAATATTTAATCTCTGGAGGGTTGGAAACCCTAGGATATCCAGATATTTGAATTTGAATGCCTTTGTCAACACCAGCTGCTAATATGAGGCAACAGGCGCCTTGCTGTCAGACCAGCAGGTGGCGCCTGTAGCAAAGCGCTGCACTGGTTTCACTGCAACACACTGTCAAAAAACATGACATAATTTACCCTAGGTAAAAGCACAAACCATCAGAATTGGGTGCTGGTTTTAACAAAAGTGTCCGTTTAAGACGAAACAGAATGATTTGGCCCCCGTCCAGTTTGTGAAGGTGGAACGGTGGGCGCAGTGATTAACACGGCCGTCTCACAGCGCCAGGGACCCGGGTTCAATTCCCAGCTTGGGTCACTGTCTGTGCGGAGTCTGCACACTCTCTCCGTGTCTGCGGGAGTTTCCTCCGGGTGCTCCGGTTTCCTCCCTCAGTCCATAAAGACTGGTTAGGTGCATTGACCCGAACAGGAGCAGGAGTGTGGCGACTAGGGGATTTTCACAGTAATGTCATTGCAGAGTTAATGTAAGCCTAATTATGACACAAATAAATTTTTAAAAACGGTTGGAGAGAATGCCAGTAAGTTTACAACATCAGCTGCCTGACACAGTGAGTTGACATTACAAGCTGTCGAGGTTTGGAAGTGTTTGGACAGCATTGATTAGTCGACCAGGACATCAGAGTGGTAGAATCCAATCTCTCCTTGAGACTGGAATTTAAAAAAATTCATTCATGGGACATGGGCGTCGCTGGCTGGCCAGCAGTTGTTGTCCATCCCTAGTTGCCCTTGAGACTTTCATTCTGTGAAAAGGGAAGGGAAATAGTTGACAGAGCTGATGGTGCCTGTAGGCTTCTGAGTTATGAGGGTGGATATTCTGTTTGGACCCCAGGACGATAAAGCTTGTTTACTGACCTGCTTCAGTATGGGTCAGGGGCCGAGGGTTTGTTGCTGTGCCAGAAGGGCTCAAACCCCAACCAGACCTGAACATCAAAAGGCTTATACTTCAGTACGGTACCGATGGAGTGCCGCATTGTCGGGACATGCAGTATTTTGGATTCAGCATTAAACTGAGGCCCCATTTGATTCTGCAGGGGAGTTCATTCAATATCCTGGTGCTCATCCAATAAGGAAAGCCACAAACTACTGGGAGGCACAGCAGTTAGCAATGCTGCCTCACAGCTCTAGGGACCTGGGTTCAATTCCTGGTTTGGGTCACTGTCTGTGTGGTGTTTGCACGTTCTCCCCATGTCTGCATGAGTTTCCTCCGGGTGCTCTGGTTTCCTCCCACAGTCCAAAAGACGTACTGGTTAGGTGCATTGACCAGAACAGGCGCTGGAGTGTGGCAACTAGGGGATTTTCACAGTGACTTCATTGCAGTGTTAATGTAAGCCTTACTTGTGACACTAATAAATAAACTTTAAACTATTCAGCCTAAGATGTGCAGGTTAGGTTGATTGGCCATGCTAAAATTGCCCTTTAGTGTCAGGGGGATTTGAAGGGTAAATATACAGGGTTACAGTGATGGGGCCTGGGTGGGATGTTGTCAGTGCAGGCTCGATTGTCCGAATTTTTTTTATTCATGCGTGGGACATGGGGCGTCGCTGGCTGGCCAGCACTTATTGCCCATCCCTAGTTGCCCTTGTTCAGAGGGCAGTTGAGAGTCAACCACATTGCTGTGATCTCTGGAGTCACATGTAGGCCAGACCAGGTAAGGACGGCAGATTTCCTTCCCTAAAGGACATTAGTGAACCAGATGGGTTTTTCCAACAATTGACAATGGTTTTGTGGTCTTCAGTAGATTCTTAATTCCAGATATTCTTTTTATTGAATTCAAATTCCACCATCTGCCGTGACGGGATTCGAACCCGGGTCCCCAGAACATTAGCTGAGTTTGTGGATTGATGGTCAAGCGATAATACCACTAGGCCATCGCTTCCCTATGGATGGCCTCCTTGTGCACTGTGGGGATTCTATGATTCTAGTTGCTGTGCACAAACTGGTTGCTGCATTTTCCTACGTAACATTTACTGCACATGAAAATCTAGTGGCTGGAGAGCACTCTGCACATTCTGAAGATTTGAAAGGTAGCTTGTAAATGGAAACTCTTTTATCTTTCTGAGGCTCTGCTAAAGGAATGCTTCACGAGAGAAATGGCCTTTGTTAATTTCTCTCTAAATGTAAACTGTAATTACAGCTCCAGTTAATAGCTTTTCAATAGATCTGTTGTGTTAACTCCTGCTTTCTAAAGTGATCACTTCCAGTAAGAACATTTCAGACGAGCTAATCTTAAGTTGTTATGAGTAAGAAGTTGAAGATACAACTTGGATCCTCCCATAGGATCATCCAAGTAGGACTGACATCCCAGTACCAAAGAAAAGCCAGGCAGTGTGCCTTAATAACTACTGCCCGCTGGCTCTGACATCCATCATTATGAAGTGCTTCGAAAGGTTAGTCATGGCACAAATCAATTCCAGCCTCCCGACTGCCTGGATCCATTACAGTTCACCTACCGCCGCAACAGGTCCACAGCAGTTGCCATCTCCCTGGCCCTGCACCCAACCCTGGAGCACCCTCGATAACAAGGACACCAATGTCAGACTTCTATTTATTGACTACAGCTCAGCCTTCAACACCATTATTCCCACAAAACTCATCTCTAAACTCCGTGGCCTGGGCCTCGGCTCCTCCCTCTGTGACTGGATCCTGAACTTCCCAACACACAGACCACAATCAGTAAGGATAGGCAACAACACCTCCTCCACGATCATCCTCAACACTGGTGCCCCACAAGGCTGTGTCCTCAGCCCTCTACTTATACACCTATGACTGGCCAAATTCCCCTCAAACTCAGTTTTCAAGTTTGATTTTCGACAATGACGAGACGGAGTACAGGAAAGAGATAGAGAATCTGGTGAACTGGTAGGACGACTATAATCTCTCCCTCAATGTCAACAAAACGATAGTCGATAGTCATCGACTTCAGGAAGCATAGTGGAGGACATACCCCTGCCTACATCAATGGGGACGAAGTAGAAATAGTCGCGAGCTTCACGTTTTTAGGTGTCAAGGTCACTAACAACCTGTCCTGGTCCTTCCATGCAGACGCTATGGTTAAAAAAGCCCACCAATGCCTCTACTTTCTCAGGAGAGAAATTTGGCAAGTCCCCCCACATCTCTCACAGCTTCTACAGATGCTCCATAGAAAGCATTCTTTCCGGTTATGTCACAGCTTGGCATGGCTCCTGCTTTGTCCAAGACCGCAATAAACTACAAAGAGTCATGTACGAAGCCCAGTCCATCACTCAAACCAGCCTCCTATCCATTGACTCTGTCTACACTTCCCGCTGCCTTGGAAAAGCAGCCAACATAATTAAGGACCCCACGCACCCAAAACATTCTCTCTTCCACCTTCTTCCATCGGGAAAAAGATACAAAAATCTGAGGTCATGTACCAACCGAGTCAAAAACAGCTTCTTCCCTGCTGCCGTCAGACTTTTGAATGGGCCTACCTTGCATTAAGTTGATCTTTCTCTACACCCTAACTATGACTGTAACACTACATTCTGCACCCTCTTGTCTCCTTCTCTATGAATGGTATGCTTTGTATAGCGTGCAAGAAACAATACTTTTCACTCTATACTAATAGACAATAATAAATCAAATCAAATCAAAATCAGAAAGTATATAGAAATCATAAACACTTGGAGCTAATTTTATGAAGTCCTCCAATAGTTTGCTCACAATATACTGCTATGTTGTGTTGTCAAAACACTTGGCATGATGATACGTCCCGATACAATAAAGGGACAATGTACAGGGGCGTTCATAATCCTTTTGAATGTAGCATCAAGAGGTGATTCTTTCAAACAAACAGTTTCAATTTGATGGGAACAGGAGTAGGCCATTCAGCCCCCCCCAGCCCATTCTATCATTCAGCTAGGTCAAAGCTGATTGGTAAACTCAAACCTATTTGCTCTCTATATTCCTTAATATCTTTGCTAATAAAAATCTGTCACCATCTGTCTTGAATATTTCAAACTACCAAGCACCTTCTGGGAGAGGGAGTTCTCAATGTTCACCATCATTTGCCATGAACAAGTATTTCCTGAGCCCACTGTTGAGTAGCCCCGCTCTAATTTTAGGCTTGCGACCCTTCGCTGGATTCCCCCGACACAAGAGAGAGTTTCTCTGCTCCTCCCCTATTCAATCCCTTTCTTATTTAAACGCTTCGATCATAAGAACATAAGAACATAAGAAATAGGAGCAGGAGTAGGCCATCTAGCCCCTCGAGCCTGCCCCGCCATTCAATAAGATCATGGCTGATCTGACGTGGATCAGTACCACTTACCCGCCTGATCCCCATAACCCTTAATTCCCTTACCGATCAGGAATCCATCCATCCGCGCTTTAAACATATTCAGCGAGGTAGCCTCCACCACCTCAGTGGGCAGAGAATTCCAGAGATTCACCACCCTCTGGGAGAAGAAGTTCCTCCTCAACTCTGTCTTAAACCGACCCCCCTTTATTTTGAGGCTGTGTCCTCTAGTTTTATCTTCCTTACTAAGTGGAAAGAATCTCTCCGCCTCCACCCTATCCAGCCCCCGCATTATCTTATAAGTCTCCATAAGATCCCCCCTCATCCTTCTAAACTCCAACGAGTACAAACCCAATCTCCTCAGCCTCTCCTCATAATCCAAACCCCTCATCTCCGGTATCAACCTGGTGAACCTTCTCTGCACTCCCTCCAATGCCAATATATCCTTCCTCATATAAGGGGAGCAATACTGCACACAGTGATCAGATCACTCCTCAAGCTTCTAAACTTAAGTGAATGCTCTGCGGCCTGACCTCATAACTTAACCTTCAAGAATTTGTATTATTCTGGTGAATCTGCATTTTATTCCTTCCTAGTCCAATATATCCTTCCTGGTGTGCTGTTCCCAGAAGTACTCTGGGTGGGGTCTGACTGAAAACTTCCTCCCCTTAGTATTTCAGCCTTCTTGAGGAAAAAGGCCAACATGTAATTAATCTTTTTGATAACTTTTTATACTTGTTCATCGGCTTTTCCAAATGAGTTAGGAGCAGGAGTAGGCCATTTGGCCCATCAAGCCTGCTACGCCATTTAATAAAATCATGACTGATCAAGTATACTTTGTCCTGATACCCTTTGACTTCCTTGTTAGTCAAGAATCTATCTACCTCTGCCTTAACAATGTGCAATGACCCGGCCTCTACTCTTCTCTGGAGAAGAAAGTTCCACAGACTCAAGACCCTCTGAGAGAAAATATTTTTCTTCATCTCCATCTTAATTGGGAAACTGCTTAAGTTTAAATTGTATCTCCTAGTTCTGGTCTCTCCCACAAGAGGTAACATCCTCTCAACAGCCACTAGATCAAGTCTACTCAGGATCTCATTTGTTTCAATAAAATCACCTCTCATTCTTCCAAACTCCAATGGATACAGGACCAGCCTGTCCAACCTTTCCTCATAAGATGAACCCCCTCATCCCAGGAATCTTCACTGAACTACTTCGAATGGAATGACTATGTCCTTTCTGTGACTCTGCACGGTGGCACAGTGGTTAGCACTGCTGCCTCACAGCGTCAGGGACCCAGGTTCGAATCCTGGTCTTGGGTCAGTCTGTGCGGAGTCTGCACGTTCTCCTCGTGTCTGGGTGGGTTTCCGCCGGGTGCTCCGGTTTCCTCCCACTGTCCGAAAAACGTGCTGGTTAGGTGCATTGGCCATGCTAAAATCTCCCTCAGTGTATCCGAACAAGCGCCGGAGTGTGGCGACTTGGGGACTTTCACAGTAACTTCATTGCAGTGTTAACGTGAGCCGACTTGTGACTAATAAACAAACTTTACTTTAACGATGTGCTCCTTAAGACTGTTTTAATCTGTTAAATGTTGCATGATTATCTTACATTAGCACTGCAATTAACTTCATTGCAGTGCTAATGTAAGCCTACATTAATAAATAAACTTAAATAAGAATACCAAATTCCAGATGTGGTCTCGCCATTGCCCTGTACAACTGTAGCAAAGCATCCCTACTTTTACATCTCATTCTCCTAGCAATAAACAACATCAACCTTTTATGATTCCTGTCGCAGGGCAGCCAGATCCCTCCCTATCTCAGAGTTCCATAATCCCTCTCAATATAAATGTTATGTTGCTTTTTGGATCTTTGGATCTCCATACCAAAGTGGACAAGTTCACATTTTCCCACATTATACTCAATCTGCCAATTATTTGTCCACTCACTCAACCTGTCTATATCCTTGTGTTCTCTTTACAACTTGATTTCCTACCTAGCTTTGTGTAGTTACCAAAGTTAGCAACTACACATTTGGTCTCTTCACCCAATTCATTGATATAGATTGTAAATTGTTGAAACCCTGCACTAATCCCTGTGACACTCCACTTGTTACATTTTATAAACCCCAAAAATTGCCCATTTATGCCTAATCTCTTTCCTGTTGGCTAAGCAATCCGCTATCCATGCTTCTATGTTTTCCCCAGACAATGAGTTACCATTTTATGTCATAATTTTTGATGTGGAACCTTGTCAAATGCCTTCTGGTTTCTAAGTACACCACCTCCACAGGTTCCCCTTTAACCACGTTGTTTGTTACTTTCTCAAAGAACTCTAATTAATTAGCCAAACACAATTTCCCTTTCACAAAACCATATTGACTCTGCCTGGTTGCATTAAGATTTTCCAAGTACCCCGTTATACCCTCCTAGATAATAGATTCCAGCATTTTCCCTATGGCAGATGTTAAACTAACCAGCACGCAGTTTGCTGTGTTCTGTCTCCCTTCTTTCTCGAATAAGGAAGTCAAATTCACTATTTTCCAATCTGATGGGAGCATTCAGAATCTAAGGAATTTTGGAAAATTAAAACCAATGCATTTACTATCTCAACAGTAAATTCTTTTAAGACCCTAGGATGAAGTTTTGTCTGCTTTTAATGATTTTTTCAGTCCCTGTAATTGTTTTAAGTTCCTCACTTTTTGTAATTTTAAAAGTTTATTTATTAGTGTCACAAGTAGGCTTACATTAACACTGCTATGAAGTTACTGTGAAAATCCCCGAGTCGCCACACTCTGGCGTCTGTTCGGGTTACACTGAGGGAGAATTTAGCACGGCCAATGCACCCTAACCAGCACGTATTCCGGGCTGTGGGAGGAAACGGGAGCACCCGGAGGAAACCCACGCAGACGCGGGGAGAACGTGCAGAATCTGCACAGACAGTGACTCAAGCTGGGAATCAAACCCAGGTCCCTGGCACTGTGAGGCAGCGGTGCTAACCACTGTGCCACCGTGCCGCCTTTGTGTACTTGGATGCTTCCTTTGCACCTCCACAGCTCCAAGACCCATTTGCCATTTTTGGATCCAAATTAGATGACCTCACATCTCCCCACACTGAACTCAATCTGCTATTATTTTCTCCATTTTTTTTTCTTTATTCTTTCATGCAGTGTTGGGCATCACTGGCTGGACCTGCACTGGTTGCTGAACCCTAATTTCCGAAGGTGCCATTTCAGAAGGTAGTTCAGAGGCAACCACATTGCTTTGGATCTGGAATCACATGTAGGCCATGAGAGCTACAGATGACAGATTTCCTTCCCTAAAGGAAATGAGTGAGTCAAAAGGGTATTTGTGACCATTGATGATGGTTCATGGGTCATGATTACTAAGACTAGCTTTCAATTTCCGATCTTATGAACTGAATTTAAGTTCCACCAGCTGCCGTGGTGGGATTTGAGCCCAGTTGGCCAGAGTATTAGCCTGGGCCTCTGGATTACTAGCCCACTAATCACTCTCGTCTCATTGCCCTCACTTAACCTGTCTATGTACCATAGACTCATACAGTGCAGAAGGTTGCCATTCGGCCCATCGAGTCTGTACCGATCACAATCCCACCCAGGCCCTATTCCCGTCACCCCACGTATTTACCCTGCTAATCCCCCTGACACTAAGGTTCAATTTAGCACGGCCAATCAACCTAACGCACACATCTTTGGACTGTGGGAGGAAATCGGCGCACCCGGAGGAAACCCACGCAGACACGGGGGGAATGTGCAAACTCCACACAGACACTGACCCGAGGCTGGAATCGAACCCGGGTCCCTGGCGCTGTGAGGCAGCTGCGCTAACCACTGGGCCACCGTTGCTTCCACTAACCTAGTATCATTTGCAAACCTGGATGTACTACTCAACTCGTGCAGTCTTGTCACAGATAAATATGATGAAAGTCGATTCCCTGGGGGGGAGCACTACATTCAGCCAATCACAGTACATTCCATTTAACTCTACGACTCCGACCCCTCAACCAATTACCAACTTGTCTTGCAATTAAAATCTGCCAAGGTTACGTCATTCACTCGAAGATCTTCCATCATCCTTTCACCGGTATTTTAAAGGCCATATATCACACGTAAGAAAGCCAATGAACAGTTATTAAACGGCATCATAACTGGCAGGTTTCCTGGGCAGCAACCTCTCTGCATTGCCCATAAATGACAAGGCCACAGGCTAAGTTGTTTCCGCAATGTGAGGGAGCCACTTATTGCCTCGTTAACTTGGCAGTCCTAATGTGTATTACTTTGTTCATCATTAGAGGGTTCTGTCAGTTGTGTAAATATACAGATTATCCCAGAGCAGCGCAGGATAAGCAAAGCACACCAACCTGTTCATGAGCGTGACAGATGTAAAGGTCAGCGGTCAAGCAGTATGACTAGTTGGTCGACCAGAGGGAGGGAAATTGCATAACATTGCTTTGTGCATTGATTTTAGCTGGATAACGTGCAAGAAATAAATTGTTTTCTGTGGAATTACTCATTCTGTTGATGTCACTGAGTAACCATGGATTAACATGTGGCGCTGTGGTCTCACATAATTGGCAAAATTCATCGTAAAAGAAGAACTTGTTGCATTGAAAGATGTAAGCAATGAGAATAAACTAAACCATTTTAATTCATTTGTTTGTATGTTATTGAGCGCTGATTGTTCACGCACTACATTGGAATCAAATAAGTTCTTTATTTTATTTACTAGTGTCAAAAAGAGGCTTACATTAACACTGCAGTGAAGTTACTGTGAAAATCTCTAGTCGCCATCCAATAATTGTTCGGGTGCACGAGCTTTCGGAGTGCTGCTCCTTCATCAGGTGAATGGAGAGGGGGGGGTTCACAAACACGGCATATACAGACAGAGATGTGTGAATTGACTCAAGCCAGGACAGTTAGTGAGATTTTACAAGCCCAGGCAAGTCGTGGGGGTTACACGTAGTGTGACATGAACCCAAGATCCCGGTTGAGGCCGACCTCATGTGTGCGGAACTTGGCTATAGTTTCTGCTCGGCAATTCTGCGTTGTCGTGTGTCTTGAAGGCCGCTTTGGAGAACGCTTACCTGAAGACAATTCACACCTCTTTAACCTGTGATTATCCCTCTCCCCACTCGCACTGTCTGTACCTGTAAAGACCTGATTATCTGTAAAGACTTGCATTCCAACCATCATCTTGCAATTGTCTCTCTGTCTATATATGCGAACCCACCTCTCCACTCACCTGATGAAGGAGCAGTGCTCCGAAAGCTCGTGATTCCAAATAAACCTGTTGAACTTTAACCTGGTGTTGTGAGACTGCTTACTGTTTGGGGACACTGAGGGAGAATTTAGCATGGTCAAAGCACCTAACCAACACGTCTTTCAGATTGTGGGAGGAAACAGGAGCACCTGGAGGAAACTCATGCAGACATGGGGAGAACGTGCAGACTCTGTACAAACGGTAACCCAAGCCGGGAATCGAACCCAGGTCCCTGGCGCTGTGAGGCAGCAGTGCTAACCGCTGGGCCACCATGCCATTTGATTGATTCAATATTGGTGGTCATGAACAGGCTAACATTTCTTCCTTTAAATTTTTACGAAGGCAAAGGGATAATGCACGTGGACAAATTCTTTGAATTGGTTAAATTACTGAGAACGAGGGGATATAGAACCATAGGAAAGTTGCAGCATAGAAAAAGGCCATTCAGCCCATCGTGTCTGCACAGGCTGAAAATAAATGCATGGGTAGTTGTCAGAAGGTGTTCCTTTTCACAGCAGGTCATGATGGTTTGGGATCCGTTGCTGGCTGATGAGATGGTGCTTAATATTCTGCAAACATCCAAAGGCGGGGCTGGGTAAGATATTGGAATGGGTTTTAACGATAGATGAGATATTGCGTGATGTACTGTGGCAATTTGCCTCCTGGAATCTGTTCTTGGTCATTTTCGAGATTGGAGAGGGATTTCTGAGAATGCTTTCCTTCCCCAAGCTG
Source organism: Mustelus asterias (assembly GCF_964213995.1). Taxonomy (NCBI): domain Eukaryota; kingdom Metazoa; phylum Chordata; class Chondrichthyes; order Carcharhiniformes; family Triakidae; genus Mustelus; species Mustelus asterias. Next base: position 12,191,159 of record NC_135828.1, on the reverse strand, counting down.
GCCTGGGGTATTTAAAAAAAAATCTGTTTCTGCCTTTCAGAGATGATTATGTGGTTGGTGGTGGGGAACATTGGATGTTCTATTGCCTGGTGTAAACCTGGCTAAACGGAACCGGCTAGATATAACAATTTGGTCCATCTCTAGAGTATATTTCTAAGCTGGATAGTAAGCTGGCCTATTGTCTAAATTTCATAGAATCATAGAATCCCTACAGTGCAGAAGGAGGCCATTCAGCCCATCCCGTCGGCACTGAACACAATCCCACCCAGGACCTATCCCCGTAACCCTACATATTTACCCTGCTAATCCCCCTGACACTAGGGTTAATTTAGCCTGGCCAATCTACCTAACCTGCACATCTTTGGACTGTGGGAGGAAACCGGAGCACCCGGAGGAAACCCATGCAGGCACAGGGAGAAGGTGCAGACTCCGCACAGACAGTGACCCGAGGCCAGAATTGAACCCAGGTCCCTGGCGCGGTGAGGCAGCAGTGCTAACCACTGTGCCACTGTGCCGCCCTCTTTCAATCACATTTGGGAGTTTGTGAATAAATCCAACTAGGCAGAAAATACAGATTCATCAGGAAAAAATCAGGAAGAAATAGCAGCATTTTGTGAATAGTCTTGCAATGAAAGTATGAAGTAAAACTTGTTTTTTGGGATAGTTTCAATATTCTGCCCTTACCAGTTGTATTTAGCGGCGACTGTGGGAGAGTGACTCTAGAATCCCTACAGTGCAGAAGGAGGCCATTCGGCCCATCGAGTCTGCACCGACCACAATCCCACCCAGGCCCTATCCCCATAACCCCATGCATTTACCCTAGCTCATCCCCCTGACACTAAGGGGCAATTTAGCATGGCCAATCTGCCTAACCCGCACATCTTTGGATCGTGGGAGGAAACTGGAGCACCCGGGGGAAGCCCACGCAGACACGGGGAGAATGTGTAAACTCCACATAGACAGTGACCCGAGCCGGGAATCGAACCCAGGTCCCTGGCACTGTGAGGCTGCAGTGCTAACCACTGTGCCACCGTGCCTGGTATTTCACTCAAATTCCACTCCTTACCTGTACTTAATTCTCATCACCATAAGAACGGCTTATCTGTCATGAAATTGTAAACATATTTTGAACATATTTATGATGTTGTTTTAACAACGCAAACCATTATTCCTCCAGAGATGCAATTGCTCATCCTTGGTAAACAATCTGGGCTTTATTTCTGCTGGTTTCTCACTGCACATGGAAGGAAAGGCTTAAACCGCAGTAATTATAGCTGCATGTTATCAACAACAAAATAGACCTATGCAGCTCAATCTATAATGTTATAAGAAGCATAGAAACACCCATGTGTGGAATCGCAGCCATCATTCTGGCCTTAATCGGAACTGTTTTAATTAGGCACAAAGCCTATCCCCTCACGGTTCGCCCTTAATTTTTATTCTTCACACCAGTAAGCAGAAGGTGCCAGCTTTTCAAAAGATCTTTAATCGATACCTCACCACCACTGTAAAGAAAGCTGACTGCACAAAACCCCCGCTCCACCCTTCAACCAAACCAGCCACTCAGCCCAGTTTCTGGAACATTGCCTGCATGCCTCCCTGTGGAGGGTGTGTGTGTGTGTGTGTGTGTGCGTGTGTGTGAGAACCATATTAAGTCGTGAAATTGGGTTATTAATTATGTAGACACCATCGTGTAAGCGACACTGTGTAGAAAAAGGTTTTTAGCAAATATGCAATAATGTTTATAAAACTCGACAGCATATATATATATATATATATATAAGCATTACATTGTGCATTTTTAAAAAGTTGATCATTAATTTATATATCATGAAACATCTCATAGTGAAATCAGTTGTCATGAGCTGCAATGTAAAATGGCTTGTTCAGTTTCCCCAGTGGTGGACAATAGACTTCCTTCACTCTAGGGCAATGTTTAAATAATATCTTGTCGTAATAAGGCTATAAATCTAAATTGCTGATATCACAGTATTCCATCACTACACTTGCAGCAATTGCTTAATTTTATCTTTGCACTAATTAGGAATTATAATCAGAGTCTTGGAAGTTCACAATGACACTCTTGTCTCTTATGTGTGTTCTGTACATAATACAGGGAGGGGACAGGGCCGAGAGAATCAGGATTAAGTAATGACTTCTGTTGTCGGCGGTCTGATAGCAGAAACTGGTAAAATATATCTGATGCTAATCTGTGAAGAAATTAACTGTCAGGCTCAGTAATTTCCTTGAAGTTGCAGTGGGACCAATTTGACAATTGTTCTGCTTCAATGCAAAGGATTTAGGAAAACAGCGTGTCAGGGAATGGAATTGTTTTCCTTGCCGAGTCTGTGGATGTGTTTTTTTTTTGTTCCCGGATCATGTGCAGAGTCTCCAATGTGCCACCAGGGGACTGTCGGGCTCCACGGTACCAGGGAGTGGGATATAATTCCACCCGCACTCCCCAATGCAATTGTGATCACATGCCGAGCTTCCTAATTGAAGGATGATATACTATCAGGGAATAAAGTACAATTGTGTCTTTAAGTCCTGTTGAATGGTGGCTTGAAATGTGTGCATTGGAGTAGGAGCGTCTTCATAAAAATGAGTGATTTCTGTGCAAGTAGCAACAACTGAATTCAATTTATGTTAACTAAAACATGGCAAATGCTGCTTTTGCAGACTTTGAAATGTAAGTAAAAATTGATCTCTGTTTAATGAATAATGCAAGCACATTTTCTTCTCGATGCATAATGTGCTTGTGGCCTCTCTGTGTATGTATATTAAGAAATCTCCGCAATGCTTTGTGAGAAACACAACTACAAAAAACTACTCAGCGGCTTCCTAATAAGCTCTGAAAATAACCGGTGTAAAAGAAAGTTCACCGCACCATTTTCTACCTGACCAGATGCCAAAAGAAATGTGCGGTGCGGGGATTATGTACTGCTTAACAAATGGAAAATAGCATCTAAGCTAAGATGTTCAACTACTGAGAATTGAAGAAACTGCAATCATAACAGAACAGCATCTACCAGATGCCCTGCTAATGCAGCGTCTGTGGTGATTTACCCCGATTAACTTTCTACTAGCCCCTTTTACACCTGTCTTCTAACATTGAAGAGCAAGGTGCTTGATGCACTATCAATCAAGCAAAGACTAGTTATGCAAGAACAAATAGGCTTTTATTTGCAAAAGACTTGGAGCACACCCATGCTGATAAACTGGTCCAGAGACTGAGGCAGGGGGGTGGGGAGCAGTCACCTTTATACCTGGACCAGGGGGGGAGGAGTCTCAGGCAGGGCCGGCAGGGGCATGCCCAGGCATGTCACACACACACAGGCAATAAGCTTAACAGTGGTTTACCACAGTGCTGTTTGCTTTGTGTCACCGGTGTTCACATGCATGTTATCCAGTTACACAAGCTTACTGGTTGCTTTGACAACGGGTCATCTGGACTCGAAACATCAGCTCTTTCCTCTCCTTACAGACGCTGCCAGACCTGCTGAGATTTTCCAGCATTTTCTCTTTTGGTTACAGATTGCAAGTGCAGTTCATTGATAGAATCCTACAGTGCAGAAGGAGGCCATTCGGCCCTTCAAGTCTGCACTGACCACAATCCCACCCAGGCCCTATCCCCATGCATTTACCCTAGCTAGTCCCCCTGATACTAAGCTTGGCCAATCCAACTAACCCACACATCTTTCAGACTGTGGGAGGAAACCGGAGCACCCGGAGGAAACCCACGCAGACACGGGGAGAATGTGCAGACTCCACACAGACAGTGACCCAAGCCGGGAATTGAACCCGGGTCCCTAGCGCTGTGAGGCAGCAGTGCTGACCACTGTGCCACCGTGGCAACGCATGGCACAGAATGCGTCTGACCTCATAATGTCATTTTGATCATTGTTAAACCAGCTAAAAGTGAGGGCAAAGCGGGCGCTTTCCCCCTTGGCATTGTGCCAAGTGAGGATGAACAAAAACCTGCAGTAGGGTGTGCTAGGTGGGCTGGGAATGTGTGCGTTTGGCAGAATCCTACTGGATACATGACAAATGGAGACGCAATCCCTACTGCAAAATGACCAGGCACTAACTCCATCTGATTTTCCGGGTTGAGGTCATCCCACCCTGCTGGGCGGAATTTTCCCGTCCCACCCGCCACGGGAAGCGTAGCGGCCGTGACATGGACCACGCACAGGTCCGTTGAGCTTGAGCGGGATTTTCCGGTCTTGGGGTGAGCGCGGCCAGAAGATCCCGCCCAATGCAATCTGCAAGAAATCCCGGACATCATTGAAGGCAGAAGGGGAATGGAAATGACATTTGTATAGCGCCTTTCACAACTTCAGGATGTTCCCCCAAAGTGCTTTGCAGCTAATTAAGTGCCATTTTGAAGTGTAGTCTCGCTTCACCCGGAGGGTGGTGAACGCGTGGAATTCACGAGCACAGAAAGTGGTTGAGGCCAAAACAGGAAGAAATTAGATATAGCTCTTGGGATCAAGGAACATGGGGCAAAGGCGGGATCAGGATTATAAATCTGATGATCGGCCACGATCAAGATGAATGGCAGAGCAGGCTCGAAGGGCCGAATGGCCTCCTCCTGCTTCTCGTTTCTATGTTTCTAAGTAAAAGAGAACCATAGGGTGACGGGATTGGTCTACAGAGAGCTGGCATAGACTGGATTGACTGAATGGTCTCCTTCTCTGTGGAAATGAGACTGAATCAATGGTCCTCTCTCACTGAGCTACAGCCGAGAGCTGGGCAAACAGTCCCCGGAAAATTAGTCTCTGCTGGAGCTACGCCAAGGAGAAAACTCTACCCATTGTGTCAACAGGGCACTCAACCATGAGGGGCCTCTGCTACTTTCCAAACCCAAACTCCACACACATTCTCTCCAGCTTCACACAGTCATTGGAAGCTATTTTTCTCTTTCCTAGCCCAGGATATTACCCCAGTTTGAACTCATCATAGGTTCCGGATCAAATGTCCAGTCTTGGTGCTCTGTACAGCTTTTCACCTGTCTCAGGACCCCTTCACCCACTGAGCTTTAAACCCTGTAATAAAAACAGAAAGTGCTGGAAAAGAACTCAGCAGGTCTGGCAGGATCTGTGGAGAGAGAAACAGACTTAATGTTTCGATAGCGTGTGATTCTTCTTCCATGTCAAAGAGAGGAAGAGATGTGATGGATCATGTACTGTATGGGGGGGGGGAGAGCAGGGTAGAAAGACAGTGATCGATGGGAGCTAAGAGAGGTTGCAACAAAGGTGTGTAGGACACAAGACAGAGGAAGTGTTTGATCTTTGATTTGATTTATTATTGTCACATGTATTAACATTCAGTGAAAAGTATTGTTTCTTGCGCGCTGTACAGACAAAACATACTGTTCATAGAGAAGGAAACAAGAGAGTGCAGAATGTAGTGTTACAGTCATAGCTAGGGTGTAGAGAAAGATCAACTTAATATAAGGTAGGTCCATTCAAAAGTCTGACAGCAGCAGGGAAGAAGCTGTTCTTGAGCCGGTTGGTGCGTGACCTCAGACTTTTGTATCTTTTTCCCGAAGGAAGAAGGTGGAAGAGAGAATGCCCGGGGTGCGTGGGGTCCTTAATTATGCTGGCTGCTTTCTCGAGGGAGCGGGAAGTGTTGACAGAGTCAATGGATGGGAGGTTGGTTTGCGAGATGGATTGGGCTACATTCACGACCTTTTGTAGTTCCTTGCGGTCTTGGGCAGAGCAGGGGCCATACCAAGCTGTAGCACAACCAGAAAGAATGCTTTCTATGATGCATCTGTAAAAGTTGGTGTGAGTCGTAGCTGACACGCCAAATTTCCTTTGTCTTCTGAAAAAGTAGAGGTGTTGGGGGGCTTTCTTAACTACAGTTTCGGCATGGGGGGACCAGGACAGGTTGTTGGTGATCTGGACACCTAAAAACTTGAAGCTCTCGACCCTTTCTACTTCGTTCCCATTAATGTAGATGGGGTAAGTGGTAATGGCAGTGTGAAGGGCTATAGAAGGTGCTGAAAGTTGTATATCAGAATGTGTTAATAGGAGAACAATTTTAAAAAGTAAAATAAAGTTTATTTATTAGTCACAAGTAAGGCTTACATGAGTGCTGCAATGAAGATACTGTGAAATTCCCCTAGTCGTCACACTCTGGCGCCTGTTCGGGTCAATGCATCTAACCAGCACGTCTTTCAGACTGTAGGAAGAAACCCACGCAGACATGGGGAGAACGTGCAGACTCCACACAGACAGTGACCCAAGTCGGTAATCGAATCCGGGTCCCTGGCGCTGTGAGGCAGCAGCGCTAATCACTGTGCCACCGTGCCGCCCACTTTTAACCACCCAACTTTAATTTGTAAGATGGACAGTGTTCACAATCATTGTCAATCATCTACAAATGGCTTCTCCTTAAAGCTGCGGTAATAATATCACAAGTCAATGTGACATCATTCGATCAAAATCACACTGTACAACTCCCGGATTGCTATCTTGTCTTTATTCTTTCATGGGTTGGAGACATCAACTGGCAAAGTCTTTCTATGAGAATTAGTGATCGTTTAATAGTCACCTTTACAGAAATTAGCTTTCAATTCCAGATTTTATGAATTGAATTGATATTTTCACTAGCTGCCGTGGTGGGATTTGAACCCATATCTTCAGAGTGTTAGCCTGGGACTCTGGTTCACTAGCCCAGTGACATTACACTATGCCACAATCTCCCCTCCTCACAAATCTTGGACACGCTGCAGAGTATTCCCCAAACTCAAAACAGAAATAAGAATGACAAATTTAACTCCACCAAAGTTATTACGGAGTGAATATTGGCACCACTTTCGGAGGCAGGGTGGCACCGAGAGACTCCAAACTCATGGCTCAAACTATAGAAAACTGAGTCTCCTGAGTGTAGCCAGATTATTTTAATTGCTTACTATAGAACGGATCATTACTCCAGCAAAATGCAGCAAGTGCAGAATAGTTACACAATATAAATTGATTATTCCTCCAACAAAATGCAATGTTCTTTTTTTATTCATTCATGGGATGTGGGTGTCGCTGGTTAGGCCGGCATAGAATAGAATAGAATAGAAACCCTACAGTGCAGAAGGAGGCCATTCGGCCCATCGAGTCTGCACCGACCACAATCCCACCCAGGCCCTACCTCCACATATTTTACCCGCTAATCCCTCTAACCTATGCATCCCAGGACTCGCAGGGGCAATTTTTTTAACCTGGCCAATCAACCTAACCCGCACATCTTTGGACTGTGGGAGGAAACCGGAGCACCCGGAGGAAACCCACGCATGGGCATATATTACCCATTCCTAATTGGCCTTGAGAAAGTGGTGGTGAGCCTCTTTCCTGAACTACTGCAGTCCATGTTGTGTAGGTGCTCCCCTTAGGGAGGGAGTTCCAGGATTTTGACCCAGTGACAGTGAAGGAATGGCCGACATAGTTCCAAGTCAGGATGGTTTGGAGGGGAACTTACAAGTGGTGGTGTTCCCATGCATCTGCTGCCCCTTGTACTGGAGGATAGTTGCACAGTACAAATTAAATTGGGCAGCACGGTGGCACAGTGGTTAGCACTGCTGCCTCACAGCACCAGGGACCAGGGTTCAATTCCCATCCTGGGTCACTGTCTGTGTGGAGTTTACATGTTCTCCCTGCGTGGGTTGCCCCCGGGTGCTCCGGTTTCATAGAAATCATCATAGAAACCCTACAGTACAGAAAGAGGCCATTTGGCCCATCGGGTCTGCATCGACCACAATCCCACCCAGGCCCTATCCCCCATATCCCGACATATTTACCCACTAATCCCTCTAACCTACGCATCTCAGGACACTAAGGGGCAATTTTAGCATGGCCAATCAACCTAACCCGCACATCTTTGGACTGTGGGAGGAAACCGGAGCACCCGGAGGAAACCCACGCAGACACGAGGAGAATGTGCAAACTCCACACAGACAGTGGCCCAAGCCGGGAATCAAACCCAGGTCCCTGGAGCTGTGAAGCAGCAGTGCTAACCACTGTGCTACCGTGACGCCCACAGTCCAAAGATGTGCAGGTTAGGTGGATTGGCCATGCTAAATTTCCCCTTAATGTCAGGGGGACTAGCTAGGGTAAATGCATGGGGTTTATGGGGATAGGGCCTGGGTGGGATTGTGGTCGGTGCAGACGTGATGGGCCGAATGGCCTCCTGCACTGAAGAATTCTATGATATCTATAAATTTTGAGCCTAAAACTGTTCCCAGCCACTTACAGCAGTGCGTTTTGCAGGAATGATTGATGGGGTAAATACCTAATCATTTTCAATCTGGCCAGGATCTGTAGTGTTAACATATATAGTTGAGATCATCAGGAAAAACGCAACTAAGATATTATTCCAAATCTATAATCCAGTCTGTATCAGACAATAACATTGTTGACATTCACAAACCTCTGGCCTGTCACTCGTGCAGTTTCTGAATGCCATCTGAACTCTTGGATACGATTACAGGCCTGTCAATTACTCTTGGTTGACTATTACTCTTTATCGATTTTTATAGATGAAATATCAATCTTGTAAGCAGCCGGGTTGCTGGTCACACCCACATAATAAACATCTGTTCGAAAGAGCGCTTGTTTTTCAGAAAATATCACTCTGGTTTGCTTGCTCTGTTGTCAAAACATTGCCTACCTCTGGGCCCCTTTGAATGTGTTTCTTTATGAAGTTTGTCATCAGCTTACTTTGATGTGATGTGACAGCAGCCATTCTGAGCCATTCTAAGGCAGATGGGTGGAGCAGGTTAGCTGTGATTAAACTGAATACACTTGAAGGGCAGAATGGCCTACTCCTGTTCCTTTGTCCCCCACAGTAAAAGAGAATCCAAAAGAAAGGGAGAAAATGAAAAGGCTTTCACTAAATCCGTGTGCTGATGAAGGTAATTGAGACAGAAGACTGCCAAACAGATCGAAGATTCTCATCCTTTCTCAGTGAAGGAATGGCAATATCGTCCCAAGTAGTCACCAGTCCTTTCACCCCCTCTCCTTGTTTTTTCCAAGTTATTAGCCCCTTACTATGTTATTCCCTGCGTCTGCTTCATCCGGTTTTGCAGAAGTGCCCATTATTTGTGAATGAACATTGACAGCGAATGGCCTAACTTGATCGTCACACATCCTCCCTCCGACCACACACACACATGCAAACACTTTTCAGCAGGCACCTAGGACTGGGAACATATGACGGTCACCGGCATTCGGACTCTGATCTTCGGGTAAGCGTTCTCCAAGGTGGCCTTCACAACACACGACAGCGCAGAGTCGCTGAGCAGAGACTGATAGCCAGGTTCCGCACAAATGAGGACGGCCTAAACCGGGATCTTGGGTTCATGTCACACTATCTGTAACCACCACAACTTGCCTGGACTTGCAAAGTCTCACTGGCTGTCCTGTCTGGAGACAATACACATCTCTTTAACCTGTGCTAATGCTCTCTCCACTCACATTATCTGTACCTTTAAGACTTGATTAGCTGTAAAGACTGGCATTCCAATCATTATTCATTATTCTGTAAATTGAGTTTGTGTCTTTATATGCCCTGTTTGCTGTTTATAAGCAGATCTCCCACTCACCTGACGAAGGAGCAGCGCTCCAAAAGCTAGTGGCGTTTGCTACCAAATAAACCTGTTGGACTTTAACCTGGTGTTGTTAGACTCCTTACTGTGCATATATCTATGCCCTGTTTGTGAACCCAACTCCCACTCACCTGATGAAGGGGCAGCGCTCCAAAAGCTCGTGCTACCAAATAAACCTGCTGGACTTTAACCTGGTGTTGTGAGACTTCTTACTGCAGCTTTGGATAATAAAAATCTATCAATCTCGGATTTAGAATGAGGAGCTAACATGGCATCATTTGCGGAAGAAAGTTTCAAATTTCCTCTACTCTTTGCATGTCAAGATCTTTCCCCACTTTATTCCTGTAAGGTCTGACTCTAACCTTTAAGCTAGGTGCCTGTAATGACTTCAGTCAGGCCATTGAGGTTGGCCTATTGGAATATGAACTCCCTGATTAAGAATCCAAGTTATGAGGGAGTCTTTGCCTTGGGCTTAACCGACAGTGCAAGTTCCTCTGACACCCCCGGAGGTAGACTGCTAACTGCTAGCACTCTGTGTACTGCTGTTAGAGTTTGTAAATAAAGGGATTTTGGTGAACAGACCTCTGCCTCCGCAGATTTATTACAGTGCTCTCGTCCTAGACTCCTTTGTTTGATTCACTCCTCACTCACTCAGGGCTGTTGAGACTGGCTGTTGTATTGTTCATGTCGTTCTAAGACAAGCCAGATTGGCTTTGATCCAAGATCCAGTTTTCTATCTTCATGGTCCAGCTATTACTGCAGAAACCTACGGGTCCATCGGGGAAGTCTGTTTTGGTGCATCTGAGTCAGTGACGCAGATAATGGCTCGCGAGCCATCCAGACTCGTATCTCTCTTTGTAATTCATACTGGAGCATGTGTCCCTTTTGAAATGAAAGAGGAATAATACATGGCCTGTCAGCTTAATCTCTTTTATTTGACTTGTGACAAAGACATGGATGGCTCCTTCACACCGGCCATTCCTGGCAATCAGCTTCGCTTCCTGTTACTCATGAAACAGAAAGCACTGGAGACCCTCTATAAGACCCTCTCTAAGAACTGAGAACAGTACAGCACAGGGACAGGCCCTTCGGCCCATCAAACTTGCAGCGACACATGATGCCTCTCTAAACTAAAGACCTTTTGCCTCTACGCGGTCCGTATTCCTTGATTCCCTACCTCTGCATGTATCTGTCAAGATGCCTCTTAAACGTTATTTTATCCGCTTCTACCACCTCCTCTGGCAGCACATTCCAGGCACTTAACACCCTCTGTGCATAAAACCTTTCCTCTCACATCGCCTTTAAACTTTCTCCCTTTTACCTATGTCCCCGAGTACTTGACATTTCCACCCTGGGGAAAAAAACTCCGACTATCCATTATATCCTATCAAGTCACCCCTCAGCCTCTGTCGTTCAAGTGAAAACAAACCAAGTTTGTCCAATCTCTCCTCATAGTTAATATCCTCCAAACCAAGCAATATCCTGGTAGACCTTTTCTGTACCCTCTCCAAAGCCTCCACATCCATCTGGTAGTGTGGTGACCAGAACTTTACGCAATATTCCAAATGCGGCTTTACTAAAGTTCTGTACAGCTTGCAACATAACTCAAGCTCATGGGGAGGTGATGGCCGAGTGGTATTGTCGCTAGATTATTAATCCAGAAACTCAGCTAATGCTCTGCAGACCTTAGTTCGAATCCCACCACGGCAGATGGTAGAATTTGTGTTCAATAAAAAAAAAATCTGGAATTAAGAATCTACCGATGACTGTGAAACCATTCATTAATGTCCTTTAGGGACCCACAGAAATGTGGCTGACTCTCAACTGCCCTGGGGTAACTCGGGATGGGCAATAAATGCTGACCAGCCAGCGACGCCCATGTCCCATGAATGAATAAATAGGAGCAGACAAATTCTCTCCACAACTAAAACATCACTTCCTCACTTTTCTATCCAAACCCTGATGAGATAAAAACCAGCGTTCCAGCCATCCCTTTAATACCTGCTTTTAACAGTTGTGGACATCCCAAATCCCTTTGTTCCTTCCACGCCGCAGCTCTGACCATCTGGAAAATATTCAGATCTTTCCCCTCTGAATCCCGAGTGGATGAGCTGACACTCTTCAAGTTGAGCGCCATCTTCCATTGACTCGCTCACTCGCTCAATCTGTCTACAGCTTCCCTTTGTAACTTCCTGCTCCCCACAACACAACTTGTCTTGCTTTTTTTTAAACTGGAAAGGTTACTGGCATTCTCCCGGGCTGCTATATTGGAGCAACCTAAGTTAAGTCGAGCCGCTTCCATAATTTCAACTTCTTACACTCCCCAGGCAATCTCAGTGGCTACCTAAAAGACAAAGACTTATGGGGCACAATCAAAAAGAATTACATTGCAACTTGCTGCTTTATAATTCTTTATTCAGATAGTTTCCTTACATAGTTAGGCCTTCTGGAAAATGCTGCCCTCTCTGCAATGCTCCTTCATAGAATCATAGAAACCCTACAGTGCAGAAAGAGGCCATTCGGCCCATCGAGTCTGCACCGACCACAATCCTACCCAGGCCCTACCCCCATATCCCTACATATTTTACCCGTTAATCCCTCTAACCTACACATCTCAGGACACTAAGGGCCAACAGAGTAGGAAAATACATGTTAAATTGAAATGTTAGTCTTTTGCAATTGGGCATAGAATTGGTCAGTGTTATCCCTGTTTGGCCACAGGTACAAATAGTGACACATAAATGGTTTCAAAGCACTGTTGATTAGTAGGGGCATCAGCTGTGGTTTGGGTGGAGCACCCTTGTCTCAAATCATGAGGGTGCTGGGTTCAAGTCCCACTCCAGAGACATGGGCTCACAGTCTGGGCTAACAATCCAGGTGCATTATGGACTGTCGGAGGCCCTGTCAGACTGATGTTAAAACAAGGCCACATCTGCCATCTTTGATTTATTATTGTCACATGTATTTGTATACAGTGTAAAGTATTGTTTCTTATGCACTGAACAGACAAAACATACCGTTCATAAAGAAGGAAAGGAGAGGGTGCAGAATGTAGTGTTACAGTCATAGCTAGGGTGCAGAGAAAGATCAACTTAATGTGAGGTAGGTCCATTCAATCTGATGGCAGCAGGGAACAAGCTGTTTGCACACACAAGTGAGATAATGACCGAATAGCCTGTTTTCATGATGTTGATTGAGGGATAAATATTGGCCAGGCCCCCCGGGCCCCCTCTGTGTATGTTTTTGGTTGGTACGTGTCCTCAGACTTCTGTATCTTTGTCCCGATGGTAGAAAGTGGAAGAGAGATTGCCCGGGGAACGTGGGGTCCTTGATTATGCTGGCTGCTTTTCTGTGGCAGCGGGAAGTGTTGACAGTGTCAATGGCCGAGAGGCTGGTTTGCGTGATGGACTGGGCTTCGTTCATGACCCTTTGTAGTTCCTTGCGGTCTTGGGCAGAGCAGGAGCCATACCAAGCTGTGATACAACCTGAAAGAATGCTTTCTATGGTGCATCTGTAGAAATTGGGATACAGTGAGAAGTATTGTTTCTTGCGCACTATACAGACAAAGCATAGAGTACATGGGGGGGAAGGAAAGGAGAGGGTGTAGAATATAGTGTTAGTTTAAAAGAGTTAGAGTACAGTTTAAAGAGCATAGAACAAGAGTAAGAGATTGAATTGGAGGGTAGGCTGGGGTCAGCTTGCAAGAAGTCACCTTGCTCCAGCACCACCTCATTTGGATATAAAAGTTTGCCTGGCCCTATTACAAAGAAGAGCAGGAGAGTTCATAGATAGAATCATAGATTTCCTCCAGTGTAGAAACAGGCCGTTCGGCCCATCGAGCCTGCACTGACAACAATCCCACCTCGGCCCTATCCCCGTAACCCTGCTAATCCCCCTGATACTAAGGAGCAATTTACCACGGCCAATCAACCTAACCCGCACATCTTTGGACTGTGGGAGGAAACCGGGGCACCCGGAGGAAACCCACGCAGACAACGTACAAACTCCACACAGTCACCCGAGACCGGAATGGAACCCTCGACCATGGTGCTGTGAGGCAGCAGTGCTAACCACTGGGCCACCCTGCCGCCCCAGTTATCCCTGGTATTCTGATATCCCTCGAATATCATCACGAAAATCAGAGTATCTGATCATTGTCTCTGCTGCACACAGAGTGGCAGCAATGCTTCCTATCTTTGGTATTAAATTAGCTGTCCAGCATTGTAGGGGTTGTGCAAGGCGCTATATAAATGCAAGTTATGTCTTTTTTTTCCGAGATATAACATCTGTGGTCAGCATGTGAATTTCTGCAATTTCCATGCCTAATGTTGAACATAATTGGCTGATTACTTTCTGAATGTATGAAATATGAATACGCACTCAGACTGTATATTAAACGTGGAGATCATACCATTTTACCATTAGTAATTTATTTCCAAACCTGAAATCTATAATTCAAAGCTCTAAAAGCTTCGGGCAGAGCTGAGAAAGTGATAAATGGATTTCATGGGCATTTAGATTACACTGTGACATTCCTGAGCCCACAGGCCTTTGGAACATTTTTCCCAGTATTTTTGACTCATACTGTTATAACCTGTGTTCTCCACACTAAAGTACAGTTAAAAGTTTATTAGTGTCACAGTTAGGCTTACATTCACACTGCAATGAAGTTACTGTGAAAATCCCCCAGTCGCCTGTTGGGCTACACTGAGGGAAAATTTAGTCCGCCCAACATAGCAACATAAGATAAGCAGCCAGCATTATTAAGGACCCCACGCACCCCGGACATTCTCTCTTCCACCTTCTTCCGTCGGGAATAAGATACAAAAGTCTGAGGTCACGTACCAACTGACTCAAGAGCAGCTTCTTCCCTGCTGCCGTCAGACTTTGAACGGACCTACCTCACATTAAGTTGATCTTTCTCTGCACTCTAGCTATGACTGTAACACTACATTCTGCACTCTCTCCTTTCCTTCTCTATGAACGGTATGCTTTGTCAGTATAACTCCGGTTTCCTCCCACAGTCCAAAGATGTGCGGGTTAGGTTGATTGGCCAGGTTAAAAAATGTCCCATAGAGTCCTGAGATGCGTAGGTTAGAGGGATTAGCGGGTAAATATGTGGGGGTAGGGCCTGGGTGGGATTGTGGTCGGTGCAGACTCGATGGGCCGAATGGCCTCCTTCTGCACTGTAGGGTTTCTAAAAAAAAAAATAACGTGCAAGAAACAATACTTTTCACTGCATGCTAATACATGTGACAATAATAAATCAAATCAAATCAATGCATCTAACCTACACGTCTTTGGATTGTGGTGGGAAACCGGAGCACCCGGAGGAAACCCACGCAGGCACGGGGAGAACATGCAAACTCCACACAGGCAGTGACCTGAGGCCGGGATTCGAACCCGGGTCCCTAGTGTTGTGAGACAGCAGTGCTAACCACTGTACCGTCCCATTGGCATGTGACTGACAATCATTATTAATCAACCACGAATCTTGATATTTTCTATGGGGAAGAGATATTTGAGTTGTAATCGGTGATGTTCAGTGTGAGAGATGAACATTTTTGAATTTGAGTGAAGTTCCTAGGTTTGCTGAATTCACATGAGTTTTATGGCCTTTATGTTAAGTACCTTCAGGATAATTTCACTGGATGGTGGAGGGATCATTTATGTTCCATTTGAAGTGACTGGAGTGAAAATTTAGCAGGTTCTATAATGGGGACGTGATCTGATCTTCAAGGTTAACATCTGAAGTGTTATCAGTGTGGCAGCAAATGCGGCAATTTGCACGCACAAGTGAGATAATGACCGAATAATCTGTTTTCATGATGTTGATTGAGGGATAAATATTGGCCAGGCCACCTGGGACCCGGGACCATACACAACTCCCTGTGTATGTAATTTTATACTGGGTATCTTATTGGGTGCGCACGGTGGCATAGTGGTTATCACTGCTGCCTCACAGCCAAGGGACCCTGGGTTCGATTCCTGGCCTCGGGTCACTGCCTGTGTGGAGTCTGCACATTCTACTCGTGCCTGCGTGGGTTTCCTCCGGGTGCTCCGATTTCCTCCCACAGTCCAAACTTGTGCGGGTTAGCCAAAAAAGAAAATGCTGGAAAATCTCAGCAGGTCTGGCAGCATCTGTAAGGAGAGAAAAGAGCTGACGTTTCGAGTCCAGATGACCCTTTGTCAAAGCTGATGTGTGGGTTAGGTTGATTGGCCATGCTAAATTGACCCTCGTGTCAGGGGGATTAGCAGGGTGTGGGGTTACGGGAATAGGGCCTGGGTGGGATTGTGGTTGGTACAGACTCGATGGGCCGAATGGCCTCCTTCTGTACTGTAGGGATTCTACAGCCTAAGGGACAGACCGAACCCTCGGTTTAATGTTTCACCTGAAAGGTGGCATCTTTGACAGGGCAACACTCCCTCAGTACTGGAGTGTCAAGCTGGAGTTTTGTGTTCAAGACTCTGCAGTGGAATTTGATTTCACGCTCCTGGAAGGTTCATTCATGCGCTGAGGGGTCACGAGCAACTCCGGGGGTCCAACTTATCCATGTATAACAGCAAATCTACCAGATTGGTTTCTCCTCTGGAAAACAGTCGGGCAGCTGGTGGACAGTGATATGATTTGGGGCTCACCACTCAAGCAGGGCAACCTTCCTCTACTGGAGGGAAGGAGAATGTGGTTGGCGTCGTTGCGGAACCTCCCTGCAGCATCAGTAGGGAGGCCACTTGAAGAAGCCAAGCCTGAAAAGGTACGTTGTTAGGACCAGTAGAGAGGGAGAGGCGTCACTCAGAGCGGAGCAAAAGTGAACCTTCTGTCACCTAACTCCAATTGCTGGGATTGCCAATCTCAATGGCGGAAGCCATTGCAAATGGGCAGGTCATTGAGTCCCACCTCTCCGTGTACATTTACCTGAGGTGGGAATGGTTCATTGCTGCAGGACGAGCAGAAGAAAATCGGGGTCAGGTTGCCAATATGGCATTTGTCCTCGCCACTGTTTCTTCGGAAGGAACTCTTCAAATGCAGACAATAAAAATATAATAACACTTATCCAACTTATAAATCGAAGAAAGGGTTTAATAAAGAAACTTCATTACTCCAAACTTGGGGCCTCGCCCTGGGCCAATCCAAGTTCCCTGCAATTCCCAACAGGTTCTTATTTATAGTGAGTCAGCTGACCATCACATCATTCTGTAATTGGCTTACTGGGTCAGCTGACCCTTACAACGTGTTATCATTGGTCACATTACATCCAATACAAAGTTGTCACCGGTTACATTCTAACAAACCAGATTTGTTTTGATTTTCCTCCGGCGTTTCCTGATTTTGCTCAGAGCCGAAGGAAATCCAGACCCTTGACTTCAAGTTCCTCTGCAGCACAATGACAGTTGTGGAAACGTCACCTTCAGAAATCCCCTACAACCTGCTCAATTGGGCTAGCACTGCTGCCTCACTGCACCAGGGACTCGGGTTCAATTCCGGTCTTGACCAACTCTATGTGCGTGGGTTTCCTCCCACAGTCCAAAGGTTAGCTTGCTTGGCCATGCTAGATATGAGGGGTTACAGAGATAGGGCTTGGGTGGGATTGTTGTCAGTGTAGGTTTGATGGGCTGAATGGCTTTGACTTGACTTCAGAAGTTCTTCCATGATTTGTTCTTAAGGGCTTTCATTTTGAGTCAGGTGCTGTGTTGCACACAATACTGACATTGTGCATTGCTGCTGTTGACACAATTGTCTGAAGGTCATTTTTTATGACCTACCCACATTGATCAGATATTAGCCTTAGTACAAGACATTGTTATAACCCATCTTTTTTATGTTTGCTTTAAACATATGTCCTTTCTTTCCAGTGACACATCCTCTCTGTTCCAGTGTATTGTTTGCGGCTTATGATCTAGTAACCTAGGTGAATCAATGTCAACTACCAACTTTCTCACCAACCTTTACAGATGCACCATAGAAAGCATTCTTTCTGGATGTATCACAGCTTGGTATGGCTCCTGCTCTGCCCAAGACCGCAAGAAATGACAAAAGGTCGTGAATGTAGCCCAATCCATCACACAAGCCAGCCTCCCATCCATTGACTCTGTCTACACCTTCTGCTGCCTCGGAAAAGCAGCCAGCATAATTAAGGACCCCCCGCACCCCAGACATTCTCTCTCCCGCCACTCTTTCATTGGGAAAAAGATACAAAAGTCTGAGGTCACGTACCAACCAACTCAAGAACAGCTTCTTCCCTGCTGCCATTGGACCTTTGAATGGACCTACCTTATATTAATACTGATCTTTCTCTACACCCTAGCTATGACTGTAACACTATATTCCGCACTCTCTCCTTTCCTTCTCTATGAACGGTATGCTTTGTCTGTATAGCGAGCAAGAAACAATACTATTCACTGTATGCTAATACATGTGACAATAATAAATTAAGTCAAATCAAATAAAATAAAATCAATTTTCTCCATCCTGGATCCACCCCTATTGTAGGTCCCAGAAAAAGACTAGACGCTTCATCGAAACGACATGGTGTTACAGAACGAGAGAAAATACTGACTGGGAATCGGACTCTGATTATTTCCTTCCAATGAGCATTGGTCGTTTTCCCCATTCAGTTAATGTGTCTACATCTGGACCTGGGAAAGAGCGGGGAACTTCTACAGGAGAACGAGCCCCATTTGTAAACGTGGAGAGCCGTAGATGTATCACTGAGACACCAAGACCTCACTGAGACAAAGATAGTGCAATAGATTCTGATTTGTGAACTGCTGATGGTCATTCTGAGGGAGATTTTGAGGTAAACTAGGATATTCAGCCTCAAGAAGAGATGCTGCAGTGTCGGGGTGTGGCAGAGAGGGTCTAACAGAGCCATCTCACTTACATAATTGAATAAAGAAAGTAAACTTAAACAGCAGTGCATCAATGTAGACATTTGGAAACCAAATTCAGAAAAAAACTCTCACAAGTTTGCCTTTACACTCTTGATTGTAAAGAGCTTGCCAAAACTGGGGGGTTTAGGCCGGACTTTGGATTCAATTAAGAGAAACTAGATGTCATCACAGGAAGGTAGTATTGCTGAAAAAAGGATATTTTGGATGTTCACAAGAGGCAAAGTACTGACTATATTCAACTAGCCCATGTTTGCAAAGATCTGAATATGGTGTCCAACTTTAGATTTGATTTCATTTCATTGAGGAATATAGAAACATAGAAGATAGGAGCAGGAGGAGGCCATTCGGCCCTTCGAGCCTGCTCCGCCATTCATCACGATCATGGCTGATCGTCCAACTCAATAGCCTAATCCTGCTTTCTCCCCATAACCTTTGATCCCATTCGCCCCAAGTGCTATATCCAGCCGCCTCTTTAATACATTCAATGTTTTGGCATCAACTACTTCCTGTGGTAATGAATTCCACAGGCTCACCACTCTTTGGGTGAAGAAATGTCTCCTCACCTCCGTCCTAAATGGTCTACCCCGAATCCTCAGACTGTGACCCCTGGTTCTGGACTCCCCCACCATCGGGAACATCCTCCCTGCATCTGCCCTGTCTAGTCGTGTTAGAATTTTATAAGTCTCTATGAGATCCCTCCCTCGTTTGCCTGAAGTCCAGTGAACACAATCCTAACCTAGTCAATCTCTCCTCATACATCAATCACATGTATTGGGATACAGTGAAAAGTATTGGTATGCTTGCCTTTATAGGACGGGGTATAGAGTATAAAAGCTGAAGTCTGATGATGCAGCTGTATAGAACGCTGGTTAGGCCACATTTGGAGTACTGCGTCCAGTTCTGGTCGCCGCACTACCAGAAGGACGTGGAGGCGTTAGAGAGAGTGCAGAGAAGGTTTACCAGGATGCTGCCTGGTATGGAGGGTCTTAGCTATGGGGAGAGATTGGGTAAACTGGGGTTGTTCTCCCTGGAAAGACGGAGAATGAGGGGAGATCTAATAGAGGTGTACAAGATTATGATGGGGATAGATAGGGAGAATGGTGGGAAGCTTTTTCCAAGATCAGAAGTGACGATCACGAGGGGTCACGGGCTCAAGGTGAGAGGGGCGAAGTATAACTCAGATATTAGAGGTGGTGAGGGCCTGGAATGCGCTGCCAAGTAGGGTGGTGGAGGCAGGCACGCTGGCATCGTTTAAGACTTACCTGGATAGTCACATGAGCAGCCTGAGAATGGAGGGTTACAAACGATTGGTCTAGTTGGACCAAGGAGCGGCACAGGCTTGGAGGGCCGAAGGGCCTGTTTCCTGTGCTGTACTGTTCTTTGTATTGTTTCTTGCGTGTTATACAGACAAAGCACACTATTCGGAGAGGAGAAGGAAAGGAGAGGGTGCAGAATATAACGTTGCAGTCATAGCTAGAGTGTAGAGAAAGTTTCACTTACTGTTGGAGAAACATCAGACAAGAAGACGTGTGTAAACTATCATAAAGTGGACAAGTGACGACTGGAATTTCAGTGGAGGCTTTGCCCATCTAAAACTCTCCCCAACACTGGCACATTCTTTTAACCAGTTGAAAGTTAACAGACTAATTGGTTTTGATTGAATTCTGCCCCCAGTCCTGGAGGTGAGACAACCTACTTTATAACATTACACCCGGCAATTCCTGTCGCCAGGAGCATATTGACATTGTAACAGTTGTGACATTGCTTCCGATGCAGTTTTACATATTCTGTGTGGAAGAACAGACAAAGCTTATGAATAGACAGGTCCCAATTATTCAAAATTAGCCATTAATTTACCCAGTGAGGTATTAATCTACACTATATCCGAGACAGGTTTGTGGCGAGCTTGGGACTGAAAGGGTTGGGAGAAACATTTTCTTGCTTGTTTTTAGTATAAGTGCAATAATGAGTCCCTCTGGGCAGGAAGAGTTACTGGAGAATTATTGCCAGCGCAGGCAGCATTTGTACTCCCTGTATAATGAAATCAGCAAGTTACCCCCAGTACTGTTTCACTTGCAGAATGCACTTTTAATTCCTGCCCTTGAGCAGACCAAGGCTTCAGCCAGAATACCAGTCAACCCTTTTAATTAAGAAAATAAGATTTAAGGAAAGGAAATTAAATGAGCGCACTGTAGCATATGGCGTCCTAGGTGTTGTGTGTTAGGGGAGTAAAACATCTGAGGCCTGTTTAAAGCCTAAAGTCATATTGGATTTCAGAATTCTTCCTTCCCTCGCTGAATACTCTGCTTGTTATTTTGACAGTCGGTTCTGGCCACATTGGCTGGCTGCTGCACAGATTGGAAACTAATGAATGTTGCAGTTACACAGGCGTATTGCGCTGGCGGTGGTTTGCAGGGAACAGTGGGGGGGGGGGGGGGGGGGGGGGTGGAGGGTGGGGGGGAGAGACAGAGAGAATGAGAGAGCCTGCAGTGGACACAACAAAAGCAGCCACTCTGCCAAACTGATGTGGAGCCACGTTTTGTTATGCAGCCTGCATCTTCCGCCCTGTTCCCTGATCCAGATTAAATGGCTGCAGAGATCAGGCTTACCACATTGCACACCCATTTGAATTGGCTGAGGGAAGCAGCTCAGTTTAAAACAACCGTGCCACATGTGTTGCGCAGGGTTATTTCACACTTTAGTCAGCCGAGGCTTATTTACTCTATCACGGGATGTGGGCTATTCGCAGCCCGTCCCTTGGGAAGGTGGTGGCGAGCTGCCTTCGCGAACCGCTGCAGTCCCTTTAAGCCACGCGTCCCACCGATTAAATATTCGGTTTTGTGATTTATGCTAACGAAAAGAAGGAGAGAAATCCCACCGGGCGGCAACGACGCTGCAAAACCTGCCAGGAAATAATTACCCTCCCCGTCATTCGAGCGAGGTGTCTGTCAATAAAATAGTGGACAGCGGAATCAAGTTCAATTATGACTCTGGGGGTAACGTGCTAGGTGAGCTCCAAGTGCTGGAAGAATAGACCGATATTCTTCATGTTGCGCTTGTTGACTGGCAGCAGGATGTAACCCGCAGTCATTAAGTCTTTCACAACACTCAAACAGCCTGTCCTCCTGCATTAGGATTTAGTGCATTGTATGACTTGAAGTGAGTCTGGAGGGAGGATATAATGAGCAAGCCTCCCATTGTAAACCGCATTTGATTATTGATTATAGGCCTGATACCAACCTTTGTCGTGATGAGGCCTCCCTACACGTTCCCTAATATTCTTGTAAGCATTATCTTGCTCTTCCAGGGTTGTTTTACAAGCACAATCCTTGCAGAACGTGTTCTACAGGCATAACATCGCGGGTTAATCACTGTTAAGAGAGGGAAAAAGACGCTTATTATCCAGTTAACAACAGTTAACCTTATTACAACCTTTAGTAGTAATTGTGTGATTGTTGTTTGTTCTGTGTCATGGATGGTATTGAGATAGAGTCATAGAGGTTTACAGCATGGAAACAGGCCCTTCGGCCCAACTTATCCATGCCGCCCTTTTTTTTAAACCACTAAGCTAGTCCCAATTGCCCATGTTTGACCCATTCCCGTCTATACCCATCCTGCCCATATAACTGTCTAAATGCTTTTTAAAAGACAAAATTATACCCGCCTCTACTACTGCCTCTGGCAACTTGTTCCAGACACTCACCACCCTCTGTGTGAAAAAATTGCCCCTCTGGACCCTTTTGTATTTCCCTCCTTAAACATGTGCCCTCTAGTTAACCTTATCACAGCCTTTAGTAGTAATTGTGTGATTGCTGTTTGTTCTGTGTCATGGATGGTATTGAGATAGAGTCATAGAGTCGTAGAGATTTACAGCATGGAAACAGGCCCTTGGGCCCAACTTATCCATTCCGCCCTTTTTTTTAAACCACTAAGCTAATCCCAATTGCCCGCATTTGGCCCATATCCCTCTATATCCATCGTACCCATATAACTGTCTAAATGCTTTTTAAAAGACAAAATTGTACCCGCCTCTACTACTGCCTCTGGCAGCTCGTTCCAGACACTCACCACCCTCTGTGTGAAAAAATTGCCCCTCTGGACACTTTTGTATCTGTCCCCTCTCACCTTAAACCTATGCCCTCTAGTTTTAGACTGCTACTGTGAAATTTACATTTTGGTTACATACTTAATATCCTTACTTTGGAGATTAGAAATTTCAGTTATCACAAAATAAAACGGCATCCATCGTTTTTCTGAAGAAGTGTTTTGTATAATTTTTTGATTTGATTTGATTTATTATTGTCACATGTATTGGGATACAGTGAAAAGTATTGTTTCTTGCACGCTATACAGACAAAACATAAAGTACATAGGGGAGAAGGAAAGGAGAGGGTGCAAAATGTAGTATTACAGTTTAAGTTTATTTATTAGTGTCACAAGTAGGCTTACATTAACACTGCAATGAAGTTACTGTGAAAACACTCTGGCGCCTATTCGGGTACAGTGAGGGAGAATTTAGCATGGCCAATGCACCTAACCAACACGTCTTTCGGAGGGAACCAGAGCACCCGGAAGAAACCCACGCACACATGGGGAGAACGTGCGGACTCTGCACAGACAGTGACACAAGTCAGGAATCGAAACCAGGTCCCTTGCGCTGTGAGGCACCAGTGCTAATCATTGTGCCACCTTGCTGCCCTGCAGATACAGGTACAGATCAGCCACGATGCAATTGATTGGCCGAATAGGCTCAAGAGAATGAATAGCCCACTCTTGTTCCGATGTTTCTGTCTCATTCTCTTCAAGAAAGGGGGAGGAGCAGGGTAAATAAGTGGGGTTATGGGGATAGGGCCTGGATGGGATTGTGGTCTGTACAGACTCGATGGGCCGAATGGCCTCCTTCTGTACTGTAGGGATTCTATGATAAGAAATGTCATCACAGTATTGCTGGCGATTGATGTCACTGATCTCTGGGTAACTCCCCGTCTCAGAGTGACGCAACTGTAATAATACAGATTACTCCTTTGCTTCTGACCTCATAAACATGTGGGGGGTGGGGGGAGAGATTTATCTGTGTACTTTTTCGCTCATTTCCTCACAGGGTGGCCCCCTTCTCCTATTGCCAGCCACCCATCACTGAGATCACAACCTCGGTGCATTTTATCCATGCGCAGAGGAGGTTTTTAAATGAAGGGAATGTACCTCATACAGAAAGTCTGGCCATGCCAGCTTATCCCTGCACACCAGATACCATCATGGCACAGGTATCGGCAGCTCTGGTTGGCATAGGCCTGATATATATGGCGACCTCTGGAAAAAAGTTTTCGCATTTTCTCTATTTTGGATGTTCGGTCAATGATAAAAACAGGAGTCATCAGAAAAACAACCAATCAAAATGATGCAAAAGAGATCTAACCCTTGGAATGGACCAATGGGTTCACCCCTCAATGCTGACCCATGCTCAAAATCAAATGATCTATGACATGGGTGGCCAAACATTCTGAAGCTTGGGACTACACACGATAATATCCAGACACTCAAGAACTGCAAGACAACCTTTACAGTCACGTTTTTATTAATATTGCACACGCTTGTGTGCCCCTCTTCCTACTCCCCCACCCCTGGCCCCTTACCTGGATTTCTCCACCTTGCCCAGATGTGACAGAGGTGGGGAACTAATTTTGAACTAAAATCACTAAATCTTCCCATAAATAAGCCCACCATAGAATCCCTACAGTGCAGAAGGAGGCCATTCAGCCCATCAAGTCTGCACCAACTCTCTGACAGAGCACCCTAACCAGACCCTTTCCTGTAACCTCACATATCTACCCCGCTAATCCCCCTAACCTACACAACCTTGGACACTAAGGTGCAATTTACCATGGCAAATCCCCCTAATCTCCACATCTTTGGACACTAAGGGACAATTTCCCATGGCCAATCCACCTAACCTGCACATCCTTGGGCATTAAGGGGCAATTTACCATAGCCAATCCACCTAACCTGCACATCTTTGGTAACTAAGGGGCAATTTAGCATGGCCAATCCATCTAACCTACATATCTTTGGGCACTAAGGGGCAATTTAGCATGGCCAATCCACCTAACCTACATATCTTTGGACACTAAGGGGCAATTTAGCATGGCCAATCCACCTAACCTACACATCTTTGGGAGGAAACCAGAGCACCTGGAGGAAACCCACATGGACATAGGGAGAACGTGCAAACTCCACACATACAGCCACCCAAGGCTGGAATTGAACCCGGGTCACTGCCACCCATTGTTGTCTTCGATCACTGGGGGTGGTCGTTAAAGGTCTCCATGCACTCCCCAAAGGGTTTCTCCCTCCATGCTGGCCAAACTTGAGATCTTTCCCTGTTCTCAAAAAGTGTTCCCAAGTCCTGTCGCACAGTTGTCGGGGTGAGAATTTGGGGGAAAGGTCATGCAGCCCTTTCAGTAATTAAATCGTTCAGTAATATCTCTTGCAGGATAAGCAAGAGTACCTCTCCCCCATTACCCTCAGGGTGCCAGTTACACAACAAGAATAAGACATGGAGCCACAGTTGTCAGCAGCGTGTGATGACCTTGTTTGGTTGAGGGGCAGGGTGAACATTCCTGCCGGCCTGTGAATTCTGAATTGGTGCCAATGTGAGTGATACCTGCGACAAGGTGTTGAGCGGTCAACTTGAGATGAAATCTCTTTCTGAGATTGCTGAGCTGCTCCTCTTCCCACATCTCCGTTCACTGCAGCAGGACTGGAAAATCCTAGCCGCGGGCGAGGCCGGAGAATCCAGCCCCTTATGTGAAACGTTCCTGCTACCTTTCTCTGAAACTTTGAGTTTAGGTTTTCTGCTTTCCAGATCTTGTGTCCTGGTTCCACCCGTAGTGTGGAGTTGCCGGCGTTGGACTGGGATTGGCACAGTAAGAAGTCTCACAACACCAGGTTAAAGTCCAACAGATTTATTTGGAATCACGAGCTTTCGGAGCACCGCTCCTTCATCAGGTGAGTGGAGGATTTGTTTCACAAACAGGGCATATATAGACACAGACTCAATTACAAGATAATGGTTGGAATGTGAGTCTTAACAGGTAATCAAGTCTTTACAGGTGCAGACAATGCGAGTGGAGAGAGGGTGGCGTTCACGACACACGACAACGCAGAATCACTGAGCAGAAACTGATAGCCAAGTTCCGCACACATGAGGACGGCCTCAACCGGGATCTTGGGTTCATGTCACACTATCTGTAACCTCCATGACTTGCCTGGGCTTGCAAAATCTCACTAACTGTCCTGGCTGGAGACAATACACATCTCTTTAACCTGTGCTTAACCCTCTCTCCACTCACATTGTCTGCACCTGTCAAGATTTGATTACCTGTTAAGACTTGCATTCCAACCATCATCTTGTAATTGAGTTTGTGTCTATTTATGCCCTGTTTGTGAAACAAATTCTGCACTCACCTGATGAAGGAGCGGCGCTCCGAAAGCGCGTGCTACTAAATAAACCTGTTGGACTTTAACCTGGTGTTGTGAGACTACCTACTGGTCCTACCCGATTACACTTTGTCTGGTGTTGGAATGGTTTTGCCATTGTGTGAGGACTGGGCTGGACACTGGAGGCTATGAAACCAGCTCAAAAATACTAACGGGTTGTCTCCAAATAAGCAGTGACTACACTAGAAATGTAATTGATGAAAGGTCAGCATGTTGCACACACAGACTGAAGCTACGAGGAAACCATCCGTGCTGTAATCTCCATGTAGGATAAAAGCAGAAAATGTTAGGAAGCACTCAGCAGGTCAGGCAACATCTACGGAGAGAAAAACAGCATTAGTGTTTCAGGTCAATGACTTCCCAACCAGCTCTGGTGAGTGCTGAGAGTTGCCTAGCATTTCCTGTTTTTATCTCTTCACGCATAATTTAGTTAGCTCGGATATTCTCTGGGAGTGCCCAAGGACGTGAGAAGTGCAAAGTAAATTGAATTTTTAAAAACTATCTTATTGCTGAAAAAGGAAAGATGCTGTCAAAGTTTTTCATCTTGCACTCATCAGGACGGAATCACAAGAATTACAAATCTCAAAGGCAACAAGGCTTCTAGTACACAAGTGAGGCGTGCTGTGAGGCCGACTGATAATCTTAAATTGGTTGTTGGTGTAATTCTTAACACATTCAGGATTATTCGGTGAGTGTTGCCTGATAGCAGAATCACAAGCAACAACAATCACAATAGCAATTAGTAAGGATAGGTAACGACACCTCCTCTTCAATTATCCTCAACACCAGTGCCCCGCAAGGCTGTGTCCTCAGCCCCTTGCTATACTCCTTATACACCTATGACTGCGTGGTCAAATTCCCCTTCAACTCCATTTCCATGTTTGCTGATGACACCACCATAGTGGGTTTGATTTCGAACAACAATGAGACAGAGTACAGGAAAGAGATAGAGAATCTGACGAAATGGTGCGATGACAATAATCTCTCCCTCAATGTCAGTAAAACAAAGGAGATAGTCATCGACTTCAGGAAGCATAGTGGAGAACATGCCTCTGTCTACCTCAATGGTGATGAAGTGGAAATTGTTGAGAGTTTCAGGTTTCTAGGTGTCCAGATCACCAACAACCTGTCCTGGTCCCCCCATGCCGACACTATAGTTAGGAAAGCCCAACAATGCCTCTACTTTCTCAGGAGGTGAAGGAAATTTGGCATGTCCGATGTGGTCTCATCAGTTTTTACAGATGAACGATAGAAAGCATTATTTCTGGTTATATCACAGCTTGGTATGGCTCCTGCTCTGCCCAAGACCGCAAGAAACTAGAAAGGGTTGTGAACAAATTCCAGTCCTTCACGCAAACCAGCCTCCCATCCACTGACTCCGTCTACACTTCCCGCTGAACCGCAAAAGCCGCCAGCATAATCAAGGACCCCACGCATCCGGGACATTCTCTCTTCCACCTTCTTCCGTTGAGAAAAAGATACAAAAGTCTGAGGTCACGTACCAACTGACTCAAGAACAGCTTCTTCCCTGCTGCCATCAGACTTTTGAATGGGCCTTTGATCTTTCTCTCCACCCTAGCTATGACTGTTGTGGTGGACCTCAGTTGTGCCTTTGTCCTATATGGACCACCGTTGTGTGTGTTTGTCATACCTGGACACATCCCCTTCCAGTTTGGTTCCTCCCCTCAGCACCTAGTATAAAGGTGGCTGTCTCCTCCCCCTTGTTCAGTCCAGGTCGGTTATATGTTGGGATCTGCTCCTGATTCTGTTGTGAATAAAAGCCTACACTTATATTGGCATATCGGTAGTCTTTCGCCTTATTGATAGCGCATCAACTGTAACACAATATTCTCCACCCTCTCTTTTCCTTCTCCCCTATGTACTCTATGAATGGTATATTTTGCCTGGCAAGAAATGATACTTTTCACTGTATCCCAATATATGTGACAATAATAAAACAAATCAAATCACATCGAACGTTGGATCCCATATTCTGAGCTTTTCAAACAGTTGAATATAGTCAATACTTTGCCTATTGTGAACATCCAAAATATTCTTTTTTCAGCAATACTATCTTCCTGCGATGACATCTAATTTCTCTTAATTGAGTCCAAAGTCCTGGCCTAAACCCCGCCCCCGCTCATTTTGGCAAGCTCTTTACAATCATCGGTACAAAAGCAAACTTGTGAGAGTTTTTCTTGAATTTAGCTTCCAAATGTCTACATTGATGCACTGCTGGTTAAGTTTACTTTCTATATTCAATTATGTAAGTGAGATGGCTCTGTTAGACCCTCTCTTCCACACCCCGACACTGCAGCATCTCTTCTTGAGGCTGAGTATCCTAGTTTACCTCAAAATACCCCTCAAAAAATTAGTGGTCCCCAAATTTATCTGATTGTCTCTCTGAGAACTCTGAGATTACTTCACCCCATCCAAGGAATTGCATTTTAACCGACCTAGAACCTTCTATCCTGTGAACACAATGTTCCAGAACACATACAAAAGTATGTTTGAAGTGGGTTTGGATGCTACTAATGTATTTTTTTCAATTAAAAAAGAAATCTCTAAGAAAGAAAGGATAAAGAACTTATTTTTGGCTAATGTCTTTCACAATCTAAGATATCGCAAAGTGTTTCAAAATCAATGAAGTACATTGAGGAGTTGTTGTTATAATAAGGAAAATGAGCAAGTCATTCGCAACAGCCAATCCCGCAAACAGGAATGATATAAACTGCTTTTGATATGTCAGTGAGGGACAGATATTGGCCAGGACATTTGGAGAACTCCTCTACTCGTTTTTTAAGTTTAAAGTTTAAATGTATTTATTAGCGTCACAAGTAGGCTTACATTAAAACTTCAATGAAGTTACTGTGAAAATCCCCTAGTTGCCACTCTCCGGCGCCTGTTCGGGTACACTGAGGGACAATTTAGTATGGCCAATGCATCTAACCAGCACGTCTTTCAGATTGTGGGAGGAAACTAGAGGAAACCCACACAGACACGGGGAGAACAGAAGGAAGCCATTCGGCCCATCGAGTCTGCACCGACCACACTCCCACCCAGGCCCGATCTCCATAACCCCACGCATTTACTCTAGCTAGTCCCCCTGACACTAAGGGACAGTTTAGCATGGCCAATCCACCTAACCCACACATCTTTGGACTGTGGGAGGAAACCGGAGCACCCGGAGGAAACCCACGCAGACACGGGGAGCACGTGCAAACTCCCACACAGACGGGAATCGAACCCGGGTCCCTGGCGCTGTGAGGCAGCAGTGCTAACCACTGTGCCACCGTGCAGAGTCACAGAAAGGACATAGTCATTCCATTAGCAGAAGTTCAGCGAAGACTCCTTTTCGGACTGTGGGAGGAAACCGGAGCACCCGGAGGAAACCCATGCAGACCCGGAGAGAATGTACAGACTCCGCACAGAGAGTGACCCAAGCCGGAATTGAACCCGGGTCCCTGGCGCTGTGAGGCAGCAGTGCTGACCACTGTGCCACCGTGCCGATACTGTTTCCAATAGTATCTTGGGATTTTTCTAACTCCAGCCAAGAGGGGAAATGGTAATTTAAGGTCTGTGCTCACCTCTGACGATGCAGCAGTCCCTCAGCTTTGATTATGTGCCCACGTCTCTGGAGTGAGGCTTGAACTTCATAATCAGCTGAATCAGAGGGTGGGAGAGCTCCCACTCGGCCCCCCGCTAACATCTTTAACATATTAACTAACTCCTGAATCTCCTGCTCAACTCTGCAGGGGGGCTCCTGCAGTTTTCATTTCATGCTTGGCCACTTTCTCATTGTTACTGTATGGGCTGAAATTCTTGGTGTTAAGCTTTACATTTTCTCTGGTGAGTGAGGCATCTGACATGTATGGAAATCCATCACAATGTTTAAAATCAAGCGGACTGCAAAATCCACATAGAATTTGGTTGTCAGTTCCGCAGATTTCTGACAGAGACTGTCATTAATATTCCTATTGTCCTGCTTGCTGCATTTCCACTTTAAGACCCCTAGACCTAGTGATTGGATATTGTGATCCTATTCCGAGTGGAAAATGGATGCAAACCTGGTCAACTTCACGAGGTTCTGTAGTAAATGCCTTACGGACACAGGGGTGCCTTTTCCATATTTCTCTGGCAGTCCTAAAGCTGCTTTAGAATCAAAGAATCCCTACAGTGCAGAAGGAGGCCATTTGGTCCGCACCAACAACAATCCCACCCCAGGCCCTATCCCCACAGTCCCACATATTTACCCCGCGAATCCCTCTAACCTACGCATCCCAGGACACTAAGGGGCAATTGAGCATGGCCAATGCACCTAACCAGCACATCTTTGGACTGTGGGAGGAAACCAGAGCACCCGGAGGAAACCCACGCAGACACAGAGAGAATGTGCAAACTCCACACAGACAGTGTACCAACCCGGGAACTGAACCCAGGTTCCTTGGAGCTATGAGGCCACAGTGCTAACCACTGTGCCACCATGCTGCCTACTCAGGACCTCATCCTGAGTCTGGGCTTCTCTGAGAGCAACTGGCCAGATTAATTAGGCTTGCTTGTCGCAACCTCACCGGCTGTATTTACGAAAAGTTTCTCCTCCTGGCTCCTAATCCTTTATAATTTCCAGATCCTCTCCTTCCAGGGCCTACCTGAGGCTGCTGCCTGCGTCGCACCATGTTCACTCTGCTGGGGAGCTGCCTGAAGATGTGCAGCAGGCCTTGACAATTGGCCATCCTAATTCAAATCCAAGCCACAGGCTTCGGGCCTACCTGTTCTGCTGCTGGGATCATTCCCTGTACCCAGTGCATGTCGACCACATTCAAGCTCTGAATGGTTAGCACTGCTACCTCACTGTGCCACTAGACCCGGGTTCGATTCCTGGCTTGGGTCACTTTCTGTGCGGAGTCTGCACGTTCTCCCCGTGTCTGCGTGGGTTTCCTCCGGGTGCTGCGGTTTCCTCCCACACTCCAAAAGACGTGCTGGTTAGGATACATTGGTCATGCTAAATTCTCCCTCAGTGTATCCGAACAGGCGTCGGAGTGTGGCAACTGGGGGATTTTCACAGTAACTTCTTTGCGGTGTCAATGTAAGCCTACTTGTGACTAATAAAAAAATAAACTTTAACCAATATTTTGAGAATGAGCATTTCCAATTTCCCAGTAAACAGCATTTTGACATATTGCTCAGATTTGCACTGGGAATGTCCTCATCTGAGCAACTTAACCTGTGTGTACAAAAAAATTTGATTGGATGGACAGAAAGTGTAAAGTTTATTTATTAGTGTCACGGTTAAGAGGCGGCACGGTGGCACAGTGGTTAGCACTGGTGCCTCACAGCGCCACGGACCCGCATTCGATTCCCAGCTTGGGTCACTGTCTGTGTGGAGTTTGCACGTTCTCCCCGTGTCTGCGTGGGTTTCCTCCGGGTGCTCCGGTTTCCTCCCACAGTCCAAAGATGTGCAGGTTAGGTAGATTGGCCGTGCTAAATTGCCCCTTAGTGTCAGGGGGACGAGCTAGGGAAAATGCATGGGCTACAGGGAAAGGGGCTAGGTGGGATTGTGGTCGATGCAGCTTCGATGGGCCGAATGGGGATTCTATTCTATTCTACAAAGCAGGCCTACATTAAGACTGTGATGAAGTCACTGAAAATCCCTTACTGGCCACTGGACTGACACCGAACATGGAATTGCCAACTAAAACCAACTGAATGTCAAAAGGCTTCCACTGCCATATTTAGTGATTACAGAGTTTAGAGATCATTTTTGTAACACAAGACAGCAATTGAGAACTATTACCAGAAAATGACCATCATTATTTGTTTAATAATACCTTCTGGTATCTGTCGCCCAGTCAGCACTGGAGGATACCAGTGATAGATTAGTGACTGCTCAGTATTACAGGAAGAAGGGGTCACTAAACCATAATTCTCACGCACTGTACCAGTCAATAAATTACTTAAACGCACTCTGTCTTCATTTCAACACTGCTGAAGCTGGTTTTCCTGTGAATGAAAAGACAATTGCAATTAGAGTGGTTAGCACAGCTACCTCACAGGGACCTGGGTTCAATTCCCGGCTTGGGTCACTGTCTGTGCGGTATTTGCACATTCTCCCCATGTCTGCATGGGTTTCCTCCGGGTGCTCCTGTTTCCTTCCACAGTCCGAAAGACGTGCTGGTTAGGTGCATTGGCCGTGCTAAATTCTCCCTCGGTGTACCCGAACAGGTGCTGGAGTGTGGCGACTAGGGGAATTTCACAGTAACTTCATTGCAGTGTTAATGTAAGCCTACTCGTGACACTAATAAATAAACTTTACATTAAAAACTTTGCTTTTCATTGCACACCGATTGGAATTTTTAAAATCCATTCATGGCACATGGGTGTCGCTGGCTGGGCCAACATTTATTGCCCATCCCTAGTTGCCCAGAGGCAATTCAGAGTCAACCACATTGCTGTGGCTCTGGAGTCACATGTAGGCCAGACCAGATAAGGACGGCAGATTTCCTTCAGGACATTAGTGAACCAGATGGGTTTTTCCAATAATCGATTAATGGTTGCCAGTAGATTCCAAATATTTTTCTATTGAATTCAAATTCTATCATCTGCCGTGGCGGGATTCGAACCCAGGTCCCCAGAACATTAGCTGAGTTTCTGGATTAATAGTCGAGCGATAATACCACTAGGCCATCGCCTCCCCACATTATCAGATATCTATAACTACGCACCAGCACCATTAACATAGTACGAGACTAAAAGACACTTAATAGGAGTCTTTTCAATTAAAGTAATGTGAAGAAAATTTTGTATTTTTAAAATTAAAATGCTGACTGATTTAGGATGTTACTCCCAGCATGCAGAGGGACCTCCCCCGTTTCCTTTATGCTTTTTTTCAGCTTTGTAAAATTATTTGTAGATATTGTTCTTTGAACTGACGTATGAAATTAACAACGCAGGCTGACAGATTTTACTGCTTCTTAAATTCTTTGGGATTTATTTCCCTGCCATTGCTTTCCACTTTAGTAGGAGAGAGCAGATGACAAAAACTGAGAGGCAACACTGCTGCCAAGAACTCAGGGATTATCTGTTTGGGTTTAATACTGATCTGAACATTTCTGTTGCAATGAAAGTAATGAGTAGCAAGTGGAACTCACACTTACTGCTTCTGTCAATCTACCTCAGAGGCAACAAAAGCCACAGGTAAGTCAAAAACCCAGCAATGGAACTTTGAGCACTGTTATTTTGACGCCCAGATACATTTCACCCCCTTGTCATGGACCCATGACTGTGCGCTCACTCCTCGCTTGGGTTGAATCAGGCCATTCAAAATCCTGCCCATCACCAGCAATTGTAAGATCTGTCTCCACAATTTTACCTGTCATTGTATCTGGTTAACCCCCCGCAACCCCCCCGCCACTCCAACTGGTCTTAGAATCTCCTGCAGTGCAGAATCCCCTAGAGTGCAGAACAGGCCATTCGACCCATTGAGTCTGCACCGACTCTCTGACAGAGCACCTTACCCAGCTCCTCTCTTCCACCCTATCCCTGTAACCCCACACATTTCCCACGGCTAATCCACCTAACCGACACATCTTTGGACTGTGAGAGGAAACCGGAGCACCTGGAGGAAACCCACGCAGACACGGGGAGGATGTGCAGACTCCACACAGTCACCCAAGACCAGAATTGAACCCGGGTCCCTGGTGCTGCGAGGCAGCAATGCTAACCACTGTGCCGTCGTGCCACCCATGAGGTGATAGAGAGACTACGGGGTCACGAACTCAACACAAACTCAAATAGGATACCTAAAGAAGTTGATGCACACAGGTGGCTGTCCCCAATTCAGCACAAGGAAATGTAAATGTCTATTCATAAGTTAGAGTCGTAGAGATATACAGCATGGAAACAGGCCCTTCGGCTCAACCCGTCCATGCCAACCAGGTTTCTTCAGTTGAACTAGTCCCATTTGCCTGCTTTTGGCCCATATCCCTCTAAACCTTTCCCATCCACGTAACTGTCCAAATGTCTTTTATATGTTGTAATTGTACCCGCCTCTACCACCTCCTCTGGCAGCTCATTCCATGCACACACCACCCTCTGTGTGAAAATGGTGCCCCTCAGGTCCCTTTCAAATCTTTCCCGTCTCACCTTAAAACCTATGCTCTCTAGTTTTGGACTCCCCTACCCTGGGGGGAAAAGACCTTGGCTATTCACCTCATCTATGCCCCTCATAATTTTATAAACCTCTAAGAGATCATCCCTCATCTGCTACACATCAGGGAAAGCAGTCCCAGTCTATCCAGCCCCTCTTTATAATTCAAACCTTCCAATTTAAAATAAGAAAGATGCAGGAGTTAAGGAGCAATTTCTGTTCCTTCAATGTACAATGTTGACTGGTAGCGAACCCACTGTTTGATGTTTAGAATGGGCAGAGTTAGCAAGTTGGCAACTATTATGAATGAAGCCAAACAGAGCTGAAATATCCCTTGTTTTATCATAATTCTACGCCAAGGAGCTCAATCTCTAGCGGTCAGAGCAACCCCTGAGCTAAAATCAGATGGTGCTTACCCAGTGACCTCTGAAGGAAGGTGTGCGTGTGCCGTAATAAGGTTTGCACCACTTCAGACTCCCACATTGAAATAACCTGTCTACACTTAAGGACTACAGCCTGAATGCTGTACACTTGCACCACTGTGTAGACATTACAGTAACTCCACTCACAAGCTAATGCAAGGTCAACGGAAAGAATGGACATGCTGAATGCCTCTCTGAGCATTCACCGGGCACACTTTATTTTTTATTCGTTCACGAGATGTGGGCATCATTGACTAGGCCAGCATTTATTGGCTAATCCCTAATGGCCCTTGAGAAGTTGGTGGTGAGCTGCCTTCTTGGACCACTGCAGTCTATGTGGTGTAGGTACACCCACAGTGCTGTTAGGGAGGGTGTTCCAGATTTTGACCTAGTGGCGGGACCAGTGATATACTTGCACGTGAGGGTGGTGTTTGTCTTGGGAGAGAACTTGCAGGAAATGGTGTTTCGTAGAATCATAGAATCCCTACAGTACAGAAGGAGGCCATTTGGCCCATCGAGTCTGCACCGGCCACAATCCCACCCAGGCCCTATTCCCGTAACCACGCATACTTATCCTGCTAATCCCCCTGACACTAAGGGGCAATTTAGCATGGCCAATCAACCTAACCCGCACATCTTTTAGAGTGTGGAGGAAACCCACGCAGACACGGGGAGAAGGTGCAAATTCCGCACAGACAGTGACCCGAGGCCGGAATTGAACCCGGGTCCTTGGCGCTGTGAGGCAGCAGTGCTAACCACTGTGCTGCCATAACACCCCGGCATGTGTCAGCTGCCCTTGCTTTTCTAGGTGGTAAAAGTCATGGGTTTGGGATGTGCTGTCGAAAGAGTCTCGCTGCGTCATTGTGATGCATCTTGTAGATGGCACACACTGCTGTCACTGTGTACCAATGGTGGAATGAGTGAATGTTTGATGTGGTGCATGGGGCACCAATCAGGTTGATTTGATAATCACTTAATTCAAGTGTTGTCAGGGACTCCAATGTAAGATTGTGCCGCCCTAGCATTTGCACAGCAAGTGTTGATACCGACGGATTTACAGTAGAATGCAGTGCAGAATATCCTGGAAGAGCAAGCCCTGTTACAACAAATCACTTGCCCCAATTATAAAAAGGACAAATAATTATTTCCAAGCAAGGTTAAAGACTATATTACACGCAATGAAATTTAAGTGGACCCATTTTGTTGAAAGCATTTTTAGCTCTCCCAGTGGCTTGTTTTATCACATCAGCCATCAAATGCAATAAGCAAGAATTTAGATATTCTTGGCAGCTATTCTCAGTACTGGAATCACGTACTGGTCCTGTATGGGTGGCACAGTGGTTAGCATTGCTGCCTCACAGAGCCAGGGAACCAGGTTTAATTCCCGGCTTGGGTCACTGTGTGTGTGGAGTCTGCACGTTCTCCCTGTGTCTGCCTGGGTTTCCTCCGGGTGCTCCGGTTTCCTCCCACAAAGACGTGCTGGTTAGGGTGCATCGGCCGTGCTAAATTCTCCCTCGGTGTACCCGAACAGGTGCTGGAGTGTGGCGACTAGGGGATTTTCACAGTAAATTCAATGCAGTGTTAATGATTTGATTTGATTTATTATTGTCGCATGTATTAGTATACAGTGAAAAGTATTGTTTCTCGCGCGCTATACAAAGCATACCATTCATAGAGAAGGAAATGAGAGAATGCAGAATGTCTTAAAAGAGTTAGAATAAAGTTTTAGAAGCATAGAACGAGAGTAAAAGATAGAATTAGAAGGTATACTGGGCACAGCTTGCAAGAAGTCGTCTTGCTCCGGTGCCATCTTGAGATAATGTAAGCTTACTTGTGACACTAATAAATAAACTTAAACTTTAAACTTATTTCTCCAAGACACCGTTTGCTGATTTTCTTTTTTTACTGGACACTGTGGAATCAGTTCAATTTTTCAGAGAGATCTTACTTCTGGTAATTAGCTGATTATGAATTAGAACTCAGTATTTAATTTAAAATTGGAAGACCCAGCAACTTACCAAAGTGTAGGCAGGAAGACACACTGGGGGAGGATTTTCTCCCTCTCCGCGGCGTGTTTCGAGGTGGCAGGAGGCACTGGGCCCGCCATTGTCAACAAGATTTTCTGTTGACTGCATCCCTTGACGCTGGGAAACCCCTGGCGGGGATGTGCCGTTGACGGGACCGGAAGATCCCACCGGTATAAACAGCAGTAAGATTTCGGCGATTGACAAAATTTCTGTACAAAATTCTATGCAGAATAACCAAGGCTTGGGGAGATACACCATTCCCTTCCCCCAATGGTGGCACAGTGGTTAGCACTGCTGCCTCACAGCGCCAGGGACCCGGGTTCGATTCCCGGCTTGGATCACTGTCTGTGTGGAGTTTGCACATTCTCCCCGTGTCTGCGTGGGTTTCCTCCAGGTGCTCTGGTTTCCTCCCACAGTCTGAAAGATGTGCTGGTTAGGGTGCATTGGCCATGCTAAATTCTCCCTCAGTGAGTCCGAACAGGTGCCAGAGTGTGGTGACTGGGTGATTTTCATAGTAACTTCATTGCAGTGTTAATGTGAGCCTACTTGTGATAATAATAAATGTAGAATACAGATTGGCCATGCTAAATTGACCCTCGTGTCAGGGGATTTAGAAGGGTAAATATGGGGAGAGGACCTGGGTGGGATTGTGGTCGGTGCAGACTCGATGGGCCGAATGGCCTCCTTCTGCACTGTTGGGATTCTATTGGATCTATGATCTCCATTAGCCCACTGATTAGAGACTGGTGTGTGCCAACCCTGTGAGCTGGGCCAAAGCATTGAATACAGTACTCAGCAAGCCTGATGCCACAATCAAACTATTAACTTTGCTGCTTTGTTGACTACTTGAATGCTTCTTGCCAACAGGGATCAGATTTCTCGATGTTTCTTTCAATTGCTTGTGCCTCACATTTTCATTGTTGCCAAGGTTACAGGGCATCTGGGATACAGTCTGGTGTTTGGATGTAGGTTCTGCATCAGGGCCCACTCATAACACACTGCCTTATTCTTTTGTTGCCTGCCAACAGTGGCCAGAATAAATCATTAACGTTTTATTCACCGACTTACGTCTTGAACAAATCAGAAGTCAAAATCTTGTGGAATATTGGAGCTGTCTTTTTCCAGACACTTTTATTCTTCATTCTCCTGATCTATCAGTGAACGCTGTTTACTCTGAAGGACAGTAAGAAGTCTCACAACACCAGGTTAAAGTCCAACAGGTTTATTTGGTAGCAAAAGCCACTAGCTTTCGGAGCGCTGCTCCTTCGTCAGTTAAGTGGGAGTTCTGTTCACAAACAGGGCATATAAAGACACAAACTCAATTTACAAAATAATGGTTGGAATGCGAGTCTTTACAGGTAATCAAGTCTTAAAGGTACAGACAATGTGAGTGGAGAGAGGGTTAAGCACAGGTTAAAGAGATGTGTATTGTCTCCAGCCAGGACAGTTAGTGAGATTTTGCAAGTCATGGGGGTTACAGATAGTGTGACATGAACCCAAGCTTCCGGTTGAGGCCGTCCTCATGTGTGCGGAACTTGGCTATCAGTCTCTGCTCAGCGACTCTGTGTTGTCGTGTGTCGTGAAGGCCGCCTTGGAGAACGCTTACCTGAAGATCAGAGGCCGAATGCCCGTGACCGCTGAAGTGTTCCCCAACAGGAAGAGAACACTCTTGCCTGGTGATTGTCATTGTTGTAGCGTCTGCATGGTCTCCCCAATGTACCATACCTCGGGACATCCTTTCCTGCAGCGTATCAGGTAGACAATATTGGCCGAGTTGCAAGAGTATGTACCGTGTACCTGGTGGAGTCTGTAAAGACTCGCATTCCAACCATTATTTTGTAAATTGAGTTTGTGTCTTTATGTGCCCTGTTTGTGAACAGAACTCTCACTTACCTGATGAAGGAGCAGCGCTCCGAAAGCTAGTGGCTTTTGCTACCAAATAAACCTGTTGGACTTTAACCTGGTGTTGTGAGACTTCTTACTGTGTTTATCCCAGTCCAACGCCGGCATCTCCACATCATAACTACTCTGAAGGTCACAGACTGACCCTCAAGTCAATCAAAGTGCCGCTGTGTAAAACCATTCGGCAATTCTACTCATGGCGTAAGGACGTTAGTGCTCTTGATGTTGTTATGAAGCAGAGGTGGATCCACCTCTGAGAACTAACACTTAATCACTCAGAGAGGAGTACCTCGCCCTATAATCTGTGAAAGTGAGTGTGAAGAGGTGCGATCTGCTCTTCA
Source organism: Mustelus asterias (assembly GCF_964213995.1). Lineage (NCBI taxonomy): Eukaryota > Metazoa > Chordata > Chondrichthyes > Carcharhiniformes > Triakidae > Mustelus > Mustelus asterias. The sequence goes on along the minus strand of NC_135828.1, from coordinate 12,152,331 downwards.
GCAACTTCTAGTGGTTAAATCAGAATAACTCCCTGACACTGTCTCTCTAAAATCAACAAGTAACAATTTATTTATCTAACTAACAGTAAACAAGTTTAACTGAACTATTAACAAACCGAATGAAACATGATTCTAATGGAATGCTGTTCAGAGAAATACAATTCCCACTTACTAACAAAAAATAAAATTTTAGTCACTCTCTAAATTACAACCAGGTTTTGTGTCTTCCGGAATATTCTGGGCCTTCTCTGTTGATTCTTTTTTCTTCTTCACTATTGAGATGGTGCTTTCTCTTTAGGCATGAATGAATCTAAGAGCTGAACTAAGAGCTGTGACTCTGGCAGTTGCTCTCTGCTTTTGTCCCACGGCCTCCCTTCTTTTATACTTGTGATGACATATCAATATTCCTCACAATACGATTGGTCTGAGTTTGCCAAAACCATCGGATTTAAATTTAATAGGTTCTTGGTATCTAAGTGCCTAATTCAAATTGATTGGCTGAATTCAAAAAAATTCAAAAGCCTGTTACCTTGGTGATACTACTGCTTGGCCTTTCGATACAAATGTTTCATTTTGGGAACTCCATATGTACTTTTTTAACTCTCTAAGCACAGAAAAAGCACTACCTTTTTAAAGGGACCATGCACTGTTTTTTCCCTCGCACTTGCCAATTTTACAAATACCAATCTATAATTACCCTACCCAACTTCACAACAATGTCCCAGAGGTTTTTCTGAGGCACAGCCAATTGAAATTTGCTCCTTGAAGACCCTTCTTCAATTTTAGGCTCAGCAATAGCTCCTTTAATCCAGTCATGGGGCAGAGGGGGTTAAAAACTGTAATGCCCTAACTATGTTAGGGGTTGTCGGTTTTAAACAGAAATAAAAAGATGTGGATTGCACATGTAGATTCAAAGTAACAACAGCAAGGTTTATTGGAGGAGTAGTTGTTTTCTCTACACAGAGTAGAAACTGAAACTAAAGCAGGAGGCTGTGGAAAAACCCCAATGAAATCACCATCAAATCATGTGACCCGCAAGTTAAAGCAATCGTGCAACCGCTTAAATATATAACAAACACCAATTACATTCAAAAATCAGGTCTCAGTTTAACTCAACCTGAATGTTAGTCTTATTCTTTGGTGGTCTTGTCATTGATCTCACTCTTGTTTGGGAATTCTTGCTGTGTGTAAGTTGACATTTCCTGAGATTTACAACAGTGACTTGCATTCTTCATAGGCTGCACAATCTTTAGTCTTCTCTCCTAATTTCTCTCTTTGTGACTATCAATCAAGTTTTGTTTGTTAGCGCTCTTGTGACGCATCTTGCGAGCCTTGTCCTGAGGCTACGCCCCTTTATTTCTGAAAATATAATTTTCAAACTTTCAAGTGTGTACAGTTTTGGTTTCCTTACTTGAGAAAGGATATACTGGCACTGGAGAGGGTGCAGAGGAGATTCACTAGGTTTATTCCACAGTTGAGAGGGTTGGCTTCTGAGGAGAGACTGAGTAAACTGGGGCTATACTCTTTGGAATTCAGAAGAATGAGGGGAGATCTTATAGAAACATAAAATTATGAAGTGAATAGATAAGATAGAAGCAGGGAGGTTGTTTCCACTGACAGGTGAAACTAGAACTAGGGGACATGGCCTCAAAATAAGGGGGAGCAGATTCAGGGTTGAGAAGGAACTTCTTCACCCAAAGGATTGTGAATCTGTGGAATTCCCTGCCCAGTGAAGCAGTTGAGGCTACCTCATTGAATGTTTTTAAGGCAAAGATAAATAGATTTTTGAACAGTAAAGGAATTAAGGGTAATGGTGAGCGGGCGGGTAAGTGGAGCTAAGTCCATGAAAAGATCACCCATGATCTTATTGAATGGCGGAGCAGGCTCAAGGGGCCAGATGGCCTACTCCTGCTCCTGGTTCTTATGTTCTTATGTTCTAACTGACTGGATTGTTTTTAAATTTGAAATAAGACAGAACAAACTACTTAAAAATGTAAGACCACATTCCTCGGCGAAGGTGAAAAACAAACAAGTAACCCGCAGGGGAGTGTGAAGAGAGGGACATTTCCCATAAAACATTTCCTATCTGGACTCGTCACGGTCCAAGGAAGAGACATGAAAATGCAAGTTGCTGGACATTGAAACAATGGCTGCTACAGATAGACCCACTCAAAACCCCTTGGAGATACACAATGGGTGAAGTGTTACAGGCCAGGCTGCAATTACTGCAGAGATTTCAGAAAGTTTTCTGTAGAGGAAACAGTCTGAAAGCTGCTCTCTCTCTCTCTCTCTTTTAGGAATAAGTGCATTACCCAGTTCGATAGGCAACTTTATGAGGAATCTACCAGTGAAGCGAGATCTCGCAATAACTGTACCATCTTCTACATATGGCCACATCCACGAAACCAGCTAATCCAAATCGTCCACAACATTTACGTCGCCAGGACAAGAAAACTGCATTTAACCGTTGATTCTTTTCACTTTTAAACTGGACACTAACTTCTCTTATCTCTTATACATGTGTGTATGTTTTCTGTGTGTGTGTGTGTGTACGTATGTGTGTGTATATGAGTGCATGTGGGTGCATGCAGGCATGTGTGTGTGAGTGGCTCAATGAATGCGTCTGTATGTAAGTGAATGCGAGTGAGTGAGTGTGGGTCCGTGTGTGTGTGAGCGTGCATACGTGTGTGTATGTGCGTGTTTGTGTGAGTGTGCACGTATGGATCCGTGTGAGTGAGTGTGTGTGTACGTATGTGTGTGAGTGTGTGTGAGTGAGTGAGTCTATATGAGTGTGAGTGGTGATGTTTTATTATTTTTCCTCGGGTTTAGTGGTTAATAAATTTACTCTTTGTTTCACTGAAGAAAGCTGTGTTTGATTGGCTCCTTATTGCTCATACGTCAACATAGAATCCTACAGTGCAGGAGGAGGCCATTCGGCCCACTGAGTCCGCACCGACCACAATCCCACCCATAACCCCATTTACCCTAGCTAGTCCCCCTGACACTAAGGGGCAATTTAGCGTGGCCAATGCACCTTACCTGCATATCTTTGTACTGTAGGAGGAAACCGGAGCACCCAGAGGAAACCCACGCAGACACGGGGAGAACGTGCAAACTCCACACAGACAGTGACCCAAGCCGGGAATCGAACCCGGGTCCCTGGCGCTGTGAGGCAGCAGTGCTGACCACTGTGCCACCGTGCCGCCCAGTAAACATTTAAATACATTTTGATTCAGCAAAGGCAAATCCGTGTGCCAAAGAGGCGTAGCCTTTGTTGTGACCGACCGAGGAGTTAGACTCCCGGGGAGTCACTCCTCCCCACCTGCTAATAACAAGCTTTCCAATGTGGGAAGTGCTTTATAAACGGAGGGTTTTGCCATTGCAGCGAGCACCTGAGGAAGTGGATTCGAATCTGGTTCAACCCCAAAGTGGGACATAAATTAAAAATAATCAAAAAGATGTCCTATTTAACGTGTTTCACTGCATTGGAGGTAGGCTCCTGCGTGGCCTCAGCAGGCTGCCTGAGGAATTGTGGGTGAGCCCAACTGCAGTGTTGTTCTGTCAGGTTGGTAACACTGTGAAGCTGGAATCACCTCGCAGCAACGCAGAAGCAGCAGTACGAGGGAACCGTTAACACGCGGGGTCGAAGCTCTGCTCCCCAGAGCGCACACAGTATCCACAAGGAAACAGGGGGTGGGGGGGCATTCAAGTGAGTCAGAGCAAGTGGACAGGAAGAGTGCAACAAGAAACTGACTCCAACCCCACCCCCTGCTGTCCTGAAAACTCAACAGACAGTTCAGATACACCGTTGTTTGCAATTGTTTTTGGATAGCCTGAGTTTTTTAAATGCTGTTCTATGTTAAAATGTGGCCTTGACCAAGGCATTGGAAATGGCCTGTTAGTGCCGCATAACAGGGTAATAGAATACAAATGATATTCACAATCATGAGGGAACATGTTATTAGTATTAAAGCACACAATGCCACTCATAACCCTTGTGTGGTCTCAGTATAAACTACCCAGTAATTCATTGGGGACAATGTTTCATTATTAAGGTTGGACAGACATAATGGGTGGAATTTTACCAGATCTTTTCTAAGCGTCCAGCCAAAAATGGGATAGTTCCAGATCTGTTTTTTTTGGGCGTGTTTTCACACCCAATCTGACGCACTCTGTCTCTGAAAAGGTGGGCTAGTCAGTGTCTATCCAGATAGGCTGTAGGCGGGGCTTAATTCGCCAGCCAGCCCGTAGAGGGAGCTATTGCGCATTTTCAGACCTCTGATGCTGCACATGTGCATTAGCAGTAGCAGGGGCTTGATAGAGAGAGAGAGAGCTGTCAGGCCTCTGCTGCTGCAGGAAGCCTCAACCAGCAACACCCCCCCCACCCCAGCAATCGTGGGGGCCTGCAGTCCATGATGTAGCCCCCATCTGATCGCGGCCTCCCTCCCTCCCTCACCTATCACAGGCAGAGTGGCAATGGGCCTCCCCATTCCCCATTGGCCCTTTCCCCATTGGCCTGCCCCATTGGCCCTGCCCCCACAGTCCCCAAACCCCCATTGACCCCAGTACACCCCAACTGGACTCGCCTCCGGCACACCTCTTATTGGCCCCATCCCCTGGCATACCTACATTGGCCCCTGGCACAGCCCCCACAGGCCCTACCCCCTGGTTCTGCCCAGTGGACTGTGCCAAGGTGCCCACTGGGCATTGCCCAAGTGCCAGGCTGGCAGTGCCAAGGTGAAAAGGGGAAAGCAACTCCTTCAAGACAGTTATTCTACAAACTGCTCTGCGATAGGCAGTGAGCGGATCTATAGCCTGATGCCTCACTCCTGTTGCTGTGATTTTATCCTGCTCAACCCTGGACTCATATCTCCACTAGTCACAGAAATTGGAGATAGCTCCACGCTATTCTGAGCACACAGGAGAGGGTGGGGTGGATGGGAGGTGGGGTGAGGGGGCTGGTGAGGGTGGATCGGTTTTGGGGTAAGGACTTCTCACAAGGGTCACATGTCACTGTTGGAAGAGTGAATGGTACTTGAAAGGTCCGAACTATAGCAGTCTTCCTGAAAGTACCCAGGGGAGTTGTTCCTGTGCCTTGGGGGGGGGGGGGGGGGGGAGGGGGTTTGACGTTGCTGCTTGAATCTCCTTGAGTCTAATTGGGGATGAACATTTAAAAAAATTTATTCATGGGATGAGGGTGTCGCTGGCTGGGCCAGCATTTATTGCCCATCCTTGAGGGCACTTAAGAGTCAACCACATTGCTGTGGATCTGGAGTCACATGTAGGCCCGACCAGGTAGCACGGTGGCACAGTAGTTGGCACTGCTGCCTCACAGTGCTAGAGACCCGGATTCGATTTTGGCCTCGGGTCACTGACTGTGCAGAGCCTGCACATTCTCCTCATGTCTGCGTGAGTTTCCTCCGGGTGCTCCGGTTTCCTCCCACAGTCCAAAGATGTGCGGGTTAGGTTGATTGGCCATGCTAAATTGCCCCTTAGTATCAAGGGGATTAGCAGGGTAAATATGTGGAGTTATGGGAATAGGGTCTGGGTGGGATTGTGGTCAGTGCAGACTCGATGGGCTGAATGGCCTCCTTCTGCACTGTGGGAATTCTATAGATTCTGTGGATAAGGTAAGGACGACAGAATTCCTTCCCTAAAGGACATTAACGAACCAGATAGCTTATAGCAGCAATCGATGATAGTTTCATGGTCACCATTGTGACACTGCTCTTCAGCTCACTAAATGAAAATGAATTCCATTGACCGTGAATGAAGCACCCATGCTGCCAACTTGACCATACAAAAGCCATGCCCACAATGCAGATAATGATATGAATTAGGACTTAGACTCATTTCAGCATGTGTAGGGTGTATGATACATCATAGGCAGATACAGCATGATGATTCCATGACTGTGTTACAACAACTCATTGAAATTACCTTTGCAACATCCATTTGGCCACTCGGTACTGTTTAGCAACTGGGCACTGGAGTATAAAGGATTAGCAGATGTGATATGCTAATGTATGACGTGGATAATGATGTGCGCCCGACACTAGTCAGTCATGTGTTAGACTCTGTGTTAGAGAGACAGGTTGGAACCATGCCCAGGAACTCTGTGCTTATTCCGTAAGTTGTTTAGATGTTGTACAAATAAACAAGTATTAAGCAGATTCCAGAGTATGTCCTCAATCAAGTTCCCCGCCTGGAGTCCAAGACAGGAGGACCCATTCTCAGCACAGGCAACATATGCTTCATTCCTGTTTATAAATATCACTGCAAACTGCACAGGCCACATCCCTGACACTGAGAGTGCCAGTGTAGGCACAGCAGTGAATGCAGCAGACGGTTAATATTAACTGGACAATGCGTGGCTTATTGAGCTGCATTGGCCACACCCATGCCAAGATGCATCACTTAAGTACAGATGAATAGAATCATAGAATCCCTACAGTGCAGAAGGAGGCCATTCGGCCCATCGAGTCTGCACCGACCACAATCCCACCCATTCCCGTAACCCTCATTTACCCTGCTAATCTCCCTGACACTAGAGTCAATTTATCATGGCCAATCAACCTAACCCGCACATCTTTGGACTGTGAGAGGAAACCGGAGCACCCGGAGGAAACCCACGCAGACACAGGGAGAATGTGCAAACTCCACACAGCCAGTGACCCGAGCCCGGGAATCGAACCCAGGTCCCTGGCACCGCGATGCAGCAGTGCTAACCACTGTGCTCCTGTGCTGCCCCGGATGTCTAACACATGGCTGAGATGCACACTTGCTGACCAGCATCTGGCTGTAGAATCAGACCATCTTCTTGGTGTTCTTCACCCTATTGTTTTGCAACCATGACGTGAATTTATGGTACCCTCATATATAACACACACACAGATAATGCTGTTCAACGTGTCTCTGCTAACATGTGACCTGGATAAGAATGCCATGTCCTCTTCCAGATAAGGTAGGTGGTAATCCCATTTAGCAATTGAAGTGCCACCAAAAGGGGCTAAGGTTTTCACAACTTCAGGGATAGTCGGAGCCGACAGAGTAGCTACACTTCTAGCACTGCTGGAAAGAGACTGCTATAAATGATCTTTCAGTTTAAATCTATAGGACAAACAAAGAAAACAAATGAAAGAGATTTTGAAAGACTGCAAAGCATGCTTTGAACTCCAAGTGAATGTAACTTATGAACACTATGCATTCAACATTAGAGCTCAAGGTGAAAAGGAATCTATTGATCAGTTTGTGACTGCAGTAACACAGATCAAAGAATTATCAACAGAAAGACAATCTCATTTAAGACATAATTATCTTTAGCATAAAAGACCCCTCAAGAGAGGAAGTTTACTGAAAGAGGATAAACCTCTTTCAGAGCATGGCCCAGTCTCAGAGGGAATTCTCTGTGGCCATTGACAGGTGGCCCCTGACTCAGAGGGCCATCGCAGAGGGCTCAACCACCATGGCAAGAATGCAGGTGGTCTTCCAGGACTGGCAGGGCCAGGAGACACTGCAGCTGCTGGAGCTCACTGCAGAAGCACCACCATCTCATGGAGTGACCCAGGGGCCCACAGTAACCCTGAGGAAGGAGGAAGGGCTCAAGCCTGTGCTGGGGCCTTCCAGCCAGGAGACTGCAGCTGCACCTTCTGACTTCCCCCTTCCTGACACCGGGGCATCTCAAGGACAGCGGGATGAACAGGGTGGCATGATACATGCCTGACAGCTGGAAGCCGGCCAGGGCCCTCAAGGTCCAGGGCCTCCAGAGGACAATCGTCAAGGGCATCACAGGCCATGGGGCGCAGTAGGCAGCTGGCCACCTCCACCTCCGGTGTACATCCTGGGGAGACACTGAGACATAGTGGTAGGCCACATCAGGTTAAGAAGTTGTAGCGGCACTAAGGTGGCATGGGTGAAGGGCAACACGAGGTCGATGGAATATTTAGGCACTTTAAAGTCTCACGTTCGCATGCTTTTATATTATCACTTATTTGGAAAGCACTATTATTGGCAACACGATTTTATCAATGTTATTTCACCCCTCGCCTGTGACTAACTTGTCTCTAATTAGCCTCTAACAGGGATGCACTTACCCCGACGGTTGTGGGAGGGACCTTGCACATTGATGTCAGTGGGGGAGGCCCCTCACTTTGGTGCATAGTGAGTCATCATCACCCTTCTGCCTGAACAGAAACTCGCTAACACGGCGTAGCCAGGCCCACCACTCTGGTGTTACAACATTGCAGGAGATTGTAGAGCTCCAAGGGGTGGGGAAGGGCGGGGGAGGGATTGGAATCCACATGTGGCAACACAGGCCCCTAGTTACCAATGTGGCCCTTAATCAGGGAGTTCATATCCTAACAGTCCCACCTCAATTGCCCGATTAAAGTCATTACAACCGGTGAAATGGGAATTCTCTTGGTTCAATGGGAATGATCCATTCTCGCTAGTCGCATCCCGCCCGATTTTACAACATTTTCCCGCCGCAAAAACGGGCGCGATGAGGTGGTAAAATTCCACCCATACTCCCCTTCGGCAATGAAGGAGCTACACAGAGAGAATTATAGAGCGATCACATAATCTCAGATCCTCTGGGCACCCTTGAGGATGAGTGACAATCTGGCCATCCCAGTTTGGAAATCTCTGCTGTCATTGCAAAAGATAAATAAGGCGGGATGCTGGGAAAGGGAACCGGAAATGGAGAATGATGGGAAGGTACTTAGCGGGTCAGACGGCATCTGGGGAGAGAGAAACAGAGTCAGCATTTCAGTCATAGAATCATAGAAACATAGAAACCTTACAGTACAGAAAGAGGCCATTCGGCCCATCGAGTCTGCACCGACCACAATCCCACCCAGGCCCTACCCCCATATCCCGACATATTTTACCCGCTAATCCCTCTAATCTACACATCCCAGGACACTAAGGGGCAATTTTAGCATAGCCAATCAACCTAACCCGCACATCTTTGGACTATGGTCTTTCTCCAGAACGGCGACCTTGACTCTGTTAGCAAGGCCCCACTGCCTTTTCCCAAATGATCAGAGGCGGAAACATAGAACTAAGCAGCTCCTGGGTGGCCTCAGAGAGTTTGAGATGATGTGGAGATGCCGGCGTTGGACTGGGGTGGGGCACAGTAAGAAGTCTCACAACACCAGGTTATGGGCCAACAGGTTTATTTGGAATCACGAGCTTTCGGAGCGCTGCTCCTTCATCAGGAAGCTCGTGACTCCAAATAAACCTGTTGGACTTTAACCTGGTGTTGTGACACTTCTTACTCGCTGAGGCTGTCAGGGATTAGTGCGTCTGCGGAAATTAAATGATGGTATTTTCTAATTAATTGACAGCTGAAAACAGCTTCTACACATCGGAGTTCTGCTCGCCCTGACGCACGTTGTGTACGCTGCGTTTTTGTAAGCTTTTTAATTAAGAGGCATGCCGTAAGCACCACCTCTTGTGACCTTCAGAACGGAACAAAACCTCAGGCTTGTTGGCATCTTTCCTGGAATGGGGTCTGAAGGAAGTTTGAGTGCCGACTCCAAACTGTGTGACCTTAATACTCGCTGCAGTGCCTGCACGTCACATTGAACAGCAGACAAACTGTGGGCAGCAAGATTCTTGAGTGAGCTTGGTTAACAGAAATGAGAATCGTTTTAGGATTAATGCCCACATTGAAATAGCAGAGAGTACGTTAAACACTCAGAAGCGAGTAGCTGTAGGTTTGAGACATGCCAGTGGCACTGGCTTACACCCAGCATCTGCATCAAGCACTCTAAAGTCACGCACAGGGCAGCTGCAATGAATCATAAGCCTCTTTTCATATATATATTATCCCAATGCGCCTTAACCCAGGTCTCAAAAGGCCATTCCCCTCAGCGCCGGTGTGACATTTCTTGTTTCTGAATGCGTGGCCCCACTGAGCAGGACTGTCCAATTAGTGCTAATTAGGGCCCGATTAGGGGCGGTTTTGTGCTCGCATTCTGAGTCCTGGACATTTTGTACCTTACCTTCCGAAACCTCAGCAGCAATGGGAGAAAAGAGGTTCCCTTTCCAGCGGGTCTTGTTGTTGTCAGACCCCCTGCTGTGAAAGGACGGTCTGCAACGTTCCTCAAACTCCCAATGCCTTTTTGATCTGATTTAACTTTGGACGGCACGGTGGCACAGTGGTTAGCACTGCTGCCTCACAGCGCCAGGGACCCGGGTTCGATTCCCGGCCTTGGGTCTCTGTCTGTACGGAGTCTGCATGTTCCCTGTGTGGGTTTTAATCCGGGTGCTCCAGTTTCTTTCCCCTGTTGGTCATATTCCTTTAATTCACAAAACCTGACCTCGGCACAAGGCCCTAAAATACTTGCAGCCAGTCCCTACAACACAGGGAGTGGAGAGAGAATGGGGATGTGTTACTGCTCACACTGCCCATATCCATGTATCAAGATGGCACTGCAGTGTGGCGACTTTTTGTGAGTTATGTATGGTCTGATTTATATGGATAGCAGGCTACTTTTAACTGTGTCTCGGTACCTGTGACAATACTGAATCAAGTTTATTTATTAGTGTCACAAGTAGGCTTACATTAACACTGCAATGAAGTGACTGTGAAAATCCCCTAGTTGCCACACTCTGGCGCCTGTCCGCGCCAGAGAGTGGCAGAATTTAGCACGGCCAATCCACCTAACCAGCACGTCTTTCAGACTGTAGGAGCAAACTGGAGCACCCGAAGGAAACCTCGGCAAAACGTGCAGACTCCGCACAGACAGTGACCCTGGGATTCGAACCCAGGTCCCTGGCACTGTGAGGCAGCAGTGCTAACCACTGTGCCACCGCGCTGAGGCAAGTGATGTGGCTGCAAAATAACAAAACGTGAGCAAAGACAAGAAAGGATTGGGATAGCAAGAAAGGTGAGGTTGACAAAGACACAAGATCATGTTGAAGAAGAATAGGGTTACTCCAAAACTGGCAGCCAATCAAACACTGTCGCCAGGCTGGAAAAGACTGCAGAAGCTGGGAATTGGGTTGAAAGTCAGAAGTTGCTGCGAGTGCTCAGCAGCTCAGTCAACATCTGTGGAAGGAAGCCAAGTGCAAGCTTCCAGCTTTGATCCTCAGAAGCACACTTCTGGGTGCCTGGTCTCCTTGAGTAACTATCACAGGGCGTCTACAGGTCACTGCACTCACTCAAACCGTGCAGACGCGCCTCTGTCGAAAGGAGTTCATGGAAAGTTGGGCGGGCTGTGTTATGGTATGTCATTCTCCAATTCTGATTTCTTCTGCACGTTCCAATTGAGAAGCTATTTATACTCTGGCGTGAAAGAGGGGAACCTTCTCCCCTGAAGATTGGCAGCACAGAGATGGCCATGATTTGTTTGCGGGGTGGTTAATTGGCTTTGACATAATTATCACATGCCTTTGGGATGTGTTGCTGTATAGAATTTAAGAAAGGTTACAGCACAGAAGAGGCCACTTGGCCCATCGTGTTTGTGCCACCCAGCCTAATCCCACTTTCCAGCACTTGGTCCGTAGCCCTGCAGGTTACGACACTTGAGGTGCAAATCAAGACGCCTTTTAAACGAGTTGAAGGTTTCTGCTGTACTTTCAGGCAGTGAGTTCCAGACTCCTGCCACACTGGGTGAAAATATTCTTCCCCCAATCCTTCTTTATTTATTTATATTAGTGTCACGAGTAGGCTTACATTAACACTGCAATGAAGTTACTGTGAAAATCCCCTAGTCGCCACACTTCGGCGCCTGTTCGGGTACACTGAGGGAGAATTTAGCACGGCCAATCCACCCAACCAACACATCTTTCAGGCTGTGGGAGGAAACCGGAGCACCCGGAGGAAACCCACGCAGACACGGGGAGAACGTGCAGACTCCGCGCAGACAGTGACCCAAGCCGGGAATCGAACCTGGGTCCCTGGCGCTGTGAGCCAGCAGTGCTAACCACCGTGCCACCGTGCTGCCCAATCAATCACATTCTATCAATTGCTTTAAATCCATCACCCCCCCCCCCCCTAGTCACTCACCTCCCCTCTGCTTTAATCGGCCCTTTCCATCCACTCCAACCAGGCCCCAAGCAATCCCTCAATCAAATCTCCCCTCAGCCTCCTCTGTTCCGGAGAGAACGACCCCAGCCTATCCAATCTTTTTTGGCAACATCCTTGTAAATCTCCTCTCGCACCCTGGCAAACGCAATTACATCCTTTCAGTGACGAGGTGAACAAAACTGAAGAATGTATGCGATTAGTTTCTGCATTGTGAGTTTCACAGCACCTTGATGCTTCCAGTAAATAAAGAGTAATCATCTCCAGACTCTTTCCTCACCTTTGCTAATGGATATTTTGTCATTGCTGAAGCTTGATTGAAGTTAATGGAAAAGGAAGTCTGGAGCCGTGGTTGATCATTATTAATTGTTTGTCGCCAGTGATGAGAGTTCAAAGTTGCCTCCAACATTATGTACATCTCACGATGTCTATTTGCACATTGTTGCGCACTTACCTATTACCAAGTTTCAAAACAAGATTACTTTTCCTTCACCCAGCTATTTATAATTGGTCACAATTCCTTCAAAAGATAACTTCTTTATCAGACCACTTCTTATCAGAACTTGGCATCATCAGAGATTTTACAAGATTGCAGGTTACATACTTCTCCATTTGATATGATTTGGTTTATTATTGTCACATGTATTAACATAGTGCAAAGTATTGTTTCTTGCGCGCTGGACAGACAAAGCATACCGCTCATAGAGAAGGAAAGGAGAGGGTGCAGAATGTAGTGTTACAGTCATAGCTAGGGTGTAGAGAAAGATCAGCTCAATATAATATAGGTCCATTCAAAAGTCTGACAGCAGCAGGGAAGAAGCTGTTCTTGAGTCGGTTGGTACATGACCTCAGACTTTTGTATCTTTTTCCCCGAAGGAAGAAGGGGGAAGAGAGAATGTCGGGGTGCGTGGGGTCATTAATTATGCTGGCTGCTTTGTCGAGGCAGTGGGAAGTGTAGACAGAGTCAATGGATGGGAGGCTGGTTTGCATGATGGATTGGGCTACATTCATGACTTTTGGTAGTTTCTTGCGGTCTTGGGCGGAGCAGGAGGTTATTTGCGGCTATTCCAAACTGAGTAGGCCAGTTACACGGCCTTCTGTCACACCCTGACTTTGCATCTGGTATTTTGTCTGTGGAGACTGAAGTGTGTTAGAGAATGTGTTATGATATAAGTGAGACAGTTCGAGCAAATATTTTCACTTGTGTTCTGAGCTGCTCTGAAGATTCCACATTTTCCTAAAATGGGTGGACTAACGTGAGTGAAAAATGAGGGAAAGAACGATCCGTGGGCCTGCTAGGACCACAAGGTCTCAAACTAAGAAGGGACAATAACAGGCGACTTGAGGCAGCTCGTAGTTCATCGCTCCGGGGGCGGGCGAAGATAACTTCCCTTTACAGAATCCAGCTCTCTACAAAATCACTCCCAAAACGTTGCTTCCATTACTCCAGCGGGAAATCTGTTCCAAGTACATTTTCTGGATAATCAGTATGATTGTGCTTTATGCCAAACGGCACACTGTTGATAATCCATCTTCCTGTTTTCACACAAGTCTTGAAATTGTGGTTGAGTAAAAATGAACTGTGAGCCTAAGAGGGGCACACCTTATGCATGTTATATTCAGCACGGTGTGTAGCACAGTCACACCCTGAGTGATTATGTAAGAAGTGTTGATTAATGCGCTTTCTCTGGGAATTGTCTTGTGTCGATGAAGCTCCACTGAATAATGAATCTGAATCTTCCAATTTTCCTGATAATACAATGTGCTGATCGCATTGGTAACTGCTTGTCTATTTGATGAAGCTCCTTCCGGTACATTCTGCGCATCAACGGTCGCATAATCGTCAAGTCAAACTCTGTGCTGCTAAAACACGCAAAGACACACGAGCTATGTCGTGATACAGCAATCTGTGTAACGGTGAATGTGACTCCAGACCCACAGCAACGCGATTGACTTTCTAATGCCCTCTGAAATGGAGACCAATTAGGGATGGACAATAAATGCTTGACCAGCCAGCGATGCCCACATCCCGTAAATTAATTTAAGAAAAGATATGATCATCAGACAAAGACACCACTTGAACTGTCTTTCTTCAGGGTTAATGCCAAACGTTATATACACTATTCACTATAGTTAAGAAAGCCCACCAACGCCTCTACTTTCTCAGAAGAAGAAGGAAATTTGGCATGCCAGGTACGATTCTCACCAACTTTCACAGATGCACCATAGAAAGCATTCTTTCTGGTTGTATCACAGCTTGGTATGGCTCCTGCTCTGCCCAAGACTGCAAGGAACTACAAAAGGTCGTGAATGTAGCCCAATCCATCACTCAAACCAGCCTCCCATCCATTGACTCTGTCTACACTTCCCACTGCCTTGGCAAAGCAGCCAACATAATTAAGGACCCCACGCACCCCGGACATTCTCTCTTCCACCTTCTTCCTTCAGGAAAAAGATACAAAAGTCTGAGGTTGCATACCAACCAACTCAAGAACAGCTTCTTCTCTGCTGCCATCAGACTTTTGAATGGACTTACCTCGCATTAAGTTGATCTTTCTCTACCCCCTAGCTATGACTGTAACACTACATTCTGTACTCTCTCCTTTCCTTCTCTATGAACGGTATGCTTTGCCTGTATAGCGCACAAGAAACAATACTTTTCACTGTATGTTAATACATGTGACAATAATAAACCAAATCATAAGGCCATAAGACATAGGAGCAGAATTAGGCCACTCGGCCCATCGAATCTGCTCCACCATTCAATCATGGCTGATATTTTTCTCATCCTCATTCTCCTGCCCTTTCCCCATAACCCCTGATCCCCTTATTAATCAAGAACCTATCTATCTCTGTCTTAAAGACACTCAATGACCCGGCCTCCACAGCCTTCTGCAGCAAAGAGTTCCACAGATTCACCACTCTCTGGCTGAAGAAAGTCCTCCTCATCTCTGTTTTAAATCAAATCAAATCAAATCAAAAAGTGATTGCCATTTTTCTTATTTACTCACTCGTGGGACATGGGCGTCGCTGGCTGGGCCAGCATTTATTGCCCATCCCTAGTTGCCCTTGATCTGAGTGGTGTTGGGTCCAATCATTCCTTTGACCAGATGAGGGGACAGCACTGGTACGGGTTTTTAAAATGGTTTTCTCTTATTGAACAGAACTTAAGAAATTTAACATGACGGAAGCAGTAAAAAGAAAAAGAAAACTTGGGGACTGGCTTCTAAGCAAGTCTGGGCCCTTTACTGTGCACATTCAGCTGAGCTGGACCAGGGTCATGGAGACAAACCTGAAAACTGAACACACAGTTCCAAACTATCATAGAATAGAATCATAGAATCCCTACAGTGCAGAAGGAGGCCATTCAGCCCATTGAGTCTACACCAACCACAATCCCATCCAGACCCCATCCCCATAACCCCAAGCATTTACCCTACCTAGTCCCCCCGATACTAAGGGGCAATTTAGCATGGCCAATCAACCTAACCCGCACATCTTTTGGAGTCTGGGAGGAAACCGGAGCACCCGGAGGAAACCCATGCAGACACGGGGAGAACATGCAGGCTCTGCACAGACAGTGACCCAAGCCGGGAATCGAACCCAGGTCCCTGGCGCTGTGAGGCAGCAGTGCTAACCGCTGTGCCACCGTGCCGCCCTCATTGCTGCGGCTCTGGAGTCACATATAGGCCAGACCAGGCGTAGGTTAGAGGAATTACAGTTAGAGGAATTAGTGGGTAAAATATGTAGGGATATGGGGGTAGGGCCTGGGTGGGATTGTGGTCGGTGCAGACTCACTGGGCCGAATGGCCTCTTTCTGTAGTGTAGGGTTTCTATGATTCTATGATAGGCCAGACCAGGTAGGGATGGCAGATTTCCTTCCCTAAAAGGACTGGAGTGAACCAGATGAGTTTTTCCGACAATGGTCATCAGTAGATTCTTAATTCCAGATATTTTTATTGAATTCAAATTCCGCCACCTGCTTCTTGAACCTCAGGAAGGTGGTGAAGCAGTGGTGACAAACATTAAAAAAAAATGGAAACAGTTCTTGAAAAGGAAAGGCAACTTGACTGATCATGGCCGCTGCCTTGCTTCTTGTGATTCAGCCATCTTCCCCCTGTGCTGGGAAACATCTTGTGTGACTTAAAAAGAAAATAATGTGGAGGCGCGCACATTGCTATAAAACTGCCCATGTTTTATTTATGATATCTGTAATAGATTCATGGCTCCATCTGCATTCAGCACTTTCCATCAAAGCTGTTATCCCTTTTAATATCTGAGGATTTATACAATAAGTCTTGCGAGAAGATTCATGGCGTTTTGTCATGCGGCACCAGATAAGTTTTTCCCTCAGCAGCGAAGCTTTCCTTTAAGAAGCAGCGGTGCTTTTAAATTGCCTGGTGTCAGCGTTCCTTCACATTTCTTTTGACCGATATCACCTCACTGGGAAGTGTACCTGTTGAAAGCTGTCAAGTGAAAAGCGCTTGTCATAAAAATCTCGCGGATTACCGTTCGAGTACTTGCATCTGATTTTCTGCGCAGGGCGCCGTTTAGTGCATCCATTTTAAAAATCCTTAAACCACAATATCCAGATTAAGATGATCCTGACAGGACGGATATTGAGTCTGAAGTCTTTTCATTTACTGGGAGATTTGTAGCTCTCCAGCTGATTTTGAGAACTCCGTCTCGTACAGTGTGCAGCAGACGGTTGTCTCATCTCCCAGCTCTGCTTCCAGATCAAGCACTCCTGCATCGCATAGTTACCAAGGTCAAACTATTTCCTCCAGATTATATTGGGGAAAGCACGGGGGCGGGTTGCAAATAAACGGAGCTGAGCTTGGACAGGGCTGAGCGACAGAACAGCAGAATGTTCCTCTCTCTCTCTCTGCACTTTTATTCCCTCTCTTATAATGAATCATCTTTGCTTGATTACGATTCCAAAGTTGTCCACATCCAGGGTGAATCTCGTCAGAGCTCTCCGACACAGAAGCGTCATTGCTCAATCTGGTTCAGTTTGGGTGTTGTATGAAGAAGTTAGAATCCTTAGCTCAATGTGTCTCAAAGGGTGGCACGGTGGCACAGTGGTTAGCACTGCTGCCTCACAGCGCCAGGGACCCGGGTTCGATTCCAGCCTCGGTGACTGTCTGTGTGGAGTTTGCACATTCTCCTCGTGTCTGCGTGGGTTTCCTCCAGGTGCTCCGGTTTCCTCCCACAGTCCAAAGATGTGCGGGTTAGATTGATTGGCCATGCTCAATTTCCCCTGCCAGTAGAATCCCTACAGTGCAGAAGGAGGCCATTCGACCCATCGAGCCTGCACCGACCACAATCCCACCCAGGCCCTATTCCCATCACCCCACATATTTCCCCTGCTGATCCCCCTGACACTAGAGTCAATTTAGCATGGCCAATCAGCCTAACCCACGCATCTTTGGAGTGTGGGAGGAAACCCACGCAGACACGGGGAGAATGTGCAGACTCCACACAGACAGTGACCCAAGGCTGGAATCAAACCTGGGCCCCTGCACTGTGAGGTAGCAGTGCTAACCACTGTGCCACCGTGCCTCTGTAAGGTGACGGGGGGATTAGTGGGGTAAATACATGAGGTTATGGGGTTAGGGCCTGGGTGGGATTGTGGTCGGTGTCGACCCGATGGGCTGAATGGCCTCCTTCGGCACTGTAGGGATTCTATGAAGTGGGGGAAAGGAAGCCTATTTTATGGAGTAACTGCCCTGAGATTAATTACTCTAATGCAGCGCTGGTATAAAATTGGTTTAAACGATTGTCAATTTAGAGGGATTCGTGCCAGAAATTATGATTATTGAGTCGTTTCTTCGAAAGCACTTGAAGGGATTAAGCTCCTCATTTGAGAGTGCCTTCAAGAGACTTGAGCTGGGGACCTCTCAACTGTGGAAGATGCCTGAGAATATCATTAGGAACCCTTTGATGAATTGACGCAGAGAACGTTACGAGGGTGTACAGTGGGAATGCAAAGCTCTCCATTCTAATTACTCCTCCTCTCAGAATGGGCAGAATGGGCTGACCAGTTACACCCTCGTGATCAGCACTAATCCTGACTTTTCTCCGAAACCTTCTCTTTGACCTATATCTAGCTATCTATATCTACGAGAGTCCTTTCTCTTAGAATGGGCAGGCCTGCTAATTGGGAGCTAAGTTTCAGATCAGACTTACGAAGGTGAAAAATAGCACGAGGCGGTCGTCTTCAAACACCATCGGTATCTCATTACTACAGATTCCAGCCTCTGATAAAACACTGAGAGCTCTGGTGTAGCCAGCGGAGGAGGTTAAACGCTGCCACAATGGCGCTCTGATGAGAATAAAAGAACTGTCTGTAAAATCCAATAGGCTGACGTAAATGTGGATAAAATTAAACTGTGATCTGTGGACATCACCCATTTCCTCTGGAATGTGCCCCTGCAAAGAACGTCAGCAAAGGTGTGCCAAGATTCTGGAAAGCCTCAGCGGGTCTGGCAGCATCTGCAAGAAGAGAAAGGAGCTGACGTTTCGAGTCCAGAACTCATCTGGACTCGGAACGTCAGCTCTTTTCTCTCCTTACAGATGCTGCCAGACCCGCTGAGGTTTTCCAGCATTTTCTCTTCTGGTTTCAGATTCCAGCACCCGCAGTGATTTGCTTTTGTGCCAAGATTTTTGTAGAGCTTCATCGCAGGCATCTCCATCATGTTTACATTTATTTTGTGTCACAAGTAGGCTTACATTAACACTGCAATGAAGTTGCTGTGAAAATCCCCCAGTAGCCACACTCCGGTGCCTGTTCGGGTACACTGAGGAAGAATTTAGCACGGCCAATGCACCTCACCGACACGTCTTTCGGACTGTGGGAGGAAACCGGAGCACCCGGAGGAAACCCACACAGACACGAGGAGAATGTGCAGACTCCACACAGACAGTGACCCAAGCCGGGAATCGAACCCGGGTCCCTGGCGCTGTGAGGCAGCAGTGCTAACCACTGTGCCGCCGTGCCACCCATCCAGCTCTCCGTTCTCTTCTGTTTCCAGAAATAAGCATCGATCAGTGCTGGAGGACAAGCAACTCAATCCAAGATGCTCATTGGTCTGCCTGGAACCTACTGGCCTTCAGTGCAAAGAACTGTCGACAACTGAATTTTGCAGACTGGCAAATTCCAAGTTCACAGAATCTTTCCAGTGCAGAAGGAGGACATTCGGCCCATTGGGTCTGCACTGGCTCTCTGAACAAGCATTCAAACTAGTCCCTCTCCCCTGCCTTATCCTCGTAACCTTGCACATTCTTTCATTCCAGATAGAAATCCAATTTGATTTTGAATACCACGATCGAATCTACCTCCCTCACCCTCTCGAGAAGTTCACTCCAGACTCCAACCAGGATTTTGACCCAGCAGCAGTGAAAGAATGTCGATATAGTTCCAAGTCTGGATGGTGTGTGGCTTGGAGGGGAACATGAAGGTGGTGGTTACCCCATGTCTGGTATACGGGCCTAGTGTATTACAAACTTTAGGTCAAAACTTTTGAAAACTGAACACAAACAAGTTATTAAAATGTCTGCAGTAAACCATGTGATCTTTGGAACATGAGTTACTCTCAGTCCAGGTCTCAGGTGTACACTTAATTAAATATGTATATTAATCACCATCCATGGAATTCACACATCTCTTTGTTTAAGAGTGGCACAACAGAAAAGGACTATGGAACTTCCAGACTGCCTGACTCCCTGCCTCATAATGGACCAAAGGGAAGATTGAGACTCAATTGGCAGCCAATGGAAGTGAATGGCTCCTATCACCAGACCATTGTATCATGATGACATTTCACAGCCAAACTAGACTGGGTGAACCTTAACGGCCCAGACAGGATGTGAAATCGACACAAATACCACCGCTTATTTGCAGAAGGACTTGAACTCGTGTACGCTGCACGTGGGCAGCCATGTTTTTGCCTGATTTTAAAAGTCAGCTAAGAGCTGCTTGCAGTTAGTCATCAGTCGCCACAACACAAACTATCTGCAAGTCACCAAGCAGCCAAGACGGTTAACAACAATGCCTTGAAGATGAGAGATCATAGAGGAGGACTTCCTCCCCAATGCCAGCCCTGCCCCCGCCCTATTCCAATTCATCTGGGAACCAACCTCCAAGCTACTCAACTGCCAGAGGTATCACAATCTGATGTGATCCCTTTACCTTACAAGACCTTCCCTTCAATTTTAAAGTGTTGAAACCATCCAAGAAATTATAGGCTTGCTACATGGGAGACCGGAGATTGTAACCCAGGGACTGAGTAATCTGTAAAAGTGCATGGACCCTTATCTGTGTCTAATCTGTGTGTGTGTGTGTGTGTGTGTGTGTGTGTGTGTGTGTGGGTGCGCATGTGTGTGTATGTGTGAATAAGAGTGTTTGTTGTATTTAATTCAGGATAAGTGTTTGAGAATAAACTTCTTTATTTTTAAACTCACAAAAGCTTCCTGCTGAATTACTCTAATTGAAATGCACACTCCACGGGTAAGAAAACACACCCATACAAAACATCCTGGTCATGGCACTAAGACCGAAAATATATTCATAAAAACCCTCCCGTGCAGAAGAAGGCCATCCGGCCCATCGAGTCTGCGCCAACAACAATCCCACTCCAGGCCCTATCCCCACACATTCACCCCGCTAATCCCTCTAAACTACACATCCCAGCACACTCAGGGGCAATTTAGCATGGCCAGTCAACCTAACCTGCACATCTTTGGACTGTGGGAGGAAACCCACGTAGACACGGGGAGAATGAGCAAACTCCACACAGACAGTGACCCAAGCCGGGAATTGAACCCAGGTCCTTGGAGCTGTGAGGCAACAGTGCTAACCACTGTGCCACCGTGCCGCCCATTCTGCTCGCGACAGTGGCAATGAAACAACCTGGGGGTAAATAAAGAAAATGGCTCACAACTCTTTATTGTAGTCATCACAAGGTACAACACATTGGTTAGCATGCTGGACGTTTGCTCATAATGACTGGGTAACTATTAGCAGAGGTGTGCTTGTTTATCATTCACTCAGTGGATCAAGAAGGCTTTCATCCATAGGGTTAATTAAGTATAGGGAAACATCTGAAGAGCTTTGGACCATTAATTAAAGTGGATTATTTGAATTCCTCTTCAGTCACTTGGCAAACCCACAGCTGGAATATCGTACGCAATTATTCTGTCTTCAAAAGAAAATTGGTACATTGTGTTCGCAAGAAAAGGACAGGGATAAAAAATCTCTTAAATTATGAATAAAAATAATGGAATTGCACTGGGCTATGCTTGTCCATTAAAGTGGGAGGCATTTATATAACATTATTTAATATTGAGCTAGTTGATAGAACAAGAAGGATGCACAAATCACAAAACCGGCCTGGAAAGGTCACTGACTTCAAATGGGGACGGCACAGTGGTGGCACTGCTGCCTCACAGCGCCAGGGACCCGGGTTCGATTCCCGGCTTGGGTCACTCTCTCTGTGGAGTTTGCTCATTCTCTCCATGTCTGCGTGGGTTTCCTCCGGGTGTTCCGGTTTCCTCCCACAGTCCGAAAGACGTGCTGGTTAGGGTACATTGGCCATACTAAATTCTCCCTCAGTGTACCTGACCAGGTGCCGGAGTGTGGCGACTAGGGGATTTTCACAGTGACTTCATTGCAGTGTTAATGCAAGCCTACTTGTGACTAACAGATAAGCTTTAAAAAATGTTAATTCTGTTTTTCTCTTTACACTGGTTGCCTGACCTACTGAACATTTTCAGTTCTTTTTTCAGGTTTCTGATGTTTTGGTATTTTCTGTAATCATTTATTTCTGAGCAGAAATACCCCACCCATTAGGAGACACTGTCAATGCGACCATGTCTATTTTAAGAGTAAGATCAATCGATTAACATATTCAGCCTGCCTCAATGCTGCCTCAGCTCCCCTGCTGCTGAAACCCTCATTTATGCTTTTGTTACCTTTTTGTAAATTAATTTGTGGGACATGGGTGTCACTGACTAGACCAGCATTCATTTCCCATCCCTTGTGCCCTTGGCGGGCAGTTGAGAGTCAACCACATTGCTGTGACTCTGGAATCACATGTAGGCCAGACCGGGTAAGGACGGCAGATTTCCTTCTCCAAAGGACATTAGTGAACCAGATGGGTTTTTCCAACAATCGACAATGGTTTCATGGTCATCAGTCGATTCTTAATTACAGATTTTTATTGAGTTCAAATTCCGCCATCTGCCATGGCGGGATTCGAACCCGGGGTCCCCAGAACATTAGCTAAGTTTCTGGATTAAATAGTCTAGCGATAATACCACTACCCCATTGCCTGCCCCTCTACACTTGACTATTTGAATGCTCCCCCCCTTGGCCACGCAGATTCTACTCTCTTCAAGTGTAAGGCCATGCAGCATTCTGCTGCCGATATCCGAGCTTGCACCAATTCCTGTGCTCAGTGATCAAGTTGATTCTCTCTCCAGTTGTAGCTCAATTGTAAAATTCTCACCCTCCATCATAAATCCCTCCATTGCCTTGCCTTTCCTTATCTGTGTAACCTCCTCCACCTCCACCATTGTCCGTGATCTTTGCACTGCTCCCAAGACTGGCCTCTTGCCCATCCCCGGTATCTATTGCTCCATCACTGGTGGCCGTCTCCTCAACTCTAGACCCCAACCTCAGCAATGCCCACCCTGGTCTAGCCAACTCTAATCCCCTCTAAGACCACCATCTGACCACCTCCAATTGAAAAGGACAATAGTGTGTTAGTCTTTAGAACATGAGGGGTAGAGTACAAAATGGAGGAAGGTTTGCTCCACCTATACAAAGCCCTGGTGATAACACGTCAAATAATATCTGGGGCGGCACGGTGGCACAGTGGTTAGCACTGCTGCCTCACAGCGCCAAGGACCCGGGTTCGATTCCCGGCTTGGGTCACTGTACAGAGTCCGCACGTTCTCCCCGTGTTTGCGTGGGTTTCCTCCGCGTGCTCCGGTTTCCTTCCACAGTCCGAAAGACGTGCTGGTTGGATGCTAAATTCTCCCTCAGCGTAACCCGAACAGGCGCCAGAGTGTGGCCACGAGGGGATTTTCACAGTAACTTCACTGCAGTGTTAATGTAAGCCTATTTAACATAGAACATAGAACATAGAAAGCCACAGCACAAACAGGCCCTTCGGCCCACAAGTTGCGCCGATCACATCCCCACCTCTAGGCCTATCTATAGCCCTCAATCCCATTAAATCCCATGTACTCATCCAGAAGTCTCTTAAAAGACCCCAACGAGTTTGCCTCCACCACCACCGACGTCAGCCGATTCCACTCACCCACCACCCTCTGAGTGAAAAACTTACCCCTGACATCTCCTCTGTACCTACCCCCCAGCACCTTAAACCTGTGTCCTCTCGTAGCAACCATTTCAGCCCTTGGAAATAGCTTCTGAGAGTCTACCCTATCCAGACCTCTCAACATCTTGTAAACCTCTATCAGGTCACCTCTCATCCTTCGTCTCTCCAGGGAGAAGAGACCAAGCTCCCTCAACCTATCCTCATAAGGCATGCCCCCCAATCCAGGCAACATCCTTGTAAATCTCCTCTGCACCCTTTCAATGGCTTCAACATCTTTCCTGTAATGAGGTGACCAGAACTGCGCGCAGTACTCCAAGTGGGGTCTAACCAGGGTCCTATAAAGCTGCAGCATTATCTCCCGACTCCTAAACTCAATCCTTCGATTAATGAAGGCCAGTACGCCGTACGCCTTCTTGACCGCATCCTCCACCTGCGAGGCCGATTTAAGAGTCCTATGGACCCGGACCCCAAGGTCCTTCTGATCCTCTACACTGCTAAGAATGGTACCCTTCATATTATACTGCTGCTTCATCCCATTGGATCTGCCATAATGGATCACCACACACTTATCCGGGTTGAAGTCCATCTGCCACTTCTCCGCCCAGTCTTGCATTCTATCTATGTCTCGCTGCAACTTCTGACATCCCTCCAAACTATCCACAACACCACCTACCTTGGTGTCGTCAGCAAACTTACCAACCCATCCCTCCACTTCCTCATCCAGGTCATTTATGAAAATGACAAACAGCAAGGGTCCCAGAACAGATCCCTGGGGCACTCCACTGGTCACTGACCTCCATGCAGAGATATTTGCCACACTAATAAATAAACTTTCTTCCTGGCTACGAAATGCAGCCCCGGGAATCAGTAATCCTCCACTCTCGAGGAGATACGGTGAGTGAGACATGCAAAAGCAGCTTGGGCCCCCTTCCCTGTCTTTGCAAAGAGAGTAAGAAGTCTCACAAAAACCAGGTTAAAGTCCAACAGGTTTATTTGGTAGCATGAGCTTTCAGAGTGTTCCTCCTTCTTCAGGTGAGTGACTATCAGGAGTGGCACTCCAAAAGCTTGTGCGACCAAATAAACCTGTTGGACTTTAACCTGGTGTTGTGCGATTACTTACTGTGCCCACCCCAGTCCAACGCCGGCGTCTCCACATCTTTGCAAAGAGAAACAGTTCCTGTGGCCCGCACTGGAATTCACTACCTGCAATAAAAAAAAATCTCATGGCTGATGTTTTAGTTACATTTCATGTTCTAAATTTCATTTGATACGTTGAATGACAAGAAAGTGACCTTCTTGTACGGCTTGATGATAGTTCTTTTCACTGAAAGTAATGATTACTGACATCTTTCTTAAACATTTCCAGCAAAATTCAATGCATTACCTATCGTAGGAAATAGCAGATGCATCGGGTCAGTCTCCAACCCACTTGCACAAATTGCGGGGTCTACATGAAGCGGTAAACCACTTCTCTTTCATGGTTTATCCAACCATCTCAATCTCTTGATCCCGGCACCTGATTCCTACTTCACTCCCAACCTGCCATTGTTATGTGTCTGCTACGGTTTATAGAATTTAATTGGACTTGTGGTAACATTGATGTAGATGCACAGTAAACTGTGCGTGTGCCTCTAGCGTCTCTCTGAGTATCATGAATACTTAAAGTAGATTTCATTACTTTTTGACAGATGCCTGAAGTGAAGACTTAGGAGTGCGAGGAAGGAATTGTGTGGGAAAATTGTCTTCAATCACTTGGCAGGAGTGTCCCAAATTAGCCAAGATGCAGTTAACTGCGCCTCTCAACAGCATTCTCAGGTCTTGCTGCTTATCAGCTAAATCCTGAGCAGGTTTTGAGAAGAAAATGTTTCAGTTTAGCATGCATTAGTCAAGGAGCAATTTTGCAGCATGTATCTGGCAAGATTTGATGGGACTCTGAGGGAAGGTGGAAGGTGCTGTCTATGTTTTTGGATCAAGTATTAAGGGATTTTAATAAATCTCCATTCTAAATATGAATGTTTTGCAACTAGCATTAGAATATTAGTTGATGGATGTTGATTGGGAGAGGATGTTCGAGGGTAAGTCCGCGTCTGGCATGTGGGAGTCTTTTAAGGAACTATTGATAAGGCTGCAGGATAGGCATGTGCCTGTAAAAAGGGAAGATAGGAAAGGTAGGATTCGAGAGCCGTGGATAACCAGTGAAATTGAGGATCTGATTAAAATGAAAAGGGAGGCATACGTTAAGTCCAGGCAACAGAAAACAGATGGAGCTCTGGAGGAATACAGAGAGAGTAGGAAAGAACTCAAACGGGGAGTTAGAAGGGCAAAAAGAGGTCACGAGATGTTCTTGGCAGGCAGGATTAAGGAGAATCCTAAGGCATTCTATTCATACGTTAGGAACAAAAGAGTTGTCAGGGAGAAAATCGGACCTCTCAGGGACAAAGGAGGGGAATTATGCTTAGAACCCAAGGGAATAGGGGAGATCCTAAATGAATACTTTGCATCGGTATTCACGAAGGAGAGGGGCGTGTTAACCGGGAGTGTCTCGGAGGGAGGTGTTGACCCGTTAGAGAAAATCTCCATTACAAGAGAGGAAGTGTTAGGTTTTTTAGGGAACATTAAAACTGACAAAGCCCCAGGGCCTGATGGCATCTATCCTCGACTGCTCAGGGAGACGAGAGATGAAATTGCTGGGCCTCTGACGGAAATCTTTGTCGCTTCTTGTGTGTGCAAGTCCACAAATCCTTGAAGGTGGCAACACAGGTGGAGAAGGTGGTGAAGAAGGCATATGGTATGCTTGCCTTTATAGGATGGGGTATGGAGTATAAATGCTGGAGTCTGATGACGCAGCTGTATAGAACGCTGGTTAGGCCACATTTGGAGTACTGCGTCCAGTTCTGGTCGCCGCACTACCAGAAGGACATGGAGGCGTTAGAGAGAGTGCAGAGAAGGTTTACCAGGATGTTGCCTGGTATGGAGGGTCTTAGCTATGAGGAGAGATTGGGTAAACTGGGGTTGTTCTCCCTGGAAAGACGGAGAATGAGGGGAGATCTAATAGAGGTGTACAAGATTATGAAGGGGATAGATAGGGTGAACGGTGGGAAGCTTTTTCCCAGATCAGAAGTGACGTTCACGAGGGGTCACGGGCTCAAGGTGAGAGGGGCGAAGTATAACTCAGATATTAGAGGGATGTTTTTTACACAGAGGGTGGTGGGGGCCTGGAATGCGCTGCCAAGTAGGGTGGTGGAGGCAGGCACGCTGACATCGTTTAAGACTTACCTGGATAGTCACACGAGCAGCCTGGGAATGGAGGGATACAAACGATTGGTCTAGTTGGACCAAGTAGCGGCACAGGCTTGGAGGGCCGAAGGGCCTGTTTCCTGTGCTGTACTGTTCTTTGTTCTTTGTTTTTTGAATTATAGAATGGTATTGCGCAGTGGGTGGCACAGTGGTTAGCACTACTGCCTCACAGCGTCAGGGACCCAGGTTCAATTACTGGCTGGGGTCACTGTCCATACAGAGTCTGCACGTTCTCCCTGTGTCTGGCTGGCAGGTAGGATAGCTGAGGAACAGTGGAGGATTTTTAAGGAGATCCTTTTCAGTTCTCAGCAAAAATATATTCCAGCAAAAAACAAGGATTGTAAGAAAAGGGAGAACCAGCCGTGGATAACGAAGGAAATAAAGGAGAGTATTAAAATAAAAACAGCTGCGTACAGAGTGGCCAAAAATAGTGGAGAAACAAGTGATTGGGAAAAATTTAAGAAACAACAAAGAGAGACTAAGAAAGCGATAAAGAAAGGAAGGATAGACTGTGAAGCTAGGCTAGCAATTAATATAAAAAATGATAGTAAAAGTTCTTATAAATATATAAAAAGGAATAGAGTGGCTAGAGTGAATGTTGGACCCTTGGAGGACGAGAGGGGGGAGTTAATAGTGGGAAATGAGGATATGGCTGAGTCTTTAAATACGTTTTTTGTGTCGGTCTTCACGGTGGAGGACACGAATAGTTTGCCAAATATTAACGATAGAGGGTTGGCAGCAGGAGAAATACTTAATACGATTAATGTTACCAGAGAGGCAGTGCTGGGTAGACTAATGGGACTGAAGGTGGACAAGTCCCCGGGTCCGGATGGAATGCATCCCAGGGTATTGAAAGAAATGTCAGAGGTAATAGTGGATGCGTTAGTGATTATTTATCAAAACTCGTTGCATTCTGGGGTAGTGCCGGTTGATTGGAAAACGCCGCTGTTTAAAAAAGGAAGGAGACAAAAGGCGGGTAACTATAGGCCGGTCAGCTTAACATCTGTAGTAGGGAAAATGCTGGAATCCATTATTAAAGAGGAGATAGCAGGGCATCTGGATAGAAATGGTTCGATCAATCAGACGCAGCATGGATTCATGAGGGGAAAGTCGTGCTTGACGAACATGTTGGATTTTTATGAAGATGTGACGAGGGCGGTTGATGGAGGAGAACCGGTGGATGCGGTGTTTTTGGATTTCCAAAAGGCGTTTGATAAGGTGCCCCATAAAAGGCTGCTGAAGAAGATTAGGGCACACGGAGTTGGGGGTAGTGTGTTAAAGTGGATTGGGGACTGGCTATCCGACAGGAAGCAAAGAGTCGGAATAAATGGGTGTTTTTCCGGTTGGAGGAAGGTAACTAGTGGCGTGCCGCAGGGATCAGTACTCGGGCCGCAACTGTTTACCATTTATATAGATGATCTGGAGGAGGGGACGGAGTGTAGGGTAACGAAGTTTGCAGACGACACAAAGATAAGTGGAAAAGTGAATCGTGTGGAGGACGGAGAAGATCTGCAGAGAGATTTGGACAGGCTGAGTGAGTGGGCGAGGATATGGCAAATGGAGTATAACGTTGAGAAATGCGAGGTTATACACTTTGGAGGAAATAATAACAAATGGGATTACTATCTCAATGGAAACAAATTAAAACATGCTACCGTGCAAAGGGACCTTGGGGTCCTTGTGCATGAGACGCAAAAGCCCAGTCTGCAGGTACAACAGGTGATCAAGAAGGCAAATGGGATGTTGGCCTATATTGCGAGGGGGATAGAATATAAAAGCAGGGATGTCTTGATGCACCTGTACAGGGCATTGGTGAGGCCGCAGCTGGAATACTGTGTGCAGTATTGGTCCCCTTATATGAGGAAGGATATATTGGCATTGGAGGGAGTGCAGAGAAGGTTCACCAGGTTGATACCGGAGATGAGGGGTTTGGATTATGAGGAGAGGCTGAGGAGATTGGGTTTGTACTCGTTGGAGTTTAGAAGGATGAGGGGGGATCTTATGGAGACTTATAAGATAATGCGGGGGCTGGATAGGGTGGAGGCGGAGAGATTCTTTCCACTTAGTAAGGAAGTTAAAACTAGAGGACACAGCCTCAAAATAAAGGGGGGTCGGTTTAAGACAGAGTTGAGGAGGAACTTCTTCTCCCAGAGGGTGGTGAATCTCTGGAATTCTCTGCCCACTGAGGTGGTGGAGGCTACCTCGCTGAATATGTTTAAAGCGCGGATGGATGGATTCCTGAGCGGTAAGGGAATTAAGGGTTATGGGGATCAGGCGGGTAAGTGGTACTGATCCACGTCAGATCAGCCATGATCTTATTGAATGGCGGGGCAGGCTCGAGGGGCTAGATGGCCTACTCCTGCTCCTATTTCTTATGTTCTTATGTCTGCTTGGGTTTCCTCCGGGTGCTCCAGTTTCCTCCCACACTCCAAAAGACGTGCTGGTTAAGTGCATTGGTCATGCTAAATTCTCCCTTGGTGTGCCTGACCAGGTGCCGGAGTGTGGCAATTAGGGGATTTTCACAGTAACTTCATTGTAGTGTTAATGTTGGCCTACTTGTGACACTAATAAACAAACTAAACTCAACAGAATGAGGCCATTTGACTCCCTGTGCAGCAATGGAGGACCTGCGGTGGAGTGGGTAACATCTCTGCCTCTGAATTGTTAGTCCTTGGGTTTAAGTCCCACCCCAGGACTTGAGGATGAAGGAAGGTGTGTTCATTATGAGGCCAAACAGGTTGCACATCAACCCATAAATCCTTCCAACATACACCAATGGCAGGCAGTAAGAAATTTCTGGTTAGCCATGGGAGGTAAGTTGGAGCCTTCACCATAGGCGATGGCCTAGTGGTATTATCGCTCGACTATTAATCCAGAAACTCAGCTAATGTTCTGGGGACCCGGGTTCGAATCCCGCCACGGCAGATGGTGGAATTTGAATTCAATAAAAAAAATTAAGAATCGACTGATGACCATGAAACCATTGTCGGAAAAACTGCATCTGGCTCACTAACGTCCTTTAGGGAAGGAAATCTGCCGTCGTAACCCGGTCTGGCCCACATGTGACTCGAGCCACAGCAATGTGGTTGACTCTCAACTGCCATCTGGCAACTCGGGATGGGCAGTAAACGCTGGCCAGCCAGAGACGCCCATGTCCCACGAATGAATTAAAAAACAATAACTACCCACAGCTCCAAGATACGTTGGCATAGCAACTCAGACATCCTGAGTGAACCACACTGCCACTCTCGGAGAACTATCCATTTGGGTGTTTTCTTTTCCTTTGAGTATTCATCCAACTTTTGTTTGAGAGTAACTATTGGATATGCTTCCATTGCATTTCAGAGCATATCAAGTCACCATGCAAAAAAAAAGGTTTCCTCAGGTTGCCCTCGGAGTTGGTTTGCCAGTTGCCTTAACTCCATCCCCGCTGATTAATGACACTTCCATCACAGGGAACACTTTCTCTTTGCAAAATTATTCATAAATTTGAATGCCGGTCGAATTATCTCCTAACACTGTTCTAAGAACAAACCCAGCATCAAAGCCTCTCTACGTAAGTATCTTCTTCATGGTAATTTTTGAATAAGTCTGGTCGCCACATTATAGGAAGGACGTGATTGCACTGGAGGGGGTGCGGAGGAGATTCACCAGGATGCTGCCTGGGATGGAACATTTAAGTTATGAAGAGAGGTTGGATAGGCTTGGGTTGTTTTCTCTGGAACAGAGAAGACTGAGGGGCGACCTGATCGAGGTGTTCAAGATTATTCAAGGGCACAACCTCAGGCTAAAGGGGCGATCCTTTAAAACAGAGATGAGGAGGAATTTCTTCAGCCAGAGAGTAGTGAATCTATGGAACTCTTTGCCGCAGAAGGCTGTGGAGGCCAGGTCATTGAGTGTCTTTAGGACAGAGATAGATAGGTTCTTGATTAATAAGGAGATATGGGGTTATGGGGAAAAGGCAGGAGAATGGGGATGAGAAAAATATCAACCATGATTGAATGGCGGAGCAGACTCGATGGGCCGAGTGGCCTAATTCTGCTCCTATGTCTTATGGTCTTATTATGAAGGGCACAGACAGGGTGGATAGGGAGCAGCTGTTCCCCTTAGTTGAAGGGTCAGTTACGAGGGGACACAAGTTAAAAGTGAGGGGTGGGAGGTTTAGGGGGGGATTTGAGTAAAAGCGTTTTTACCCAGAGGGTGGTGAGGGTCTGGAATGCGCTGCCTGGGAGGGTGGTGGAGACGGGATGCCTCACATCCTTTAAAAAGTACCTGGATGAGTACTTGGCACATCATAACATTCAAGTCTATGGGCCAAGTGCTGACAAGTGGGATTAGGTGGGCAGCTCAGGGCCTTTCATGCGTCGGTGCAGACTTGATGGGCCGAAGGGCCTCTTCTGCACTGTAGGATTCTGTGATTCTGTCTCTTCAGCAACCCCTCCAAGACTTTAACATCCTTTTTAAATTGCAGTGCCTTGATCTGGGTACACCATATTCTAGTTGGAGTCTAACCAGTGTTTTGCAGAGGTTTAACAGAAGTCCCTTGCTTCTGAACTTCAATGATAAACCCAAAGATCCCACGTGGATTGTTAACAACCTTTTCAACTTGTCCTGCCGCCTTCAAGGGTTTGTGTCCAGAGACCCGCCCACACCCCCCCAACCCCCACCCCACCTCCCCACCAAGGTCTGTCCATTCCTGCGCCTCCTTTAAAATTACAGCATTGAGTTCATCCTATTCTTCATCATTCTTCCTCCCAAAATGTATCACTTCATTCAGATAGAGGGAAGTTACTGCGGGTGCTGGAATCTGAAGCAGAAACAGAAAATGCTGGAAAATCTCAGCAGGTCTGACAGCACCTGTGGAGAGAGAATAAAGACAACGTTTCGAGTCTGGATGACCCTTCATCAGAGCTGAAGACAATAGAAAATAGGATGAGGTTTGTACTGTTAGAGTGGGGGTGGAGTGAGGGGGGAGGGGGGTGGTGGGCTGTTGACAAAGATGTCATGGATAAAAAGACAAGGGAATGTAAATGGTGATGATCATGGCTAGGCAGCGTGCTAATAGTGGCCATTAAGAGATCAGAATGTGTAAATAGCAGAACAAAGGTAAGCAGAGTGTCAAAGGACAACCTTGGATGTCCCGAGTGAGTGGTGTTGAGCCATTAAGTCTAATCACTTGGTCAATGGGACCATGGCTGAGAGAAGGGATTCTGTGTGTGTGTGTGTGCGCTTGTGTCTGTGTGTGTGCGCGTGTGTGTGCGTGCACATGCGTGTGTATGTGTGCGTGTGTGCATGTGTGTATGCATGTGTGTATGCATGTGTGAGCGTGCGTGTGTGTGCATGTATATGTGTGTGTGCGTGTGTCGTGTGTGTGTGTATGTGTTTGCGTGTGCATGTGTGTGTGTCATGCGTGCATGTGCGTGTGTGCGCGTGCATGCGTGTGAGTGCGTGTGCGTGTGTGCGCGTGCATGCGTGTGAGTGCGTGTGTGTGTCGTGTGTGTGTGTGTGTGTGTGCGTGCGTGTGTGTGTATGGGTGTGCATGAATGTGTGTGTGTGTGTGTGAGTGTGTGTGTGCGTGGGTGTGTGTGTGGGTGTGTGTCCCGGAGATGGACATTTTGCAATATGCTGGATATCTGCAAGTTTCCCTCATCAACAGTAATTAACTTCTAATTGAGTTCTGCAATTAGACTCAGTGGCCATAAGTGACAGGTCAACTGAGATTGTACTTTGTACAGAGCAGACGTTATGCATTACTGCTGTCATTCATACCCCACTGTGTTACACAACAACACTCATTTGCATTTATATAGCATCACGAATGCAGTAAAAAACATACACACGGCTATTTACAGGTGGGCCATTGGACATCAATTGACACCGATCCACAGATAATGACATTAGGACAAGTTCAGTAAGAGTTTTAACAACACCAGGTTGAAGTCCAACAGGTTTATTTGGTAGCAAATGCCATTAGCTTTCAGAGCGCTGCTCCTTCGTCAGATGGAGTGATAATTCACTCCATTTCCATGAATTTCCACTCCATCTGACGAAGGAGCAGCGCTCCGAAAGCTAATGGTATTTGCTACCAAATAAAGCTGTTGGACTTTAACCTGGTGTTGTTAAAACTCTTACTGTGTTTACCCCAGTCCAACGCCGGTATCTCCACATCATTAGGACAAGTTACCAGAGGAGGTAAGATTTAAGGACCACCTTGCAGGATGTGGAGAAAATAGACAAGCAGAGAGGTTTAGGAGCAGATTCCAGAACTTTGGAGCGAGACAGCTGAAGTCGGAAGTGATAGCAGCGGGGCAATGAAAGGAGGGACGTGTAAGGAGTCAGAATTAGACGTTGCAGAGGCTCGTAGGGCGAGAGGAGTTTAAGTTTACTTATTAATGTCACAAGTAGGCTTACATTAACACTGCAATGAAGTTACTGTGAAAATTCCCTAGTCGCCACACTCCAGCGCCTGTTTGGGTACACTGAGGGAGAATTTAGCACGGCCAATGCACCCTAACCAGTATGTCTTTCGGACTGTGGGAAGAAACCGGAGCACCCAGAGGAAACCCATGCAGACACGGGGAGAATGTGCAGACTCCATATAGACAGTGACCCAAGCCGGGAATCGAACCCTGGTCCCTGGAACTGTGAGGCAGCAGTGCTAACCCACTGTGCCACGAGCAGAGAGAGGTCAGGAAGGGAGAGGCCATAGATGGGTCTGAACCAAAAGGGCGAGAGTTGTTATAATCTGTTTGGGCACAACTGTTGGTACAGAGCAATTAGTCAGGTGATGCCTTTATTTAAACCTGATTGTGGGACAATTGGCAGCAATTAGTTTTGACAGTTCTTCCTGATTCGACAAGTGATGCACTGATGTGCTAATGACTTTTGGAAACATTTTTGGGCAACGGCATGTCCAAAGACAAGAAAACCGCAAGCAGTGAGATGTCAGAGGGACGGTTTGATTCATGCACTTCACATTGCAATCTATCATGTTCAGAATTCCAGTATAACTCATCCACAAGGCAAATCCACCTCAGGTAACTGAAGGATAAAAACTCTAGAATCACAGCTCCATCTTCAAAGGTGGAAGAGAGAATGTCCGGGGTACGTGGGGTCAATTATTATGCTAGCTGCCTTCCCGTTGCCTTGGAATTGCAACCAGAACAATTAAAGACCCCACGCACCCCGGACATTCTCTCTTCCCCCTTCTCCCATCTGGAAAAAGATACAAAAATCTGAGGTCACGTACCAACCGACTCAAGAACAGCTTCTTTCTTCCCTGCTGTCATCAGACTTTTGAATGGACCTACCTTATGTTAAGTTGATCATTTTCTGCACCCTAGCTATGGCTGTATAGAATCCTACAGTGCAGAAGAAGACCATTCGGCCCATTGAATCTGCACTGACCACAAAGCCACCCAGGCCCCATTCCCATAACCCCACACATTTACCCTGCGAATCCCCCGACACTAGCGTCAATATAGCATGGCCAATCAACCTAACCCACACATCTTTGGACTAGGAGGAAACCGGAGCATCCGGAGGAAACCCACACAGACATGGGGAGAACGTGCAAACTCCGCACAGACAGTTAGCGGGAGAGAGTCTCAAATAAATCACTCAACGCTCAGGGTTGGTCCTTGCATCGGTTTATTTCGCTGGCGGGGAGATGGCTTCTGTTAAAGCCCAGTGCCTCTCTCCGACAAACAAAGGAAAAACATCCATTCTTATACATTTTTCAGACCTCTACACAGCCCATCACAGATGGACCTTGTCCAATAATATTGATTACAGATTACATATAGCAGTCACATAACCAATGAAAAAGGCATTATGTAAGGTGGGCTTGTGCATGATCAGCTTGTGGTCTCATGGACACAACTCATTAATATTATCTCCCTTTCTCCCATCTGGAGTCCTTGAGTTTACAATACTCCTTGTCCAGTGGGCCTCCTTATCATCTTCTACAAATGCCCTCCCTAATCTTATGCGTCTGGCTCCCATCCGAGACCTTGAACCATAGGCTGGTACCAGCCACCAGTATCTGTGGTAACTGTTTCTGCTGTTGAACACAAGCTTGTGATTAAGCTAGCTAATTGTGTTCAGAAATGTGGCTAACCCAGCTAGTATCCATTTTGTGTCATTTTAATATTCTGAACTTCTGTTAACATGGTGGAGCTGGTATGCATGCCTTTTGTGATCATATAGCAATAAATTCATACACATTCGTCATATAATATCTATTCCTACAAATATAGATATAGATATATCAAATATAGATATATACAACACGTAAGAATATAAATTGTTGTAGAGGCACCTAGACCAACGATACTGTGGTGAACCATAGATGGTTACCACTATGGGTACTGAACCATAGATGGTTAGCACTATGGGTACTTGTACATATGTTACTGTTGCTACTGTTGGGGTTAGGGTTGGGGTGTTCTACCTGTTGATATTGTTCTGTGGTACACTCCGGTTGGCTCCGCCTACCTGTAGGAGTATAAAGGTCACTGCACTGCCGAGTGACCCTTAGTCTGGGATTGTATTGTTATGCAGTATGCTCCATTCTTGTTACTAATAAAAGCCTTTATTTCCCGGGTACGATCCAGCCTCCCGAGTGATTTAATCGCGCATCAGATACTATTTCCTCTAAACCTATTCTTTAAATCTCCCTTCAACAAACTTCAATTATCCACCTTGTGTCAAAGTGGGTGACACCTTGGTGAACACAGTAAGAAGTTTAACAACACCCAGGTTAAAGTCCAACAGGTTTATTTGGTAGCAAAAGCCACAAGCTTTCGGAGCCTTAAGCTCCTTCTTCAGGTGAGTGGGAATTCTGTTCACAAACAGGGCATATAAAGACACAAACTCAATTTACATGAATAATGGTTGGAATGCGAATACTTACAGCTAATCAAATCTTAAATCTGTCTGGAGACAATACACATCTCTTTAACCTGTCTTAATGCTCTCTCCACTCACATTGTTTGTACCTTTAAGACTTGATTAGTTGTAAGTATTCGCGTTCCAACCATTATTCTGTAAATTGAGTTTGCGTCTTTACATGCCCTGTTTGTGAACAGAATTCCCACTCACCTGAAGAAGGAGCTTAAGGCTCCGAAAGCTTGTGGCTTTTGCTACCAAATAAACCTGTTGGACTTTAACCTGGTGTTGTTAAACTTCTTACTGTGTTTACCCCAGTCCAACGCCGGCATCTCCACATCATGACACCTTGGTGAAGCAGGGGTCGCCATTGATGACATTCCAGTGCACTCTCTGCCCAGCTGTTGAGGTCAAAGCTGATAACCTCCAGTAGTTTTTCAAACATTTCCACTGACTCCCCAGTGAACTTTGACCAGTCGTATGTTGGGAGTTGAGAGTGCAATTTAGATGGTGGCTATTCCAATGCAGCAACCTGTGCAGCCCGGTTACGAATGGTTACCTCTTTGCTCAGGGTTGGAATGTAACTGGTGATAACATTGGATCTGTTGTAATGTGGCCAATGGCAACAAGCTGTAAGGGTCAGCTGACCCAGTAAACCATGTAACCAATGACAGAATGATGTGATGATCAGCTGACCAGCTGACTCAGTATAAATAAGAACATGTTGGGAATTGTGAAGAACTTGGAGAGGCTCAGGGTGAGGCCTCAAGTTTGGAGTAATGAAGTTTCTTTATTAAACCTTCTCTTTGATTTATACGTTGGAGTAAGTTTTGTTATATTCTTATTGTCTACTTTTGAAGTGTTCCTACTGGATGAACACTCAGGGCGCCTGCTTCCTAGACGGTGCTCCTGTTTGTGTGATGATGAAGATGATGTGTAGGAACTTCCGTCGGCAGTGCTGATGCTACACCTCGCACTTTCTCAGGTGTTGGTGATCTGCCCTCTATGTTCCGCCAAGACATGTACCAGTTCATAAAGTGACAACCGCCTGATCTTGAGGTTAATGTAGAGCAGCGAGGAACAGGTTGTGAATAGAAACTCTGCATCAAAGCAAAACTAATAACCTGGAGAGCTGACGAAGCAAAAGTGAGAGCAAAGACTAAGTGAGAATGAAAGATACTTAAGCTACTGCGTGACAAAGAAGACCAATGATTGACTCGATTTAGAAAGCTAAAATGCACGGCGGCACAGTGGCACAGTGGTTAGCACTGCTGCTTTACAGCACCAGGAATCAGGGTTCAATTCCGGCCTCGGGTAGAGTTTTCACGTTCTCCCCGTGTCTACGTAGGTATCCTTCAGATGTTCTGCTTTCTTCCCACACTCCAAAGATGTGCAGGTTAGGTTGATTGACCATGCTGAATTGCCCCTTAGTGTCAGAGGGACTAGCAGGGTAGATACATGGGGATAGGGCCTGGGTGGGATTGTGGTCAGTGCAGACTCGATGGGCCGGGTGGCCTCCTTCTGCACTGTAGGGATTCTATGATTCTATGAAAATAGCCCGTGCTGTGTCTCAAATCTTGAGAGAACAGCATGTGAGCAGGGCCCTACGGCATAGAGATCGCTTTACTGTTATTCTTTCTGTTTGTTCACGGGATGTGGGCATCGCTGGCTAGACCAGCATTTATTGCCCATCCCTAATTGCCCTTGAGAAGGTGGTGGTGAGCTGTCTTCTTGAACTGCTGGATGCAATGCGGTGTAGATACATCCACAGTGCTGTTAGGGAGGGAGTTCCAGGATTTTGACCCAGCGACAGTGAAGGAACGGCGATATATTTCCAAGTCAGGATGGTGAGTGGCTTGGAGGGGAACTTGCAGATGGTGGTGGCCCCAGGTATCTGCTGCTCTTGTCCTTCTAGAACTCACAGGTTTGGAAAGTGCTGTTGAAGGA
The DNA here is from genome assembly GCF_964213995.1 of Mustelus asterias. Lineage (NCBI taxonomy): Eukaryota > Metazoa > Chordata > Chondrichthyes > Carcharhiniformes > Triakidae > Mustelus > Mustelus asterias. The sequence goes on along the minus strand of NC_135828.1, from coordinate 12,114,819 downwards.
GCCTTGGTAAGTTGCTACAGATCATCTTGTTGTTGTGTACATTGCTGTCACTGTGCGTTGGTAGTGGAGAGAGTGAATATTTAAGATGATAGTTACAGTGCCGATGATGCGGGCTGTTTTGTCCTGGATGGTGTCGAGCTTCTTGATGGTTGTGGAAGCTGCACCCATCCAGATAACTGGAAAGTATTCCATTACACTCCTATCTTGTGCCTTGTAGATGGTGGACAGGCTTTGGGGAGTTAATTGCCACAGAATTTCCTAACCTTTGACCTGCTCTTGTAGCCACAGTATTTATATGGCTAGTACAGTTTAGTTTATAGTCATTGATAACTCCCAGGATGTTGATAGTGGGGGATTCAGCAACAGTTATCCCATTGAATGTAAGGGGAGATGGTTGGGATGTCTCTTATTGGAAATGGCCATTATCTGACACTTCTGTAGCACAAATGTTGCTTGCCACTTTTCAGCCAGACCTGAATGTTGTCCCTGTCTTGCGAAAAATGGACATGAGCTTTTGTATCTGAGGAGTTACGAATGGTGCTGAACATTGTGCAATCATCAGCGAACACCCGCACCTTGTGCTGCCCACTGAGCCATAGCTCCTGAATCTTCCATTGTAACCTTTCTATGGAGTGTGTCTTCTCTGTGTCTAACTGTGAGGATTGACTCACCCGGGGCAAGATTTCCTCTTGTGTCATGTACAATGAAACTGGAAGACCATTTGGAATAGTCATAGAGTCATAGAGGTTTACAGCATGGAAACAGGCCCTTTGGCCCAACTTGTCCATGCCGTCCATCAAGAGATCAGATTTACAGTCTCCCCGCAGAGTTGCTGATGGGCCCTTCTCCTCGAGAGATTGCCTTTTCCACAATGGAGCAGCACCTTCTGCATGATGCCAGTCAGCTGCCCGCCTGCGCCACGTGGGAAGTGCTTGGTGCCAACCAGCATCAAGGAAAACTCACTGGCAAGGAGGTCAGTCGAAAGGAGGAGAATTTGGGAGGGAGGAGGGATCCTGGGGCGAGGAGGCCATAAACCTATCTCGTGATGCTCTGGGGGAGATCCACACCCTTAAATGTATTAGAATTCCAGAATGGTAAAGCACGGATGGTGGCTATTCAGCCCATCACCCCTGTCCCTGCTCTTTGAAAGGACCACCCAATTAGTCATGGGTCCCTAACCTTCTATTTCCGTATCTTCTTCCCATTGTCTTTATCTGGCGGTTAAACTATTCCTGGAATTAAAATTATAGCTGAGTCCCGCTTGCCCTTTTAAAGGTGGAATTTCAGTAGCTGTGGATGGGTTTCTGGACCCCCCTCCTTTAAGGGTTAAAATGGAAGGCAGCGAGATCCAGGCAGCAAGTCGGTAACTAAGTCACTCAATTGATTTGAACTTTCCGCGGGCAGCCAGGGTTAAAATCACCCTTTAAAAACCAGCCAAAGTGTTGGTATGGTGTTACAGGTGGGTCTAATGGAGTTAGGCTGGCAGATTCGCCAGCCTGAAGGTCATCCATGAACAGATTGGCATCTTGTGCCTATCCAGCAGCTTTCATAGCTTTTTGAATGAGGACAATCATAGAACCATAGAAATTATACGGCACTAAAAGGGGGCCATTTGTCCCATCTTGTCCATGCCAACCCAAAGGCACCCAGATGCCCATTCTAATCCCTGCAACTGGCCCTTAGCCCTGCACTTTACAGCACCTTAAGGTGCAGATCCAGGTACTTTTTAAACAAGTCTCTGCCTCCATCACCAACTCAGGCAGTGAATTCCAGACACCCACCACCCTACGCATGGATAAGGATACGGATTTCCTTAGATCATGGGGGGAGTTTTCATGTCCCGCCCGCCACGGGAATTGTAGCGGGCGGGGGGGGGGGGGGGGGGGGGGGGGGAAGGGGGCGGACCATGCAAATGTCCATTGATCTCAGGGGGGATTTTCCGGTTTTGGAGTGAGCGCGGCCAGATAATCCCACCCAGTTGACGAAATCCACCTCCCAGTGTCTGTATGTCCCAGGTTTGCCCCGGAAGTCTTATAGACTGGATTCTGGGCGGTTTATTATAGGTAGAGTGGGACCCCCAGCTGCTTCAGAGTCCATCCTTCCAAGGCAATCAGACACACTGTTAATGTAAAAACAAAATACTGCGGATGTGGAATCTGAAACAAAAACAGAAAACGCTGGAAAAACTCTGCCGGTCAGACAGCGTCTGTGAAGTGCGAATCGAGCCAACATTTTGAGTCTGGATTATCCTTCGTCAGAGCTGGAGACAAGGAAGATTGAACAGGATTTGTACTGTGAGGGTGCGGGGTCTGCACGGCGGCACAGTGGTTAGCACTGCTGTTTCACAGCGCCAGGGACCCGGGTTCAAGTCCCTGCTTGGGTCACTGTCTGTGTGGAATCTACACGTTCGCCCCGTGTCTGTGTGGGTTTCCTCCGGGTGCTCCGGTTTCCTCCCACAGTCCAAAAGACGTGCTGGTTAGGTGCACTGACCCAAACTGGCGCCGTAGTATGGCAACTAGGCAAATTTCACAGTAACTTCATTGCTTTGTTAATGTAAGCCTTACTTGTGACTAATAAATAAACTTTATTTTACTTTAACTTTAGGGGGGGAGGTGGGGTGGGATAAGACCAATCTGGCACAGTCCCGCACATCTTTGGACTGTGGGAGGAAACCGGAGCACCCGGAGAAAACCCATGCAGACATGTGGAGAATGTGCACCTCCGCAGACAGTGGCCCAAGCTGGGAATTGAACCCGTGACCCTGGTGCTGTGAGGCGCTCAAGTTTAAAGTTGTTTTTTTATTTATTGGTGTCAAAAGTAGGCTTACATTAACACTGCAATGAAGTTGCTGTGAAAATCCCCTAGTTGCCACACTCTGGCGCCTGTTCGGGTACACTGAGGGAGAATTTAGCATGGCCAATACACCTAACCAGCACATCTTTCGGACTGTGGGAGGAAACCGGAGCACCCGGAGGCAACCCACACAGACACGGGGAGAACGTGCAAACTCCACACAGACAGTGACCCAAGCTGGGAATTGAATACAGGTCCCTGGCGCTGTGAGGCAGCAGCGCTAACCACTGTGCCACCGTGCCACCCATACATTCCTCCGTTCAGCTGATCCAATATTTGAGCTTTGACAATTTGTCCTTGAGGATGCCGTATATTCCCCGCATATTCCCACACGTTGTGTAACTGTTGAGATTGTCAGCATTTGTGCCTGGAGATATGCTAGACAGTTTAAAAATGTACATGTCGTGTTAGACATATTGACATCAATATCTTATTGGTCTCATTGAGATTTAAGGATAATGGTATCAAAGCAAACTCTTGTCAATATTTGATGTTGAAGGGAGAACTCTCAGCTTCTTTGTTACGGAAAAGGCACAGTATTGTGTTGGACTGCAGATTCATTTATTCCCATCCGTGTTGTGTTGTGTTGTGGATGAATGGAGCTTGTGGCCTTTCCCTCACTCCCCCCTTCCCTCCAAACAGAGGACACTACTACAGATTTTCATCCTTCACTCCCATTTCCCCACCTTACTGCTTGTGGGAGTGGGGATTAGAAAACACTATCCCACGTTATTCCAGTGAATGAACTTGCTACTTGCCTGAATGTACACAGCTGGAACAACACTGGAGAAGCTCGGTGCTGTCCAAGAAAGAGCAGTCTACTTACATTGGCGTTCCACATCTGGATCTGATATTTAACCCCTCGGCGATCAGGATATTGCAGCTGTGGTTTTGACGGGCCTCCCACCTTTATTCTCTGTAACCATGACATAATCTCTTCTGTTTGTCTGCTTACTCGTACCAAGGCGCCTTCCTCAATCCTCCCCCACCCTGTGCTTACTGATCTACATTCGCTCCCACTTAAGCAATGCCATGAGTTTAAATTTCCCAATGTAATTTTCCAATGCCGCACCCCTGTATATCTCTGCAATCTCTTTTAAAAAACATTTAGACAGTTACATGGGTAAGATGAGTATAGAGGGATACGGGCCAAACGTGGGCGATTGGGACTAACTTAGTGGTTTAAAAAAAAAAGTGGCATGGACAAGTTGGGTTGAAGGGCCTGTTTCCAAGCTGTAAACCTCTATGACTACATAACTCTAATCTCCTTCAGCCTCACCATTCTCTGAGATAGCCACGCTCCTCTATCTCTGGCCTCCTGTGCACCCCTCCAGATTTTAATTGCTCAACATTGATGTTCAGTTGAGGGAGGCGATGGCCGTGTGGTATTATCGCTGGACTATTAATCTGGAAACCCAGCTAATGTTCTGGGGACCCGGGTTCGAATCCCGCCAGAGTAGATGATGGAATTTGAATTCAATATAAAAAGAAAATCTGGGATTAACAATGTACTGACGACCACGAAACCATTGCTGATTGTTATAAAAACCCATCTAGTTCACTAATGTCCCTTTAGGGAAGGAAATCTGCCATCCTTACCTGGTCTGGCTGACACGTGAATCCAAAGCCTCAGCAATGTGGTTGACTCTCAATTACCCTCCACGGGCAACTAGGGATGGGCAATAAATGCTGGCCAACCAGCGACACATGAATAAAAAAAATGTTACCTAGGCCCTAAGCTCTGGAATTTCATCCTTATGCCTTTCTACCTAACCCCACCTCCATCAAGATGCTCCTTAAAACCTACCTCTTGGACCAATCTTTTGTTCATCTTCTGTAAGATCTCCTCACGTGGCTCAATGTCAAATTGCACCTTACGCCACTCCTCAAAGCCACCCAAGAATGTTTTAATACAGTAAAGGCTCTATTCAAATGCAAGTTGTTGTTGCACTGCAGGAACTCACCGAGCTTCCTTTGGCCACAAGTACCAGCTCGGGAACACCCAACCACTGAGGAAGGACAAGAACAACTGTGGTTTGGGAGTGTTATCATCTCCTTGCCACATACTGACTGCATCTGGATATGGAGTTCACCATCAGAATCCTGAAATTCTCTACCCAACATAATCCCGGGGCATGTGGCATTGCCACAAAGATGGCAACAAGTTGGGAAGGTCCAGCACCCCCTCTTGGAGAAACGGGGTATGGCTCTGGCACTGCCATTCACTAATTGAGAATATGGAAATAGAGAAACAGGGTGATAGAGAAATGGGACAGATCAAAGTCAGAAAGTCAGTATGCAGGTGCAGCGTGTAATTAAAAAGGCAAATGGGACGTTGGCATTTATTGCAAAGGGACTGGAGTATCAGAGCAGAGAAGTGTTGTTGCAATTGTATAGGGTGTTGGCGAGACTATCTGGAGTATTGTGTCCAGTTGTGGTCTCCTTATTTGAGAAGGATGCGGTGGCATTGGAGGCAGTTCAGAGGAGGTTCCCCAGATTGATTCCGGGGATGAAAGGATTGACGCATGAGGAGAGATTGAACAGTTTGGGTTTGCACTCGCTGGAGTTTAGAAGGATGAGTGGGGATCTGATATAAAATTTTAAAATGGATTGATAAGGTAAATGTAAACCAAATGTTTCCTCTTATGGGGCAATCTCGAACAAGAGGTCACAGGTATAGGTTGAGAGGCGGTAGATTTAAAACTGAGATGAGGAGGAACTACTTCTCGTAGAGGGTGGTGAATTTGTGGAACTCGCTGCCCCATCGCGCGGTGGAGTCTGAATCATTGAATGGTTTCAAGAAGGAGATAGATATATTTCTAATGAAAAAAAGGGTTAAGGTGGATTTGAGACCAGAGAGAGACCAGCCATGATCTGATTGAATGGCGGAGCAGGCTCGAAGGGCTAAATTTGTCTACTTCTGCTCCTAATTAATGTGTTCCTATGTGGGTGTAGCACTGAGTGGAGCTATTGGAAAAAAACTGAAGCTCATTGCTGTAATTTTCTCCAAATATGCTTTTAATATATCTATTTTTTTACAAGTTATTAGTGGTGTAACTGCTGCATTGGCAATTATGCTGCGTACAATCTCATCTCAGCAAGCATTTCTTATTGCTTCAGGTAGGTTGTTGTTTGTGATGCAGGAACGTCCTCTGGGATGGCTGACCTTTACTGAGGATAGAATTACTTACTCATACACTTTATGGAAGTGGCTGGGACCAAGCTTTTTACATTCCTTTTTCTCTCTGGTCAGCAGAATGCCCAGGACGCTAAGAGAACTCTTGACATGATTACAGTTGTTGAAAGGCAAGGCTTTTTCCAACCGCAGAATGAAATGTTATAGGATTTTCTTCCCTTGTAAGTCATTTTCAATCCTACAATCTCGGAATTCTGTGGCAAGCGGAACCGTGCACAACCTTTATCCTGTCAATTATATAATCACCCTCAAACTACCTCACTATCTGTATTGTTAAAGCAGAGAAGCAGAAGCTCGCTGCAGTGAATGGAGTCTTGGCTCAACACCATTCTCCGGCTGTTCACGCCAGCGGGATTTTCTGGTCCCACCGGCAGCTCACCCACGGGTTTCCTGCCGGCATAGCTTAAGCTTTAGTTTATTTATTATTGTCACAAGTAGGCTTACATTAACACTGCAAAGAAATTACTGTGAAAATCCCCTAGTCGCCACATTCCGGCGCCTGTTCGGGTACACTGAGGGAGAATTTAGCACGGCCAATGCACCCTAACCAGAACGTCTTTCAGACTGTGGGAGGGAGCACCCGGAGGAAACCCCACGCAGACACGGGGAGAACGTGCAGACTCCGCACAGACAGTGACCCAAGCCGGGAATCGAACCCGGGTCCCTGGTGCTGCGAGGCAGCAGCACTAACCACTGTGCCACCGTGCCGCCCCACTCAGCATTGGGGCGACGGCAATGGGAATTCCCATTGACAGCGGCGGGGCTGGAAAATCCCGCCGCTCGCAAATAAACACCGGCGGGAAACACGTGGCTGGGAGGCTGGAGAATCTGGCCCTTAATTTCTCCATTCCCATACGCAGCAGTGGCGGGGCAAACTAGATCAGAGAATCCCAACCCCTATCTTATTTAGCACCGAACCAGACATCTTTTTACAGAGAGGGATATTTACTGCAATAATTTACAGCAATGCTTATATCACCAATTTTGTTAATGTTGCATTGATTTTGCACTATTGTTTTAACACAGGTAATTTATGGTGATATAAAGTGAATATTTCCTTGCTCTCTCTTCTTTCCCAGTGATTCGTACACATTAGAATAATGTTGGAAAATCAATAGATTTTCAAGAGCGTTGACAGTGTTGAGATTATAATTTACTCCCTTTCCTTGCCGTGATTGCAGGGTGCTTGACACATACTCAAAGTGTTTGAGTGACTTGAGTCGGAATTATTTCGAAATTTGAAAATATGCAATTTTAGCAATTGACCCGGCTTGGGTCACTGTGCAGAGTCTGCGTATTCTCCCCGTGTCTGCGTGGGTTTCCTCCGGGAGCTCCGGTTTCCTCCCACAGTCCAAAGATGTACGGGTTAGGTGCATTGGCCATGCTAAGTTGCCCCTTAGTGTCCGGGGAGGGAATAGCTAGGGTAAAGTGCATGGAGTTATGGGAATAGGGCCTGGGTGGGATTGTGGTCGGTGCAGACTCGATGGGCCAAATGGCCTCCTTCTGCACTGTAGGATTCTATGAAACCTAATCTGAACTCGGGCTCCAACAGAGGTGGCTGGAATCTCGGGTCAACAGGACACTACTTTGCCTCATTATGGAATAATGCTGCAACATTGCAACTTCAAAATCAGTTAGCTTTTCACTTAACCAACAACTTTACTTCCTTCGGAGTAAGGACTTGTGAGCAATTCATGGCAGTGTTACCAAACAGTCACACAAGGAGACATTAGAACCAGTGATCATAAGCTCCCCACAGTTGGGAATCAGGGGCTTAGCACAATGGTTGGCACTGCTGCCTCACAGTGCCGGGGGCCTGGGTTTGATTCCCGGCTTGGGTCACTGTCTGTGTGGAGATGCCGGCATTGGACTGGGGTGGGCACAGTAAGAAGTCTCACAACACCAGGTTAAAGTCCAACAGGTTTATTTGGAATCACGAGCTTTCGGAGCGCCACTCCTTCATCAGGTTGACTCGGGTGAGCCACCTGATGAAGGAACAGTGCTCCGAAAGCTCGTGATACCAAATAAACCTGTTGGACTTTAACCTGGTGTTGTGAGACTTCTTAATGTGTGGAGTTTGCACATTCTCCCCATGTCTGCATGGGCTTCCTCCGGGTGCTCCGGTTTCCTCCCACAGTCCAAAGATGTGCAGGTTAAATGGATTGGCCATGCTAAATTGCCCCTCAGTGGCCAAAGATGTGCAGGTTAGGTGGATTGGCCATGCTAAATTGGCCCTTAGTGGCCAAAGATGTGTAGGTTAGGTGGATTGGCCATGCTAAATTGCCCCTCAGTGGCCAAAGATGTGCAGGTTAGGTGGATTGGCCATGCTAAATTGCCCCTTAATGTCCAAAGATGTGCAAGTTAGGTGGATTGACCATGCTAAATTGCCCCTTAATGTCCAAAGCTGTGCGGCTTAGGTGGGTTAGCCATGCTAAATTGCCCCTTAGTGTTCAAAGATGTGTAGGTTAGGTTGATTGGCCATGCTTAATTGTTCCTTAGTGTCCAAAGATGTACAGGTTAGATGGATTAATGCGGGATTACAGGGATAGGGCGGGGGTAAAATACTCTATCAGAGAGTCGGTGCAGACTCGATGGACCGAATGGCCTCAAAGAACAGTACAGCACAGGAAACAGGCCCTTCGGCCCTCCAAGCCTGTGCCGCTCATTGGTCCAACTAGACCATTCGTTTGTATCCCTCCATTCTCAGGCTGCTCATGTGACTATCCAGGTAAGTCTTAAACGATGCCAGCGTGTCTGCCTCCACCACCCTACTTGGCAGCGCATTCCAGGCCCCCACCATTCTCTGTGTAAAAAACGTCCCTCTGATATCTGAGTTATACTTCGCCCCTCTCACCTTGAGCCCGTGACCCCTCGTGATCGTCACCTCCGACCTGGGAAAAAGCTTCCCGCTGTTCACCCTATCTATACCCTTCATAATTTTGTACACTTCTCTTAGGTCTCCCCTCATTCTCCATCTTTCCAGGGAGAACAAGCCCCAGTTTACCCAATCTGGACTGTAGGGAATTTGATGATTCTATGATTGTGGCATCCCTGTTGTTTCTGAACACACTCTGTAACTCCAGCAAAGATGCCAATGGCAGTGGCAATTGCCACACGTGGTGAATAAGTTGAACACTATTCACTGTCCTCCAGGCATTGCTCTCAATGCTTTCCCCCAGGGGTTGCTCTGGAACATTCGAGTGGAGTGCAGCTGCAATGATTTCCAGTGGATGCCAGGTTTTTATGCATCAGTAGTCGAACCAGTTCAGCTGAACACTGACAGTAACGCCCGCCATACGCACGAATTGGCTGTGGAGGCTATAATATTTGAAGACAGAATTTCTTTAAATTGGTCGCATCAATGGTTAAAGTATTAGCATCCACTGCTTTTGTTTAATTGCCAAACATACAGCTTTCACGGATGCTTTTCCAATCCATCACCTCTGAGTGAAGATGGCAGGCTGGCTTTACATTACATTGCTGCTTCACCTTCCTTGCTCGTCTTGTAAAGATGAATTAATTATGTGGGGAGTGAAACGGGCTTTGCTCGTGGCTCTTTGGCTGTAAATGCTCTCAGCTCTTCACGCTGGAGGTTGCTGCTTTCGGCAGCTTTGTTTGTCTTGGATATGGCACTGAGCAGATTGCGTGCATGTGGCAACCACCCACATTTGACCGATTTGCTTTTATGCTCATTCCCCTTATTGCTGCTTGCTTTCCCAAAGCTCCTGTCTCTTGTGTTCCTCTTTATTTCCAGAAACGCTTCTGCTCTGAAGCAGAAGCCTTTGTCGTGTAGAAATGGCAAAAGGAGAATTTTTTGTGGCGTCTGTGGCAGCGGTTCTTAACTTTTCAGTAACTGCCTCAGATCTTCAAATTGTTGATGTCCCACAGAATCTATAAACACTGGATATAATTACAAGGCCACGGGCTGAAAAATATCCTGATTAACACACATAAAGGAATAGTCATTGCATTAGATAAACATTATAAATATTATTTTATGGAAAGAAAGACTCAGCCATGTCAGATGGAGCAGAGAGTTACAACTTGTCCTGGTTGAAGAGTATCTGTGCAGTTATGATTTTATCAGCACGGGATTTACTGAACTGTTGGAATGTGCACAGAACCTTCTTTATTCCAAACCCTCTCTCTATTCTCTAACCCTCACTCTAAGCAGATCAGATATCTCGTGTTGTATATTTTATCATTCCACTCAAGAGATCACAGAATTGCGGCATTACTTTTAACCCCTCAGGATTTGGGAGTCAAAGATGTGTTTCTACTCATAGGGTTTGCTTAGCTTATGATGGGAGATTTAGCATTGGGTACCACACCGCAGAACCTTCATTCCTATGAGACGTTTAAGGAAGGTATAGAAAGTTTACAGTAGACAAGAAGACCATTCGATCCATTGCCACTACAGGCTGCATCTCACTTTTCAGTCACTTAGACTTAGAATCCTACAGTGCAGAAGGAGGCCATTCAGCCCATCGAGCCTGCACCGACCACAATCCCACCCAGGCCCTATCCCCATAACCTCATGCATTGACCCTAGCTAGTCCCCCTGACACTAAGGGACAATTTATCATGGCCAATTCACCTAACCCGCACATCTTTGGAGTGTGGGAGGAAACCGGAGCACCCGGAGGAAACCCACGCAGACACGGGGAGAATGTGGAAACTCTGCACAGACAGTGACCCCCAGCTGGGAATCGATCCTGGGTCCTTGGCACTGTGAGGCAACAGTGCTAACCACTGTGCCACTGTGACGCCCCAAGTTCTTACCCTTTTGCCCAGTAGGCTATGATGTTTCAAGTGCATATCCAAATACTTCATAAATACAATGTTGATTTCTGCCTCCAGTACCTTTTCAGGCTGTGAGTTCCAGATTTTAATTGTATCAATTGTATGAAGTGTGTACAGGTCTGGGCGTTCATTGGATGATAACTTGGCACTTCTGACTGAAGATGTACACATGTGGACGATCCATCTCAGCCTCCGCCTGAGGTCCCCAACATCACTGATGCCCATCGTCAGCCAATTCCATTCACTGCACGTGATACCAAGAAAAAGCTGAAGACACTGATTGCTGCAAAGGCTACTGACCCTGGCAACATTCAGGCAATAGTGCTGAAGACTTGTGCTCAAGAACTAGCTGAGCCCCTAGCTAAGCTCTTCCAGTACAGCTCTCACCCTAGCCAAATGTGGAAAATTGCCCAGATATGTCCTGTACACAAAAAGGGCAAATCCAACTTGGTGGTGATGCGGTATTGTCACTGGACTAGTAATCCAGAGACTCAAGTTTGAATCCCACCGCGGCAGATGGTGAAATTTAAATAAAAAATCTGGAATTAAAAATCTATTGACTACCAAGAAGCGATTGTCGTAAAAACCCATCTGGTTCACTACTGTCCTTTTGGGAGGGAAATTTACCATCCTTACTTGGTCTGATCCATGGCAATTAATCCCCAAAATAATAATAATTTGGCGGAACAAGCCACTCAGATCGAGTGCAATAAAGTGCGGCCAGTGACACCCACATTCACCGAATGAATAAAAAACCTCCTCTGTGTTATCCACTTAGTGCGATCACTGCTTGGGCAGGCAGTATTCTAGCTACAGTCTAACTGGTATTTTGAACAGTCCTAGCATAGCTTCCCTGGTCTTGTATCAATGTAAGAAGTTTAACAACACCAGGTTAAAGTCCAACAGGTTTCCGTTATAATGCATTCTGAACCATTAAATAAAAGTATGATATCAGTGTGAATGACATCTCAGTTAATTCTCTATTACACAGTTCAAAAACATTTTGCTAAAGAGTTTAAGTTTTTTATTTTAATGCTGCCCAAACCAAGCTTTTGGGCTCTTCCATCTATTTATGTAGCCAGCTGTCGAATTTTGTCTGATAACACTCTGATGCTGTGCCCAGCGACATCCGGATGCTATATAAACACAATGAGTAGTCATCTTTAAGATTCTTTATGGAAATACCCCATAATTCCTATCTCTGACAATTTATTGAAGCATAACTTTTTAAATAAAACAGGATTACTTAGATATACACTCTTAAAATATATGACCAATATCATAGGATCATAGAATCCCTAGAATCTCTGCAGTGCAGAAGGAGGCCATTCAGCCCATCGAGTCTGCGCTGACTGTCTGACAGAGTACTTTATCCAGACTCTTTCCCCCCACACATTTCCCAAGGCTGATCATCTAACCAACATATCTTGGGACACTAAGGGTCAATTTAGCATTGCCAATCCAGCTAACTTACACATCTTTGGACACCAAGGGGCAATTTAGCATGGTCAATTCACCTAACGTGGACATCTTTGGACACTAAGGGGCAAATTAGCATAGCCAATCCACCTAAAGAGATAGAGAATCCGGTGAGCTGCTGTGACAACAATAATCTCTCCCTCAATGGCAACAAAACGAAGGAGATAGTCATTGACTTCAGGAAGCGTAATGGAGAACATGCCACTGTCTACATCAATGGGGACGAAGTAGAAAGGGTCGAGAGCTTCAAGTTTTGAGGTGTTCCAGAACGCCAACAACCTATCCTGATCCCTCCATGCGGACACTATAGTTAAGTAAGCCCTCCAAAGCCTCTACTTTCTCAGGAAACTAAGGAAATTTGGCATGTCCAATACAACCCTCACCAACCTCTACAGATGCACCATAGAAAGCATTCTTTCTGGTTGTATCACAGCTTGGTATGGCTCCTGCTCTGCCCAAGATCGCAAGAGACTACGAAGTGTCGTGAATTAGCCCAGTCCATCACTCAAACTAGCCTCCCATCCATTAACTCCATCTGCACTTCCTGCTACCTTGGAAAAGCAGCCAGCTAATCAAGGACACCACACACCCCGGACATTCTCTTTTCCACCATCTTCCATCGGAAGAAAGATACAAAAGTCTGGGACCACGCACCAACCAACTCAAGAACATCTTCTTCCCTGCTGCCATCAGACTTTTGAATGGACCTACCTCGCATTAAGTTGATCTTTCTCTACACCCTAGCTATGACTGTAACACTGCATTCTGCACTCTTTCCTTTCCTTCTCTATGAACGGTATGCTTTGTCTCTATAGCATGCAAGAAACAATACTTTCAGTGTATAATAATACATGTGACAATAATAAATCAAATCAAATCAAAAAATTTTTGGATACTATGGGGCAATTTAGCATGGCCAATCCACCTGACCTGCACATCTTTGGACACTAAGGGGTGACTTAGCATGGCCAATCCACCTAACCTGCACATCGTTGGACACTAAGGGCAATTAAGCATGGCCAATCCACCTAACCTGCACATCGTTGGACACTAAGGGCAATTAAGCATGGCCAATCCACCTAACCTGCACATCTTTGGACATCCATTCGGAACCAGTGCTGCCATTTGAGCTGTGTGTTTTAACTGTGAGTGTGTATTTGCTGTCAGAATGATGGCACCAGCATCAAGCTCGCTGCTCACACGGCATCGAGGTCAGGACCATAATAAACTCCTCGGTGAGATTCCTGCTTGATCACACCAGCCAGTGAGTGAGTGCAGAACCTCAAACCGCAGGATGGTGTAGGTGGGGGTGGAGTGTGTCTGGGGGATGAGGTGGGGGTGGAGTTGCGATGGCTCTGGAATGGCCTATTAGGCGGCTTCTCATAAGGATCGAGCTTAAGAGAAAGGAATATGACTGTTATAACTTGCCCAGAGCTCCTGACAGCAAACGCACGCATCATGTTGTCTAATGGTGAAGTGGTATCAATTTGGAGGCCTTTGACCCTGGTACATTCTTTGATTTGGGATATCAATTTCAGTTTATTGATTAGTATCACAAGTAGGCTTACATTAACACTGCAATGAAGTTACTGTGAAAATCCCCTAGTTGCCACACTCCAGCGCCTATTCAGCTACACTGAGGGAGAATTTAGCACGGCCAATGCACCCTAACCAGCGCGTCTTTCAGACTGTGGGAGGAAACCGGAGCACCCGGAGGAAACCCACGCAGACACGGGGAGAATGTCCAAACTCCGCACAGACAGTGACCCAAGCCGGGAATCGAACCTGGGTCCCTGGCGCTGTGAGGCAGCAGTGTTAACCACTGTGCCACCGTGCTTCCAAAATACTAAGGATTTTCTCATCTCAATTGACTCACAAAGGAGATTGTCTGCCTTGTTCTCTCGGTTATTCACAAACTCCAGTTTTAGCTGCCTTGAGTCGGCTCCAAAATGTTCCTGATAGTTCTACATGTGGCTCTGTCTTTTCATCTCACATTTCCTGCAAAAGGAACAACATGAATATTGATGTTGGCAGCGGAATCTCTCACATCTGGAACCAAGCTATTGCTTTCATGTTGGGGAAGCACTCAGTCCCTGCTGAATAGCCAGCTGGGTGATTCTGTTAGGTTCTTGCTGAAACTCAATTGTTTCTTGCCTTGCGCCCTGGGAGAAACGTCACGTTTCCCCCTCACCCCAAATCTCACGCTGGGCTTGTGAAGGTGCTGGCCACCTTCCAGAATTTCACCCAGGAATCCAAACAGAAAATGCTGGAAACCATTCAACAGGTCAGGCAGCATCTGTAGAGAGAGAGAGAGAGAGGGAAAGAGAGGGGGAGAGAAAGAGAGAGAGATTGAGAGAGAGAGAGATTGAGAGTCAGGGATTGAGAGAGATTGAGAGAGAGGGAGACAGAGAAAGAAGGAGAGAGAGATTGAGAGAGAGAGGTTGAGAGAGAGAGAGAGGGAGAGATGATTTAGGCCTGACCTTTTGTCAGGACCAAGGGAAGTTAGAGGTATAACAGTTACAGGGTCAGGAATACAGGGGGTGGGAGGGAAGGATGGTGTGTGATGGGGTGAGGGGCAGGAGCGGTGATGAAAGGGATGGCGATATGGAGCCAGAGGAGTTGGAACAAGTGAAGAAACAAAAGAGAGGAGCAGAGGAGGGGGAAACAGTGGTAGGAGAATATCTGGGTGGGAGGGAAGCACGGAAAACCTGACAGAGAGAAGATTCCCACCCCCAGACCCCTCCCCCCCACCCTCCCCCCACACACCCCACACTCCCATCCCTCCCCCCCACACCCTCCCCCCTCACCCTCCCCCTCACACCCTCCCCAAACCCCTCCCCCACCCCTCCCCGCCATCCTCCGCCCACCCCTCCCCACCCTCCCCACACCCTTCCCCCACCACCCCTCTCCCCCACACCCCTCTCCCCCACACTCTCCCCACACCCTTCTCCACCTCTCTCCCCCACCCCCCACCCCCCACACCCCTCCCCCCACCCCCTGCCCCCACACCCCTCCCCCCCACATCCTCACCCCCACACCCTCTACACACCCCCACACCCCTCCCCCTACTCCCCACACCCCTCCCACATACACACTCCCCTCCCCCCCTCACACCCCTCCCCCCACACCCCTCCCCCACACTCTCCCCACACCCCTCCCCCCACACCCCTCCCCCTACCCCCCACACTTCTCCCACGGGCCCAAGATCCCACTGCACTTAGTCCCAAAATGGGACAATTGCACCCTTTGGTCAGACTTTTACCGGAATGTCCGCCCTGATTCTGGGGGCGGGCGAGGTTTGGGGGCGGCACGGTGGCACAGTGGTCAGCACTGCTGCCTCACAGCACCCAGGGACCCGGATTCGATTCTTGGCTCGGGTTGCTGTCTGCGTGGAGTTTGCACGTTCTCCCCGTGTCTGTGTGGGTTTTCTCCCACAGTCCAAAGATGTGCAGGTAAGGTGGATTGGCCATGCTAAATTGACCCTTCGTGTCAGGGGGACTAACAGCATAAATATGCGGTGTTATGGGGGTAGGACCTGGATGGGATTGTGGTCAGTGCAGGCTCGATGGGCCGAATGGCCTCCTTCTGCACTGTAGGGATTCTATGATTAAGGAATCATTGAACAATAAGAGCTTTCTCCGTTGGCCTCGGGCCCAATCGTACAAACCCCGGGCGGACATGCCGGTTAAAACTCCGCCCTGCGTGTCTCTGGCGCAATTATCGCCCACCACCAGTAATTGTTGTCCAAGTAAAAAGCAGCGTTAAGATTTAAAGTTGCTGAAGTCAAGTTGTGATGCTGCCTGACCGGCTGAATGTTTTCCAGCAGTGTTTCTTTTTTATTTCAGATCCCCAATATCCGCCAGTTTTTTACCTTTGCGTTGGCGTGTAGGTTATTTGATGATGAATTCTCTTTGTGTTGTTGCTGATATGGAAATATGGATTTGCCATCAGGGGTCAGAAACAAGAATGGTGACTAACGCTCCCCATGACCCCCACCCCGTGTCCCCCCCAATTCCTCGACCAACGCCCCCCCTCCTCCACCTTCCATATTATAATCCAATTGGATAACTACCCCATTGCAGCAGAGATTAGTCGCAATGTGCTTTGGGATGTACTGAGGCTGTGTAAGGTGCTAGATAAATACAAGCTCATTCTTCGCCATTTCCGAGCGCTACCTCGCTTAAGATTCAGCAGCTCGACGCAGAGCAGGGGTCAAATGTGGGAGCTACTTTGATTGGGTGGCTATTGGGGAGGTTAATCATTTCCTTTGTTCAATCTTGGCACAGGGGCCCGCACTCATGCTGGGATTTTGCTGTTTTATTAGGTCAGAGCTGGGAAGTGATGGAGGAAAATAGGTCTCATCATCGCCAGAAAATGGTTCTCCCTCCTCAACAACAATACCATCGTGAAATGATATCGCCTCATAACGCCGGGAACAACTGTGAAGTTAAAGAGTAATGGTCGAGTTTCTCTGCAAAGAGCACTCTTCCCCGTTTACAAGCCGAGCTTTCTGATTACCACCCTTGCTTCAAGAATGTGCAAGGCAAGGTCAAAAGGAGGAACTGGGAGATTTGACAGCAGGTTCTAAATTGTTGCTGCTTTGAGTGTGATGACCGAGTGAGTAATCTAGCAATGACTGAATTGTCCTCACTGCTACACACTGCTTGGTTAAAAGGGTACACACACCTTTCTACTCTTCTGAATGTACTGATAAAGATCGATGGTAGACATGCTGTGGAGATGCCCGGCGTTGGACTGGGGTAAACACAGTAACCTGGTGTTGTTAAAACTCTTACTGATAAAGATCCACAGAGCACTTCCAAAGCTTCGCAGACAGGTAGAATCAGCAACTATCTGCAAAGACTGGCCGCGGAAACAATATTAGAGTTTACAGGGGTGGCAACTTTAACTAGTCGCGAGCTGGTGGTCGTTTTCCTGCTTAGACCTGTAGTATAATGGTATCTGGCTCAGCAAGGTTTAATGTGGGACTGGGAAACAATACCAGCTCGCAGTGAGAGGTAAAGGGACGTATGATCTGAGACCACAGTTAGTTGTGGACTAGACAGAGACCTGTGTAAAAAGCAAGCACGGTGGCACAGTGGTTAGCACTGCTGCCTCACAGCACCAGGAAGCCGGGTTCGATTCCTGGCTTGCGTCGCTGTCTGTGCGGAGTCTGCACATTCTCCCCATGTCTGCGTGGGTTTCCTTCGGATGCTCCTGTTTCCTCCCACAGTGCGAAAGACGTGCTGGTTAGGTGCATTGGCCATGCTAAATTCTCCCTCAATGTACCCGAACAGGCACCGGAGCGTGGCAACCAGGGGATTTTCACAGTAACTTCATTGCAGTGTTAACGTAAGCCTACATGTAAGCCACTCACCTAATGAAGGGGCAGTACTCCAAAGCTTGTGCTGCCAAATAAACCTGTTGGACTTTAACCTGGCATTGTGAGACTTCTTACCATATATACATCGCCATGCGTTATCAAGAAACACTTAGGGTGGAATTTTACTGGCACATCCGCTCGAGGTTCGTACAATCCCGCCCAAGGCCAACGGAGAATGCCATTCTCCGAGTCTCATCCGCCCCCAAAATCGGGGCAGGCATGCCGATCAAATTCCGGCCTTAATGTTCAACTACACAAGACTCAGGACCTCTTTGTAAAAAATCTATGGAACATACAACAATCCCAGGAGACTAGGTGTGGTTGATTTACCTGACGATATGTAGTGATCATTGAATATTATCTTGATGCTCTGCATCAATGTTCAGTCCTATATTTTGTTTGATAACACTCCTTTAGGGAGGCAGTGGTGTAGAGGTATTGTCGCTGGACTAGCGATCCAGAGGCCCAGCATAATGCTCTGGGGACCTGGGTTCGAATCCAGCCATTGCAGATGGTGAAAATAGAATTCAATAAAAATCTGGAATTGAAAGTCTAATGATGACCATGAAACTATTGCCAATTGTCGCAAAAAACATCTGGTTCACCAACGTCCTTTAGGGAAGGAAATAAGAACATAAGAACATAAGAAATAGGAGCAGGAGTAGGCCATCTGGCCCTTCGAGCCTGCCCCGCCATTCAACAAGATCATGGCTGATCTGAAGCGAATCAGTTCCACTTACCCACCTGCTCCCCATAACCCCTAATTCCCTTATCGATCAGAAAACTATCTACCCGTGATTTAAACATATTCAATGAGGAAGCCTCCACCACTTCAATGGGCAGAGAATTCCAGAGATTCACTACCCTCTGAGAGAAGAAGTTCCCCCTCAACTCTGTTCTGAACCGGCCCCCCCTTATTTTGAGGTTGTGCCCTCTAGTTCTGGTTTCCCTTCTAAGTGGAAAGAATCTCTCCACCTCTACCCTATCCAGCCCCTTCATTATCTTATATGTCTCTATAAGATCACCCCTCATCCTTCTAAACTCCAACGAGTACAGACCCAATCTGTTTAATCTCTCCTCATAAGCTACACCCCTCATCTCCGGTATCAACCTGGTGAACCTTCTCTGCACTCCCTCCAAGGCCAATATATCCTTTCGCAAATAAGGGGACCAAAACTGCACACAGTACTCCAGTTGCGGCCTCACCAGTGCCCTGTACAGTTGCAGCAAGACCTCCCTGCTTTTATATTCTATCCCCCTCGCGATAAAGGCCAACATTCCATTCGCCTTCTTGATCACCTGCTGCACCTGCAGACTGAGTTTTTGCGATTCGTGCACAAGGACCCCCAGGTCCCTCTGCACAGTAGCATGATGTAATTTTTCTCCATTTAAATAATATTCCAATTTACTATTATTTCTTCCAAACCTCACATTTGCTAACGTTATATTCCATCTGCCAGATCCTCGCCCACTCGCTCAGCCTATCCAAATCTCACTGCAGACTTTCCGCGTCCTCCACGCAATTCGCTTTCCCACTCACCTTCGTGTCATCAGCAAACTTGAACACCCTGCATTCAGTCCCCTCCTCCAGATCATCTATGTAAATGGTAAACAATTGAGGCCCCAGCACCGATCCCTGCGGCACGCCACTGGTCACCAACTGCCAACCAGAAAAGCACCCATTTATCCCAACTCTCTGCTTCCTGTTAGATAGCCAATCCCCAATCCATGCCAACACCTTACCCCTAACTCCGTGTACCCCAATCTTCTGCAGCAACCTTTTGTGAGGCACCTTATCGAACGCCTTCTGGAAATCTAAAAACACCACATCCACCGGTTCCCCTCTGTCAACCGCACTAGTGACATCTTCATAAAAGTCCAGTAGATTCGTCAAACACGACTTTCCCTTCATGAATCCATGCTGCGTCTGCTTGATCGAACCATTCTTATTCAGGTGCTCTGTTATTTCCTCTTTAATAATGGACTCTAGCATCTTCCCAACTACGGACGTTAAGCTAACCGGCTTGTAGTTACCCGCCTTTTGTCTACTTCCTTTCTTAAACAGCGGCGTAACAGTAGCTGTTTTCCAGTCAGCCGGCACTACCCCAGAGTCCAGCGAATTTTGATAAATTACTACTAACGCATCTGCTATTACCTCAGCCATTTCTTTCAGTACCCTGGGATGCATTCCATCCGGGCCCGGGGACTTGTCTACCTTCAGTCCTATTAGTCTACCAAGCACCACCTCCTTAGTAACAGTAATTGTATTAAGGACCTCCCCTCCCACCAACTCTCGATCTCTAATATTCGGCAAACTATTTGTGTCTTCCACCGTGAAGACCGACACAAATAACTTATTTAACGTCTCAGCCATTTCCTCGTTTTCCACTATTAAATCCCCCCTCTCATCTTCCAAGGGTCCAACATTCACTCTAGCCACTCTATTCCTTTTTATATACTTGTAAAAACTTTTACTATCATTTTTTATATTTTGAGCTAGTTTAGTTTCATAATCTATCTTTCCTTTCTTAATCGCTTTCTTAGTCGTTCTTTGTTTTTCTTTAAAGCTTTCCCAATCCACTAATTCTCCACTATTTTTGGCCACTCTGTACGCATCTGATTTTATTTTAATACTCTCCTTTATTCCCTTCGTTATCCACGTCCGGTTATCCTTTTTCTTACACTCCTTCTTTATCACCGGAATATATTTTTGCTGAGTACTTAAAAAAATCTCCTTAAAAATCCTCCACTGTTCCTCAGCTGTCCTACCTACCAGTCTGCTCGCCCAGTCTACATTAGCCAATTCCACCCTCATCCTATCGAACTCCCCTCTGTTCAAGCAGAGGACACTGGTTTTGAACCCTACTTTCTCACCCTCCATCTGTACCAGAAATTCCACCATGTTATGATCACTCATCCCAAGAGGATCCTTCACAAGAAGATCCTTAATCCTACCTGTCTCATTGCACAGAACCAGATCCAAGATAGCTCGCTCTCTCGTAGGTTCTGTAACATACTGTTCAATGAAACAATCCCGACAGCATTCCAAGAACTCTTCCTCAAGCCCTCCACGTCCAATTTGAGTCGACCAATCAATATGTAGGTTAAAATCCCCCATGATTATTGCCGTTCCACTTTTGCATGCATCCATTATTTGCTTGTTTATAGCCCTCCCCACCTCTAAGTTATTATTTGGGGGCCTATAGACCATGCCTACCAGTGTCTTTCTCCCCCTACTATTCCTTATCTCCACCCACAACGATTCCACGTTTTGCTCCTTAGAGCCTATGTCGTCTCTCACTTCCGTCCTGATATTATCCTTTATTAACAAAGCTACCCCACCTCCTTTTTCTACCTGTCTATCCTTCCAAAATGCCTGATAACCCTGTATATTCAGTTCCCAGTCCCGGTCACCCTGCCGTCCTTACCTGGTCTGGCCTACATGTGACTCCAGTTACACAGCAATGTGTTTAAATGCCCTCAGGGATGGGCAATAGATGCTGGCCCAGACAGTGATACCCACATCCCATGAACAAATAAAAAAACAAATAAAACTGCTGTGATGGGGCTTGGGACATTTATTACATTAAAGAGGCTTTTACAAGAAGCCTTGCATTTTTGACTGATTCATTATTATTTAGCATAGCAGGCTGATTGTGAAAATTCTCCGTGTCGCTATAGAATCATAGAATCCCTTAATGCAGAAAGAGGCCATTCGGCCCATTGAGTCTGCACCGACCACAATCCCACCCAGGCCCTATCCCCATAACCCCATGCATTTACCCTAGCTAGTCCCCCTGACACTAAGGGGCAATTTAGCATTGCCAATCCACCGCACATCTTTGGAATATGGGAGGAAACCGGAGCACCCGGAGGAAACCCACGCAAACACGGGGAGAACGTGCAGACTCCACACAGACAGTCACCCAAAGCCAGAATTGAACCCGGGTCCCTGTGAGCAGTGCTAATCACCGTGCCACCGTGCCACCATCCGAATGAACCAATGGACAGCAGGATCTTATTTGTTTCCTTTGTGTTCCAACAATTTCCTCTGAATCAATTTGTTTAATTAACACAGTGGCTGCCCTTCACATTCAGTCACCACTACAGGTTATTCAGCTTAAAGAACTGTTCGAGAATTCACCTTGCTGCACATCCCCAACCTTCCGACAGACATAAATCCACCCCACAGAGTAAGGAAAATAAAATTCATGCCTCAGAAAGCTGATCCACATGGAATCATAGAATGTTGCAGCACAGAAGGAGGCCATTCAGCCCATCGTACTTGTGCCAGCTCTTTGAAAAAGCCAGTTAGTCCCACGTCCCTGCTCTTTCCCAATAGCTCATTTGATCTTTTCCCAGTGGAAAGAATCTCTCCTCATCTTCTCTATCTAATCGTTTTGTCAAATCCTTCCTTAAACTTCAGTGCTCTAAGGGGAACGATTCCAGTCTTTGTACTGTCTCCAAATAACTGCTTTCATAGCCCTGGAATCACTCTGGTAAATATCCTCTGCACCATGTCTGGGTGTAAGCTCAAAATCTGGGGGTGTCCATTATAGTTCGAAGAGGGTGTCCAATAATGGAGGTTGGACAGTGGCGCTATGGGGGGGGGAGTCTTCCCATCCTGACCGCTATGGGAATCGTAGTGGCCAGAAGAGCGGACCATGCCAAGGTCCGTTGACCTCAGGCGGGATTTTCCGGTTTTGGGCCGAGCGCGACTGGACAATCCTGCCGCCATATATTTCAAACAGAACTCGATAGGTTTAAGTTAGAGCTTTTTGTTTTAGAAAATAAATCTACACGGTGAGGTATATTTGCTTTTTTGGAAGTGGCAGCCAATTCTCTTCCCGCACTAAGGCAGACCTTTGTCTGCTTCCATAGCTAGTTATTCACAGAACAGGTCACCAGTCTGTCGCCGGGGGCGACTCGCTTGAGGGGGCGCCACTCCACATCAAGCATGGCTGACCAGGAGTCTCTCCCGCTCTTACTGCCAGCCATTGGTGTGTCTTGGAAGGATTCTGCAGGTTGACGCACTGACTACACTTCCCGCTGCCTCGGAAAAACTGCCAACATAATCAAGGACCCCACACACCCCGGACATTCTGTCTTCCACCTTCTTCTGTTGGGAAAAAATACGAAAGTCTGAGGTCACGTACCAACCGACTCAAGAACAGCTTCTTCCCTGCTGCCATCAGACTTTTGAATGGACCTACCTCGCACTAAGCTGATCTTTCTTTACACGCTAGCTATGACTGTAACACTACATTCTGCATCCTCTCGTTTCCTTCACAGAAATCACAGAAACCCTACAGTGCAGAAGGAGGCCATTCGGCCCATCGAGTCTGCACCGACCACAATCCCACCCAGGCCCTACCCCCACATATGTTTACCCGCTCATCCCTCTAACCTACACATCTCAGGACTCTAAGGGGCAATTTTTAACCTGGCCAATCAACCTAACCCGCACATCTTTGGACTGTGGGAGGAAACCGGAGCACCCGGAGGAAACCCACGCAGACACGAGGAGAATGTGCAAACTCCACACAGACAGTGACCCAAGCCGGGAATCGAACCCTTCTCTATGAATGGTACGCTTTGTCTGTATAGCGTGCAAGAAACAATACTTTTCACTGTATACTATTACATGTCACAATAATAAATCAAATTAAATACTCAACATGTACAAACACACCTTCCACGGCCATCAAGTCCTTGGGAGGGACTCGAACCCAGAGCTCCAGATTTAGAAGGAAGATACTATCCCACTGCACCTCAAGACCTCCTTGAGAAAGCTTGCAGTGATCTGAAACTTGAATTGAAACATGAATTGGGGATAAAGATGAACATTTTGCTCAGATTCGCCAGGTTGCGAATTCTGCCTTGGGCGGCACGGTAGCACAGTGGTTAGCACTGCTGCTTCACAGCGCCAGGGACCTGAGATCGATTCCCGGCTTGGGTCACTGTCTGTGTGGAGTCTGCACATTCTCCCCGTGTCTGCGTGGGTTTCCTCCGGGTGCTCTGGTTTCTTCCCACAGTCCAAAGATGTGTGGGTTAGGTGGATTGGCCATGCTAAATTGCTCCCTAGTGTCAGGGAGATTGGTAGGGTAAATGTGTGGGGTTACGGGGACAGGGCCTGGGTGGGATTGTTGTCGGTGCAGGCTTGATGTACCAAATGGCCTCCTTCTGCACTGTAGATATTCTATGATCCTATGTTCCCTCTTGTTAAAGGTAAAGCTTATTTATTAGTCACAAGTAAAGCTTACATTAACACTCTAATGAAATTACTGTGAAATTCCCTGAGTCGCCAGAGTCCGGTGCCTGTTCGGGTCAATCCACCTAACCAGCACATCTTTGGAGTGTGGGAGGAAACCGGAGCACCCGGAGGAAACCCACGCAGACACGGGGAGAATGTGCAGACTCCACACAGACAGTGACCCAAGCTGGGAATGGAATCCAGATCGCTGGCGCTGTGATGCAGCGGTGCTAACCACCGTGCCACCGTGCCACCCCTCTATGGCAAGGAGTCCAAAGACTCAACCCTCAGCTCATTCACCCCCTTCCTCTGTCTGTGACCAGATGTTTCTCCTTCGTGTACAAACTTCAAACAAATGCTTCTGTCCTGAAATAAAATTTCAAAAATATTGTTAAACCCACGACATTAAAAAGCACCTGAAGTATTTAAATAAAGATGAAGAATGTTGGGGCATTTCCAGCCAAATCGGGGCAGTTTTTACTCGGTAATGCAATCGATAATTAGAAAACTCCCAATTGGAAATAGGGTAGGTCAGCGGAAAATGTTACAGTTCAGTGACATTTTGCCAACATAGTTTTCAGCTTACTTCTAATCCTATGTTGCCAGCAAATTGCATCTGAGTAGTTTGGCTAAAAAAAAAATGATTTAGCATACAAATGACATTCTAAAATGAATGGGCCAATGATGGATTAAATAATGTCAATATTTAAATTTCTGACATACATGTGTGTGAGGCAGATAACTGAATCAAGCTGAGCTGGAATCTCTGCCTGGCTAATGATTCGAATAGATTATACAGTCGCGACTTTAATCAGATCTGGACTGCAAATCCCCAAGAGTTTGGAGACCTTGAGGACAGCAACATTAACATCCAGGTACAATTTGCAGTTTGCCCAACAATTTGAGCGGATGAAACAGTTTCAGATTATCCAAGCAGAGTGACTTAGGAAACCGATTTCGGTCGAGGTTTATTTTCTGTGCGTATCGGGGGTTTTGTACAGCAGGTCGACACTTCCTGCGTGCAGAACATTCGGACAAAGTATCAAAAGGGGCAAAGAGAAAATCGCCTGGCGGTGGAACGAGAGAGAGAGCTCTTGAGCAATAACTTTCAGCATCCGAGGTAATAAAGCTCTTGCGAACTGATTAAATCCTAAGGTTGCTGCCTGAGACACTTAATCACAGCGTCGGGGTTGTTTATTGCTAAGGATGTCATGGAGGCACTGTGGTTCTATCGTTGCAAATTTTATGAATGAAAAATGTAATTTATTCTGTGAGGGTTAAGAACGTATAAGGTAAAATTCTCCAATTTGAACTCCATAGAATCGAATCCCTACAGCGCAGAAGGAGGCCATTTGGCCCATTGAGTCTGCACCAACCACAATCCCACCCCAGCCCTATCCCCATAAACCCACACATTTGCCCCGTTAATCCCTCTAACCGATGCAACCCGGGACACTAAGAGGCAATTTAGCATGGCCAATCAATCTAACTTGCACATCTTTGGAGTGTGGGAGGAAACCGGAGCACCCGGAGGAAATCCACGCAGACACGGGGAGAACGTGCAGACTGCGCACAGTCAGTGACCCAAGCTGGGAATTAAACCTGGGTCCCTGGTGCTGTGAGGCAGCAGTGCTAATCACTGTACCACCGTGTCACCCTTGAACTGCAGGAAGGTTTAAAATAGTCAGGTAAAATAGTCAGGCAGACTTGTGTTTGAAGGTTGAAGATGCGAAATATACTTTTAACTTAATTTAATTATTCGTGTCACAAGTAGGTTTACATTAACTCTGCAGTGAAATTACTGTGAAAATCCCCCAGTTGTCACACTCTGGTGCCTGTTCGGGTACACTGAGGGAGAATTTAGCATGGTCAAAGCACTTAACTAGCCCATCTTTCGGACTGTGGGAGGAAACCGGAGCACCCGGAGGAAACCCACGCAAACACGGGGAGAATGTGCAGACTCTACACAGACAGTGACCCAAGCCGGGAATCGAACTTGTCGCTGTGAGGCAGCAGTGCTAACCACTGTGCCACCCTGATATGTATACTACTCCCTCGGCTGTCACTCAATTGTTTCACTGGTGATGACTTGCTTTGAGTCTCAGACACACCCGTCCTGATGTACAATTCCCTCACGGTTGTGGTCACAGAATTGTTACAGCACAGAAGGAGGCCATTCGACCTATTGTGACTGCGGTGACTCTCTGAGTGAACAACTTTTTGTGACATTCTCCAGCCTTCTCTCCGTAACCCTGCACATTTTTCCTTTCCAGATAACTGCCTAATTCCATGATCCCTACTGCATAGACCCTCCCCCCCCCCCCACAACCCCACTGCCATAGCTCCTACTCAGGCCCCACCCCTTAGCACTTCCCCACTGGTGGTGGCCAACTGGCACTGCCAGGGTGCCTGGTGGACACTGCCAGGTTGGCACTGCCCAATGGGCACTGCCCGGCCATGCCTCCAATCACCTGGGAATTTCAATGGCCTCCATTGGATAGACTTGGAACAGTTCTTGCAACTCAAGACTGGGCATCCATGAGGCACTATGGGCCATCAGCAGCAGCAGAATTGTACTCAGCCACTAAGTGTAACCTCATGGCCCGGCATATTCCCCATTCTACTGCTCCCACCGAACTAGGGAATGAACCCTGGTTCAATGAAAAGTCCAGCAGGGCATGCAGGAGCAACACCAGGCATACCTAGAAGTGAGGTGTCAATCTGGTGATTTGGCAAAAACAGGACCACTTGCGTGCCAAACGGCATAAGCAGCACATGATAGGCAGATCTAAGCAATTCCACAGCTAATGGATCAGGTTTGAGCTCTGCAGTCCTGTTGTGAATGGTGGTGGACAAGTAAACAACAATGGTGCCTACCCCTTGTAGGCACCATTTGTGACTCCTCAGATACTGAAGCAGGCCATGTCCAAACGCAGCAACATCTGGACAATATCCAGGTGTGGGTTGATAAGTGGCAACTAATCTTTGCATCACACTAGTGTCAGCCAATGGCCGTCACCAATAAGAGAGAATCTAACCATCACCCCTTGATATTCATTGGCATTACCATTGCTGAATCCCCAGAGCAGGTCACAGGCTGAGAATCCTTCAGCAAATAACCCACTTCCAGACTCGCCTGAGCCTGTCCACCATCTACAAGGCACAAGTCAGGAGTGTGATGGAATACTCCCCACTTGCCTGGATGAGTGCAGCTCCAACAACACTCGAGAAGCTCAATGCCATCCGGGACATAGCAGCCCAGCTTGATTGGCGTCCTATCCACAAACATTCCTCCACCGTTGATGCATAGTGGCAGCAGTGTGTAGCATCTACAAGATGCACTGCAACAACTCACCGAGGCTCCTTAGACAGCACCAACCAATTCTATGACCGCCACCATCTAGAAGGACAAGGGCAGCAGACACATGGGAACACCACCACCAGTTCCCCTCCAAGCCACTCACCATGCTGACCTTTTGCCGTTCCTTCACTGTCATTGAGTCGAATCCTGGATCTCCCTTCCTAATTGCACAGTGGGTGTACCTACATGGATGGCAATGATTCAAGAAAGCAGCTCATCACTACCTTCTCAAGTGTTAAGGTGCCAGATCAGAACCCCAAGATATATTATAAAGCCAGACTGGATCCCGACAGTTTTCTATTTTGTGAGGATGGGATGTTTTACTCCAGAAGACAAATTAGGGATTTTTAAAAATTAAAACAATCTTTGTCCATAGCACAGTTTGAATATAACTCTAACAAAATGAAACAGTTTAACTCTGAACCCACTGAACAATCTTTAAACATGAAAAGAAACAACTTCTAACTTATTACTAATTCAGTTCCAATTAAGCAATATTTCTCTTTTAGATATAACCCCCACTTTAAAAATAGTTAACAAATCCAGGCATACTTGCTTTAACCTTGGTTAGAATCGTAGAGTACCTATAGTACAGAAGGAGGCCATTTGGCCCATTGAGTCTGCACCGACCACAATCCCACCCAGGCTTTATTCCCTTAACCCCACATATTTACCCTTCTAATCCCCCTGACACTAGGGTCAATTTAGCATGGCCAATTAACCTAATGCACATCTTTGGACTGTGGAGGAAACCGGAGCACCCGGAGGAAACCCATACAGACACAGGGAGAATGGGCAAACTCCATACAGACAGTGACCCGAGGCCGGAATTGAACCCGGGTCCCTGGCGCTTTAACAGCTTTAAATCTTCCAGAGAGACTATGTAGAGAGAGCTGCTTGTAAGCTGCTATATTTAAACTGCCCGCTCCAGCAACTGAACTCAGAAAGCTGTTTTGCTCAGCTGCCAACCTAGCTCCTCCCATTTCTAGTGATTATATGACCCATTCCTCCCATGACTATATGACCCTGTATACCTAACTCACCTTTCCATTACTTTAATCAAGAAAACACCCCAAGGATCATCTTCTTTCGTAAAAAAACTCATCAAACCTTCTGCTAAATAAACACTTACATGGCTATAATGAGTAATCATCCTGCTTTCTCAGCATCTCCTGTATTCCTTCCAAACAAACTGACTGCTTGTAACAAAGCACTGAACCTTAGAACAGTTCCCCTTTCCTCCTTAAACATAAAATATATTAAGAGCACAACATCATCACACAGGGGGCAATTAGGAATGGGCAATAAATGCTGGCGTAGCCAAAGATGACCACAGCCCATGAATGAATAACAAAGTAGCGGTTACAAAAGCGCACACAATATTCCAAATAGCTATAGTATTTGTTCCTTGATTTTATTCAACCCTCGTCCCCATATCCTATCTGTGGGCTGTTTTCTCATCCTTACTTTCATCCAGATGTAGCATCTTGCTCCCTCCAAAGCAAATATATCCTTTCTTAGGTAACCATGATGTGGAGATGCCGACGTTGGAATGGGGTGGGCACAGTAAGAAGTCTCACAACACCAGGTTAAAGTCCAACAAGTTTATTTGGAATCACGAGCTTTCGGAGCGCTGTTCCTTCACTCACCTGATGAAGGAGCAGCGCTCTGAAAGCTTGTGATTCCAAATAAACCTGTTGGGCTTTAACCTGGTGTTGTGAGACTTCTGACCGTTTCTTAGGGAAGGAATCCAAAGCTGTGTCCAGAATTCCAGGCGCAGTCTCACCAAGGCTCTATAACGTTGTGGTAAGAATTTCTTGCTCTGTAGTGCAATCAATATCGCACAGAGCAAAATCCCACAAGGCAAAGATTTGCAGTCCACCTTCCTCTCCTATTTAATCCGACAGTGTTTGGATTCCAATTAGGCAGCTTGAGGCAACATAAGTGTTTGGAATTTCGGCAGATGAGCTAACGAGGCAATGATTAACAAGAAGATGTGGTTTGCATCTCAGAGCTGTGGTTGCTGTCACTCAATCATTAGTTTGCTTCTCTGTCAGAAAGACTGCTGCCATTCAAAGACCTGTCTAATCACTAACCACAGAGGTGGGGCTATGTTGGTTGCACATTACTTCCCGCAAGCTTTTTACCTTCCCCGCAAAGAAAGGTTCCATCTTGTTTTTCTTTACACTTTCCGAATGGTTTCTTTCTTTGGACGTGCCCCATTCCTCAAGTGACGTGTTTGAGACTTGATTTTTCTCTCTGACAGGAACAGATTTATTGATATAAGTGGAAGCAGATAAAACACTGCAAGGATCCCTCAGTAAAACATTCTACTTCTACATCATGTAACTTGTTTTAAACAAGGAAACAAGATGGAATCATAGAATGTGAACGGTGAGCAGTTTTGGGCCCCCTATCTAAGGAAGGATGTGCCGGCCTTGGAAAGGGTCCAGAGGAGGTTCACAAGAACGATCCCTGGAATGAAGAGCTCGTCATATGAGGAACGGTTCAGGACTCTGGGTCTGTACTCGTTGGAGTTTAGAAGGATGAGGGGGGATCTTATTGAAACTTACAGGATACTGCGCGGCCTGGATAGAGCAGACGTGGAGAGGATGTTTCCACTAGTGGGAAAAACCAGATGCAGAGGGCACCACCTTAGGCTAAAGGGACGATCCTTTAAAACAGAGATCAGGAGGAATTTCTTCAGCTAGAGAGTGGTGAATCTGTGGAACTCTTTGCCACAGAAGGCTGTGGAGGCCAGGTCATTGAGTGTCTTTAAGACAGAGATAGATAGTGATGCGCTATCAATAAGGCGAAAGACTACCTGTGTGCCAATACAAGTGTAGGCTCTTTCGCCTTATTGATAGCGCATCAATTTTATTCACAACAGAATCAGGAGCACATCCCAACAAATAACCGACCTGGACTGAACAAGGGGGAGGAGACAGCCACCTTTATACTAGGTGCCGAGGGGAGGAACCAAACCGGGAGGGGATGTGTCCAGGTATGACAAACACACACAATGGTGGTCCATATAGGACAAAGGCACAACTGAGGTCCACCACAGATAGGTTCTTGATTAATAAGGGGATCAGGTGTCATGGGAAAAAAGCAGGAGAATGGGGATGAGAAAAATATCAGCCGTGATTGAATGGACCAACTGGCCTAATTCTGCTCCTATGTCTTATGGTCTAATCATAGAATCCTACAGTGCAGAAGTCTGCATTGACCACAATTCTACCGAGGCCCTATCCCCGCAAATCCTAGCTAATCCCCCTGACACTGGGGGGCAATTTATCACGGCCAAGCAACCTAACCCGCACATCTTTCGGACTGTGGGAGGAAACTGGAGCACCCGGAGGAAACCCACGCAGACACGGGGAGAAAGTGCAAACTCCACACAGATGGTGTGGAGCTGGTCTGATGGTCTGAAATGTTAGAATTCTTTTCGCTAATTGTGATAGGCTGTCTGCTGAGTGTTGCAGAGTGACTCTCTTACCTCATTCAGAGAGTAAAAGCACTTTCGAGAAAGGAACTAAAGCCATAAGATTATGTGAGGGGCTACGGTGGCACAGTGGTTAGCACTGCTGCCTCACGGCGCCAGGGACCCGGGTTCGATTCCCGGCTCGGGTCACTGTCTGTGTGGAATTTGCACGTTCTCCCCGTGTCTGCGTGGGTTTCCTCCGGGTGCTCCGGTTTCCTCCCACAGTCCGAAAGACGTGCTGGTTAGGGTGCATTGGCCGTGCTAAATTCTCCCTCAGTGTACCCAAACAGGCACCAGAGTGTGGCGACTAGGGGATTTTCACAGTAACTTCACTGCAGTGTTAATGTAAGCCTACTTGTGACACCAATAAATAAACTAAGTACATAGACCTGAGGGAAAACACCATGTGTCATTCCATGTTGCATACTTCATGCAGCCCTGTGCTTTCTGTTGTGTGATCTGACCCTGGTACTCAAGTTTATTCTGTCCGTTACTCTTGCCCTCAATCAGTGGAAACTTGTTTGGAATTTCTGTCACTAGGAGTTAATCTTTGGTTTCTAAAAGAGCAAAGCAATATGGCTACGACTAAAAGATGTATCCTGCAGAACTCTGCTGTGTGCTCAGTTGAAACAATTCTCTTCAGTTAAGCATTTCAAAGGATTCTCACAAAGTAAATGTGTGGAGTGTGCAATGTAAATGCTTCACAGAAACTGTTTCTTTAATGAAAGCACTGTGACTGAGACATAAAGAACATTTCCTTGGGCTTTTAACAGCACTTTCAGTCAGCTAATACATCCTGCACAAACACAAACCGCTTCACTTCACTGGACGCTAAATTCTTTCATTCATTTCGCCCCTCGTCACGAGAAAGAAACTCTGCTTTTTATTGGGCATGTTCATATTGGCATTAAATAAGAACCCCCTGACCAGCACGCACCCCTGACGCACGCACACTCACACACACACACACACACTCACACATAGACACACACAAGCACACACAAACACAAACACGCACACACACAAACACACATAGACACACACAAGCACACACAGACACACACATGCACAGACACACACGAACACACACAAACACACATACATATCCACACAAATACACACGCGCACACACACACAGACTCGAACGAACACACAAACGCACACACATGGACACACACACACATGCACACACAGACACACACATGCACACACATACACACACAGATATGCATGCACACACACAGACACATACATGCACATACACACACAAACACACACATATGCACACAAATACACACACAGACACACAGGCGCATGCACACACAGACACACAGGCACACAAACAGACACACACGCACACACATATGCACATACATACACACACAGAGACACACACGCAGACACACATAGACATACAAACGCACACACACACAGACACACACACCAACATTAATACATATCCATGAAATTTCATGCCATGAGAATTTCAGATTTCTCTGCATGAGGTTCCTACACAAGCAATCTATCTCAACACGCTAGGGTTCCCTAGGTATTGGAGAGAAAACTGTCTTCATGATCGATGTGGAGATGCCGGCGTTGGACTGGGGTAAACACAGTAAGAAGTTTAACAACACCAGGTTAAAGTCCAACAGGTTTATTTGGTAGCAAAAGCCACACAAGCTTTCGAGGCTCTGAGCCCCTTCTTCAGGTGAGTGGGAATTCTGTTCACAAACAGAACTTATAAGACACAGACTCAATTTACATGAATAATGGTTGGAATGCGAATACTTACAACTAATCCAGTCTTTAAGAAACAAAACAATGGGAGTGGAGAGAGCATCAAGACAGGCTAAAAAGATGTGTATTGTCTCCAGACAAGACAGCCAGTGAAACTCTGCAGGTCCACGCAACTGTGGGAGTTACAAATAGTGTGACATAAATTCTGATTCTAGGATCGCATGATAAAGACTCAGGAGGAAAAAAGCAGAAATATTTATGTGAAATAGTGTGACATAAACCCAATATCCCGGTTGAGGCCGTCCTTGTGTGTGCGGAACCTGGCTATCAGTTTCTGCTCCGCGACTCTGCGCTGTCGTGTGTCGCGAAGGCCGCCTTGGAGAACGCTTACCCGAATATCAGAGGCCGAATGCCCGTGACCGCTGAAGTGCTCCCCAACAGGAAGAGAACAGTCTTGCCTGGTGATTGTCGAGCGGTGTTCATTCATCCGTTGTCGCAGCGTCTGCATAGTTTCCCCAATGTACCATGCCTCGGGACATCCTTTCTTGCAGCGTATCAGGTAGACAACGTTGGCCGAGTTGCAAGAGTATGTACCGTGTACCTGGTGGATGGTGTTCTCACGTGAGATGATGGCATCTGTGTCGATGATCCGGCACGTCTTGCAGAGGTTGCTGTGGCAGGGTTGTGTGGTGTCTTGGTCACTGTTCTCCTGAAGGCTGGGTAGTTTGCTGCGGACAATGGTCTGTTTGAGGTTGTGCGGTTGTTTGAAGGCAAGAAGTGGGGGTGTGGGGATGGCCTTGGCGAGATGTTCGTCTTCATCAATGACATGTTGAAGGCTCCGGAGGAGATGCCGTAGCTTCTCCGCTCCGGGGAAGTACTGGACAACGAAGGGTACTCTGTCCACTGTGTCCCGTGTTTGTCTTCTGAGGAGGTCGGTGCGGTTTTTCGCTGTGGCGCGTTGGAACTGTTGATCAATGAGTCTAGCGCCATATCCTGTGTTGTTTTGTTTCTTAAAGACTGGATTAGTTGTAAGTATTCGCATTCCAACCATTATTCATGTAAATTGAGTCTGTGTCTTATAAGTTCTGTTTGTGAACAGAATTCCCACTCACCTGAAGAAGGGGCTCAGAGCCTCGAAAGCTTGTGTGGCTTTTGCTACCAAATAAACCTGTTGGACTTTAACCTGGTGTTGTTAAACTTCTTACCATGATCGATTAGCAGGGAATGGATTGACTTATCGACACAGCGGCAAACAGTTGTCTGTGTGGGAGTGACTATCTTGGTGCAGTTCCAGTCTGCCTTGTTGCCAAAGGATGTGTTTTCAAGCTTTAGTTGTTTATGAAAATGCATCTCATTAGAGTCCAGTTCTCAATAACAGAGAGTCTGGCATTCCATTGTTCTGCTTCCAGTTTGAATTACATTAGCAGAGAACGAATACACAGCAGAAAATAATGGAACTGTTTTGATATTATTAGTCTCCGGGAAAAGCATGCATTTTCAGCTAGTTACTGTTGTGAAGGATGGCTCACTCACACAGAGGCTAAAATGAAGTAAAATTGCGTCGATTTATACACTGGGAGTGAATGGTATGATGCATGGTGTGTTAACCTTGAAGCACTACCTTATATTTTATCAAGTTATTGGTAAGAAAGTCTACAATTTGCAATTATATGCTCAATCCTAATTTTTGATAAATATTGTAGATGTATTTTAAAAAAGGGACAATTGGCCAATTTTAACAAGTAAAATGAAGCAGGAAATTCCTCACCTGAACACGAGTATTTTATGAAACTAAATGGTTTACAAGAATCCAGACATTTTTGGTTTCAATATACCTAAGAGAGATGGCCTCGTGGTATTACAATCGGAAGTCTCACAACACCAGGTTAAAGTCCAATGGGTTTATGAGGTATCATGAGCTTTCGGAGCGCTGCTCCTTCATCAGGCCTAAAATACAGTGCAGAAGAAGGCCATTCGGCCCATCGAGTCCGCACCGACCACAACCCCACCCAGGCCTCATTCCCACAACCCCACATATTTACCCTGCTAATCCCCCTGACACCAGGATCAATTTAGCATGGCCAATCAACCTGACCGGCACATCTTTCGGACTGTGGGAGGAAACTGGAGCACCCGGAGGAAACCCACGCAGACACGGGGAGAACGTGCAAACTCCACCCAGTCAGTGACCCAAGCCGGGAATTGGACCCGGGTCCTTGGCGCTGTGAGGCAGCAGTGCTAAGCACTGTGCCACCGTGCCACCCCAAAGTCCTTCCGCCCATCACTCCGGTGGTCTCTAATATACATTGGCTCCTGGCTTGATCTGAAAATTCCCACCCTTGTTTTCACATCTCTCCATGGTATCTGGCCCACCTCTCTCTTTGCCAGCCCCATCACCCTCCAAGATACGTGTCTTCCTCCAATCCTGGCCTCTTGATGCACCCTCAGTTTTAATTGTCTATTCGATCATATCTGGGTCTCAAGCTCTGAATTACACTCCTTGTACCCACTTGCTTCTTCAGTTTGCATCATCGACTTACGACGTGTGTTAAAAACCTACCCTTTTAAAGAATTCATTCACGGGATATGGGTGTCGCTGGCTGGGCCTGCATTTATTGCCCATCCCTAATTGCCCCTGAACTGAGTTTCATAAGGCATTTAAGAGTAAGCCACAAGCTTTTGAACTGGAGTCACATGTAGGCCAGACCAAGTAAGGACGGCAGATTTCCTTCCCTAAAGGACATTAGTGACCCAGGTGAGTTTTTATGACAGTCAACAATGGCTTCAGGGCAATCATTAGACTGTCAATTCCAGATTTGTACTGAATTCAAATTCCACCATCTGCCATGGTGGGATTCGAACCTGGATCCCCAGAGCATTACTCTGGCTCTTTCGATTACTGGACCAGGAATGATACTACTTCACCACTGCCTGCCCCCCAATCTGGCCCTGTTTGACCAAGCCTTTAGTCATCAGTCCTGATATCTCCTTATGTGGCCTGGTGTTGGATTTTCAATGTTGCTGCTCCTGCGAGAGGTTTTAATCTGCTAAAGGCGATGATTGCAAGTTGTTGCTATAAAGAAAATGAGAAAATGTCAATATCTACAAATGCAGAGGAAGAGGCCACGAGTGTAGCTTCCTGAAATTCCATCTTACCTAAATGGAGGCAGAAGATAGCCCAGTTTACTTGACCCAACCCAATTTATGTTCATTTAGAATTTCTTTTTTATTCATTCATGGGCGTCGCTGGGTCAGCATTTATTGCCCATCCCTGAGGGCATTTAAGAGTCAACCACATTGCTGGAGTCCGAAGTCACATGTAGGCCAGACTGGGTAAGGACTAAAGGACATTAGCAAACCAGATGGGTTTTTTACGACAATTGACAATGGTCATCTTTTAATTCCTGATTTTTTATTGAATTCAACTTTCACCATCTGCTGTGGTGGGATTTGAACCCTGGCCTACAGAAGTCAGAGCTGGTTTTCTGGATTACTAGTCCAGCGACAATACAACTATGCCACTGCATCATCCCCAGTTCCATGTTGGTAAGGTCCATTAGCTTCTGCCCAGCTCCCACACTTCTATTGAGTCAGGTGAACGAAACACTCAGAATTCCCCCAATTATAGAATCCTACAGTGCAGAAGGAGTCCATTCGACCTATCGCGCCTGCACCGACCACAATCCCACTCATAACCCCATGCATTTACCCTAGCTAGTCCCCCTGACACTAAGGGGCAATTTAGCATGGCCAATCCACCTAACCCGCACATCTCTGGACCGTGGAAGAAAACCGGAGCATCCGGAGGAAACCCACGCAGACACGGGGAGAATGTGCAGACTCCACATAGACAGCGACCCGAGGCTAGGAATCGAACCCGGGTCCCTGGCGCTGTGAAGCAGCAGTGCTAACCACTGTGCCACCATGCCGCCGGTGATCAGCCTTGCTCCTTGACTAGCATTGAGGAAGTTCCAATGGGAGGATCCAGCCAACGTAGCTGAGGACTCGCTTGTACCCCAGGAGACACCCTCCCACAGGCGAGCCACCCGCCTCTCACTTTTCTCACAGCTGGGAAGATTCCTGGACGCATTTCCGAAGAAAACCAATAATGAAACTTTAGTAACAGGCGAGAATAAAGAGAAGTGAAATCTCCAGGGGGAGTCAGCCCTGAAGGACTCCGAGTGCGGAACCAAGTAACATGTGATTGTCATTCTCTTTAAAAAATTCAAATTAACCTTCACTCATTTCATGATATGTGAAATTGTGCTGCGATTGCCGAAGGCCTTTGAGTGCAGCGAAAACTCAAGTATATTCATTCGGATCTGAGCTTAATTAGTTTCTCGTTTTCATTAAAAGCAAAACGATTGCACAAATTTACTAATATTTAATTAAGTGTTCAATTTCTGCTGCTTTCAGATCTGCGAAACGAGGATCTTTATATTATAATAAACATCACCAGTAGCCTGTAGCTGATGATATATTCGATATTAAGAATGGAGGGTCTCCAGACAAACTCAATGATTAATAGCTGGTAAGTAACTATTTGGGGCAGATTAAATTTTGCATTAAATCTTCAGGTCTGCTTTCTGTGTCATTTCTAGGCCAGGTGAGGTTTGACAAACAGTCTCCGATGAAGGTTCTCTTGACAGATGGTGCAGGAAAATAAGTATTTCTGGAGCACTGCGAAAACTCTCCCCAAGGAGACTATCTGACACTTACTTTCATTCACTATAATTTCATGAAAAAGCTTATTGGACTGGAATATGTTAAGAGTTGCGACTGGGTTCCTCGCAGCCCCCTGTTTATTATGCGCAGTGTAGGACGGGAAGCATTGATAGGGGCTGGCTGCCAGTTTTGTACTGTGGCAGCTGCCAGTGCCAGGGCAATTCAGCAATGGGAAGACACTACTTTCTGAAGAAAATAACAGATGGCAGTTCATGTTCGTCGTACTCCAGGGCTTTGCAGCAGCAACGACGCTCCTTCAGGATTTTAATGACGGTTGCCGCATTTCTGGAATCTTCTAAATTGTAAACGGGCTGATAAACAGGGTGGCGGAGGACGGAAAAATATATAATCCTGCAAACATTTTGTCTGTAATAATATTTCTGCCGGGTTAAATGTGTGTGTGTGCTTTATGTGTGGGGTTGGGGAGTCTATTTGCTGTGCTGCTTGGCACCTTTCTCAAGTGGAATCATGCCACTGGACTGATTGTAGAGTGATCCCACTTCATGCTTATGTAAACAAGTGATCTCCCCTCGGAGTGTTCTGCTGCCTAACAGACTGTTTCCACGTTTTGATTGCAAATGTAGTTAAGATATGAAGCAATAGATGCAGTTGTTTAATTGGAACTGACGCCATTTTGAGATAGGCTTTTTGGAAAAACGCAGGGGGCTGGCAATAGGAAGCTCGACTCCGGACTTTCCGTGCCCTTGTTCCGCAAATAATTCGGCGCATTTAATGCGCTATTGCGTTGCTGCTGTGCAGCCTGGCGCATTCCGTTTGGTGAGGTGAGGTCCCATTGGAGGAGTCTGCCCACCAAGAAACAAAGACATAAGCCATTTTTCTCCCCGCGCCTGGGCTATTGGTTAGGAGCTTTAGCCACGTTAAATTCTCCCTCACTGTACCCGAACAGGAGTGTGGCGCCCAGGGGATTTTCACAGTAACTTCATCACACTGTTAATGTAAGCCTACTTGTGGATGATATTGGAATAGTGTAGGTTAGATGGGCTTTAGATTGGTTTCACTGGTTGGCGCAACATCGAGGGCCGAAGGGCCTGTACTGCGCTGTAATGTTCTATGTTCTATGAATAAATAAACATTAAACTTTTTTTTATTCATTCGTGGGACATGGGCGTCGCTGGCTGGGCCAGCATTTATTGCCCAACCCTAGTCGCCCTTGGAGGGCAGTTGAGAGTCAACCACATTGCTGGGGATCTGGGTCACGTGTAGGCCAGACCAGGTAAGGATGGCAGATTTCCTTCCCTAAAGGGCATTAGTGAACCAGATGGATTTTTCCGACAATGGTTTATTCTTAATTCCAGATTTTTTAAAAATTAAATTCAAATTCCACCATCTGTCGTGGCAGGATTCGAACCCGGGTCATTAGCAGAACATTAGCTGAGTTTCTGGATTAATAATCTAACGACAGTACCACTAGGCCATCACTCACCCCCCCTGTGTGAAGTGCTTTGTTCTGGTTCAGTCAGCATTCTGGCCATCCACAGCCAGTGGAATAGTCTATCACAAATCAAGTGGCACCAACCCATCCTTTGGAACTTCAACCCCCTGCCAGAGCTGAGATTGAGTGTGTTGGAAACCCAACGCTAAGACTTTGATTTGGATATTTGAAACAAATTCAATAAAGCAGGATGAATTGCTTTGAATGATATATGAAAACAATGCAATAAATTAGAATGAGTTGCATTATGAGAGAATTAGAATCCCTACAGTGCAGAAGGAGGCCCTTCAGCCCATCGAGTCTGTTCCGATTCTCTGACAGAGTATCTTACCACCCCACGCCATTTCCCCGTAACCCCACGCATTTACCCCGTGAATCCCTTTAACCTGGACATCTTTGGACACTACGGAGCATTTTAGCATGGCTAATCCACCTAACTGGCACATCTTTGGAGTGTGGGAGGAACACAGTAAGAAGTTTAACAACACCAGGTTAAAGTTCAACAGGTTTATTTGGTTGCAGTGTGTAGCACTAGTGTGGGAGGAAACCAGAGGAAACCCATGCAGACACGAGGATAATGTGCAAACTCCACAAAGACAGTGACCCAAGTCGGGAATCGAACCCGGGTCCCTGGCACTGTGAGGCAGCAGTGCTAACCACTGTGCCACCATGCCACCCACTGTTGTTTTCTTGGCACAGTACATTTTCTTTAGTCCTTTGGGGTGTGAGCATCGCTGGCAAAACCAGCCTCTCTATTGCCCATCCCTCCTTGCCCTTAAGAAGGTGATGGTGAGCTGCCTCCTTGAATTGGTACGTTCTGTGCGTCATCAACACTCTCACAGTGCGGTTAAGGAGGGAGTTCCAGGATTTTGACCCAGTGATACAGTTCCAAGTCAGGATGGTGCGGGCATGTGTGACTTGGAGGAGAATCTGTAGGTGGCGACCCTATTGTGGCAGGTGCCCGTGTCATCTTCGCTGATGGGTGTTGCGGGTTTGGAAGATGCTGCCAAAGAAGCCTTGGTGAGTTGCTGTAGTGCATCTTGTAGATGGTACACATGAGACAGCCATTGTGCAGCGGGCGGTGGAGGGTGTGAATGTTTAAGGTAGTGGATTGGGTACCAATCAAAAATAAAAATACACCCGCGCACATTATAAAGTGAAGTGAGTCTCACAGGGGCACTCACTCCAACGTCACAACAGCACTTCTTTTCTGGTGCTGGGATCTCCATTTCTAATGATTAATGTGAGGTTTAACCACTCCGTACTCTGACACACGCTGATCTGTCCCAACATTGAAGCCATAACAAGAACAGACTTGTGCACCCAATCCTCAGGGTAACTGATGATATCCAATAGGACAATGACCCCGACACAGACTCACATGCAGAATGAATTTAATGAAATATGATACATGTCAGAGCATGTCTGACATATATTGGGCGACACGTTGGCACAGTGGTTAGCACTGCTGCCTCACAGCGCCAGGGACCTGGGTTCGATTCTAGCCTTGGGTGACTGTGTGGAGTTTGCACGTTCTCCCCGTGGGTTTCCTCCGGGTGCTCCAGTTTTGAATCCTACAGTGCAGAAGGAGGCCATTTGACCCATCGAGTCTGCACCAATCACAGTCCCACCCAGACCCTATCCCCATAACCCCAGCTAGTCTCCCTGACACTAAGGGGCAATGTAGCATGGCTAATCCACTTAACCTGCACATCATTGGACTGTGGGAGGAAACTGGAGCACCCGGGGGAAACCCACGCAGACACGGGAGAATGCGCAAATTCCACACAGGCAGTGACGCAAGCCAGGAATCGAACCCGTCTCCCTGGTGCTGTAAGGCAGCAGTGCTAATCACTGTGCCACCGTGCCGCCCACACGCCAAAGATGTGCAGGTTAAGTGGATTGGCCATGCTAAATTGCCCCTTAGTGTCAGGGGGATCAGCAGGGTAAGTATGTAGGGTTAAAGAGATAGGGCCTGGGTGGGATTGTTGTTGGTGCAGACTCGATGGGCTGAATGGCCTCCTTCTGCACTGTGGGGATTCTATGAATCTGTTCTATGATACTATGTCGTTATTCTTCTTATTCTATTGGTTTGAAAACAGGAAATGCTACAGATCTTGAAACTGCAACATTTCAGGAAACGATTTAAATAATCACCGACTCTTCAAAGCGATGGTGAATATTTTTTTTCCATGCGATTCCAATGCTTGCAGGCCCCGAGGACCTTCCACTGGACACAGGGGACGGGAGAGAACCAGGAGGCCTAAGCAGTTCACGCTGGAATTCCTGCCCCACACTGTGCTGCCCTTATCGTGCCTGACAGGGCATTTTGAGAGCAGCTGCAATATTTGATCTATCAAGAATGGAATGTGACAGATTGCTCGATGGGCAGACACTGGGCAGCGTTCTGTCACAGAGCCGCATTTAATAGCAAGCTCGAATATCATTCTGCTCCCAAAAAGGAGATTTATTTCATTTGTCGATTTAATATGAAATTATACATTGCCAGATGGATCTATCAATCTGTAACAACTTAGACAAGATATTAGTGCTGAAATTGTAGGATACATAAATATCTGAGGGTACCCAAGTGAGGAAGATATTCGGAATAACCCCTGCCTTGCCTTAATTCTTACGTCGCCAGTGGCAGTTTACCAAGGCTGAGGATTTCTTAGACAATCACAGGTCAAAAGGCTCTGTGGAAATCATACTTGTTCCAACTTCTGGCTAGCCTTTGGATGGGGCAAGAACTTGACAACAAAGAGGCCAATCAACTGTGCTCCTTCCACTGTGGCAGAACGTTCACAGTCCCGCTTGAACCTAACAGGCGGAATTTTACGAGATTGGTTCTTAAGTGTTCAGCGAGCGTGAAAATGGGAGGGTTCTCGATCTGTTTTTTTGGCCGAGTTTTCACACCCAATCTTACGGACTCATATATTGAAAAATTGGTCTAGACCGTTTCTAGCTGCTGCAGGCAGTGGGCTGGGTTTAATTTTACCGGCCAGCCTGCAGAGGGTGCGATTGCGCGTGTGCAGAACTCTGATTCTGCACATGCTCGATAGCAGCAGCCGGGATCTTCAGACAGAGAGCTGTCAGGCCCCTGCTGCTGCAGGCAGCTTCACAACTCTCCCAAACTCTCCCGCTGCTGATCGCGGGCCCCACACCGCATGGACATCTCGCCCCCTGCCACGCAGACCGATCGATAGGCTGACCACGCCGGAAATTCGGCTCTCGTAAGGTCACGAGAGCTGAGAAATTGGGCCTGATCCTGATTTCTCGGCTCTTGCGCGATCTTACCGGCTCGCTCCACCCAGATGGGCGGGGCAAGCCGGTAAAATCCTGGCCAATAGGTTATTTTTGCTGAATATGCTGGATAAACTCGGCAGGCCCGTCAGCGGCTGTGGAGAGAGAAACAGAGTTAAGGTTTCACGTCTTTGTGACTGTTCTCCAGAACCGAAGAGCCACACTCTGCAAACTAACAACACAGGGAATGGGCATCTTACTGGAAAGGTTTGTTTGACCAAATTTCATGGGCCAGTGGGGAAGAGTCTTCTATTCCCATTGGAACGTTTACAGAATCCCAAAGGGCAATTGCAATTGCCATGTTGACACTATAGTTAAGAAAGCCCACCAATGCCTCTACTTTCTCAGAAGACTAAGGAAATCTGGCATGTCCGCTATGACTCTCATCAACTTTTACAGATGCACCATAGAAAGCATTCTTTCTGGTTGTATCACAGCTTGGTATGGCTCCTGCTCTGCCCAAGACCGCAAGGAACTACAAAAGGTTGTGAATGTAGCCCAATCCATCACGCAAACCAGCCTCCCATCCATTGACTCTATCTACACTTCCCGCTGCCTCGGCAAAGCAGCCAGCATAATTAAGGACCCCACGCACCCCGGACATTCTCTCTTCCACCTTCTTCCACCGGGAAAAAGATACAAAAGTCTGAGGTCACGTACCAGCCGACTCAAGAACAGCTTCTTCCCTGCTGCCGTCAGACTTTTGAATGGGCCTACCTTGCATTAAGTTGATCTTTCTCTACACCCTAGCTATGACTGTAACACTACGTTCTGCACCTTCTTTCCTTCTCTATGAATGGTATGCTTTGTCTGTATAGCGCACAAGAAACAATACTTTTCACTGTTGACTAATACATGTGACAATAATAAATCAAATCAAATCAAAATCAATTGGCAATTTTGATTTCCTTTCCTGGTGGTGTTCTGATTTTCCATGATAGCCTTGGGCCTAAAGATGTGAAGTTATAAAATCTGCCACTTCTAGAACAGGGCTAGTAATTTTTAAACATCTATTCTTACATGGGATAAGGTTGTAGCTGACCAGGCCAGCATTTATTGCCCATCCCTAATTGCCTCATGAGAAGACGATGGTGAGCTGCCTTCTTGAACACGCTGCAGTCCCTGTGGTGTAGGTACATCCACAGTGCTGTTAGGTAAGGAGTTCCAGGATTTGACCAGGTTGATTCCGGGGATGAAGGTTCACCAGGTTGATTCCGGAGATGAAGGGGTTAGCTCATGAGGAGAGATTGAGCAGACTGGGCCTGTACTCATT
The DNA here is from genome assembly GCF_964213995.1 of Mustelus asterias. NCBI lineage: Eukaryota > Metazoa > Chordata > Chondrichthyes > Carcharhiniformes > Triakidae > Mustelus > Mustelus asterias. The sequence goes on along the minus strand of NC_135828.1, from coordinate 12,071,516 downwards.
GGAGTTTAGAAGGTTGAGGGGAGATCTTATAGAGACATATAAGATAATGAAGGGGCTAGACAGGGTAGAAGCAGCGAGGTTATTTCCACTTACAATGGAAACAAGAACTAGGGGGCATAGCCTCAAAATACGGGGGAGTCAATTTAGAACAGAGTTGAGGAGGAACTTCTTCTCCCAGAGGGTAGTGAATCTTTGGAATTCTTTGGAATGCCCAATGAAGCAGTAGAGGCTACCTCGTTAAATGTGTTTAAGTCACAGATAGATAGATTTTTAACCATTAAGGGAATTAAGGGTTATGGGGAGCGGGCGGGTAAGTGGAACTGAACCCACTATCAGATCAGCCATGATCTTATTGAATGGCGGAGCAGGCTTGAGGGGCTAGATGGCCTACTCCCGCTCCTATTTCTTATGTTCTTATGACCCAGCGACAGTGAAGGAACAGCGATATATTTCCAAGGCTGGATGGTGAGTGATGGCGAGTAATAGTAAATGGATATTTTCGGGCTGGAGGGAGGTTTGAAGCGGTGTTCCACAGAGGTGTTGGGACCCTTGCTTATTAATGATCTGGGTCTTGATGTGTAGGGGACAGTTTCAAAGTTTGTGGGTACAAAACTTGGAAGTATCGTAAACAGTGAGGAAGATCAAAAGGGCAGAGACAAGTTGGGGGAGTGGACAGATAGCTGGCAGATTAAATTCAATGCAGATAAATGTGAGGTGATGCATTTTGGTCAGAAAAACATGGAGAGACAATATAAAATAAGGCCTACTATTCTTAAGGAGGTGCAGGAGATGAGTGACCTGAGTATATCTGTGCACAGGCCATTGAGGGTGGCAGGACAGGTGGAGAGAGCAGTTAATGAAGCATATAGTATTCCAGGGTTTATTAATAGGGGCATAGAGTACAAGAGCAAGGAGGTTATGCTGAACTTATACACGACACTAGTTAGACCTCAGCTGGAGTATTCCGTATAGTTCCTGGGCCACACTGTAGGAAGGATGTGAACACTTTGGAGAGAGTGCAGAAGAGGTTTATAAGAATAGTTCCAGGGATGAGAAGCTTCAGTTATGGGAATAGATCGATGAGATTGGGATTGTTCTCCTTGAAGAGAAGGCGGCTGCGAGGAGATTTGATAGAGTCATTCAAAATCATGAGGGGGCTAGACAGAGTAGGGAGGGAGACACTATTCCTGTGCATAAAAGGATCGAGAATGAGAGGATACGGATTTGAAGCAATTTGCAAAATATGTAAATGCAATGTGAGAAAAATCTTTTTCACACAACGAGTGGTTAGTGTCTGGAATGCACTGCCTGAAAGTGTGGTAGAGACAGGTTCAATTGAAGCATTCAAGAGGGTGTTACATGATTATTTGAATAGAAACAATGTGCAGGAGTACAAGGAAAAGACAGGAGAAAGTCATAATACTTACTTGGAGAGCCGGTGCAGACACAATGGGCTGAATGGCCTCCTTCTGCACTGTAGCAATTCTGTGATTGTGTGTGTGTGTGTGATTTGGGAGGTAAATTTCATTTGGTATTCCCATGAGTCTACCCTTGTCCTTTTCAGTGGTAGAGGTCACGGGTTTGGTAGGCTATCGAAGGAAGTTTGGTAAGTCGCTGCAGTGCATCTTGTAGATGGTACACACTGCTGCCACTGTGTGGAGGGAGTGAATGTTTAAGATGGTGAATGGGATGTGGATCAAGCGGGTTAGTTTATCCTGGATGGCGTTGGGCTTCTCGAGTGTTGTTGGAGCTGCTCTCATCCAGGCAAGTGGGGAGTATTCCATCACACTCCTGACTTGTGCCTTGTAGATGGTGGACAAACTTTGGGGAGTCAGGAGATGAGTTACCCGCTGCAGAATTCCTAGCCTCTGATCTGCTCTTGCAGCCATAGTATTGATATGGCTAATCCAGTTCAATTTCTGGTCAATGGTAGCTCCCAGGATGTTGTTAGTGGGGAATTCAGCGATGATAATATCACTGAATGTTAAGGGGAGATGGTTAGATTCTTGTTGGAGATGGTCATTGTCTGGCACTTGTGTGGCATGAATGTTATTTGCCATTTATTAGTCCAAACCGGAATGTTGTGTATGGACATGGGCTGCTTCCCTTGCAGTTCATGGGTACATGCTGTATATCAAACTTGAGATATTCCCTCAATTCAGGTCTCCTTCTTAAGTCAACATCTTGTGAGTTCTCTGTGCCCCACTGTGTGTCACTCAGCTCAAACGTTAGCTTGCAGGGTATGTCTGAGTCACAAGAATTGTAACTCAGCGAAAATCTTCCTTTTGTCTGAATCAACTGGTTTTATTTGTTTCCTCAATGTGTTCCAACCCTTTAAAAAAATACTTAATGGGAAAAAGAGGTAGGGAGGGGGCGCAGATGAGTGAGAATGGAAACAATAGGGGAAAAGAGTTTCTCAGGAACTTCCCTCAGCCTGTGAAGATCAGCACTCGTGGACCTTTTCCCTCCAATAACACAGCATTAGTTTATTTATTAGTGTCACAAGTAGGCTTACATTAACGCTGGAGTGAAGTTACTGTGAAAATCCCCTAGTCGCCACACTCCGGCGCCTGTTCGGGTACACTGAGGGAGAATTTAGCATGGCCGATGTACCTAACAAGCACGTCTTCCGGACTGTGGGTGGAAACCTGAGCACCCGGAGGAAACCCATGCAGACACGGGGAGAACGTGCAAACTGCGCACAAACAGTGACCCAATCTGGAAATCGAACCTGGGTCCCTGGCGCTGTGAGACGGCAATGCCAACCACTGTGCCGTGCCACCCCTGCATTTTTTCTGCATCACAAAGATCAAAACTGAATCTGGGACTCCAGATGGGCAGCACAAATGGTGCCCATTGTCATTGGAGAATGTCTGTCCAATGACGCTGAATGGGAAGGTGAAACTTGAAACTCCTACACTTCAGTGTTCCTTCGCAGGGCTGGACAAGTGCTGAGCAAAAGCTCTGCTATCTCCTGATAACCTGCTATCCAAAGGGAACACTGGTGCCCAGACATGGGTCCAGGGTAAATTGACTTGCTTATCTTGGAAATCAATGCCAAATGAAACTACCAGAGATGCAGTGAAGGATGTCTGCAAGCAAGTACTGATACATCCATTGCCATAGCTTCTACTGAAAATATTAAATGCAATCAAAGTAAAACTCTTAGATGTCATTATGGGCAATGGGTTCAAGAACAAATCACAGTACAGCACAGGATTGGGTCACTGTCTGTGTGGAGTTTGCTCATTCTCCCCGTGTCTGCCTGGGTTTCCTCCCACAGTCCAAAGATGTGCGGGTTAGGTGGATTGGCCACGCTAAATTGCCCCTTAGTGTCAGGGGGACTAGCTAGGGTAAATGCATAGGGTTATGGGGATAGGGCCTGGGTGGGATTGTGGTCAGTGCAGACTCGATGGGCTGAATGGCCTCCTTCTGCACTGTGGGGATTCTATGGGTTCCTGAATGCTTTTATCAACTTCAAAGATTATGGATGTGAAACCACAGGTCTCTCTGTTCCTGCGCAACCCCCCATCCCCTTTTCAAATTGTACCGTTTCATTTCTATTGCCTCTCCTCAACCTTCCTGCCAGAATGTAGCATCATGTATAGCATTATAAATTCATTTCTCTATTTCAACGGCCTGTCCCTCAGGTTTATACCACTTGCAAACTTTGGAATTATTACCCAAATTCCAGTCATTAATATATATCACCAAAGCACAGGTCATAATAGCGACCTCAGGAGCACATCAGTGTAAATAAACATCTGTGCAGTACTATTCTCTGCTTTCAATCTCTTAATGTGGAGATGCCGGCGTTGGACTGGGGTAAACACAGTAAGAAGTTTAACAACACCAGGTTAAAGTCCAACAGGTTTATTTGGTAGCATTTTTTATTTGGTGGCATCTGCTACCAAATAAACCTGTTGGACTTTAACCTGGTGTTGTTAAACTTCTTACTGTGTTCAATCTCTTACCCAGTTTTGTATCCATGTTGCCACTGCTCCTTTAATACCACTGGGTGGGATTTTCCACACCCTCTGCGGTGTGTTTTGCGGCAGTGGAGGGAGTTCGCCATTGGTAGGCATTGGGATCTTCCAGTCCTGCTGCTGTCAACGGGACTTCCCAGCGTTTGCACCCTCTGCCACTTGGGAACACATGGCGGGGACTCCCCATCAGCGGGACTGGACAATGCTGGAAGCAGGAACGGATGGAAAATCCCACCTATTTACTTTCATTTTTCCAACAAGTTTATTATGTCTCACTTTATAAAATGTCTTTTGCAAGTCCTTAGATACAACATCAACTGCTCTTCCTTCAATAAACCTCTGTGGTACCTAAGCAGCAAACCAAAATCAATGATTTGCCTTTAACACATCCATGCAGGCTGTTTTTTATTAGTCCATGTTCTTCTAGGTGACAACTAATTTTGTCATGGAGTATCTTGAGATCCTTGAAGTTTCCCAGCCACCGATTTTATTCTTACTGGTCTGTAAGGTTCATCCCTCTCCGCTTTGTTGAATAAAGGTGGGAGGAGGGTGGCAGAAGGGGGCAGTCTTCTAGCCCTCTGTCACCAGTCCCATTTTCAAGAAGGGGTGCCATGGTGGCGCAGTGGTTAGCACTGCTGCCTCACAGCACCAGGGACCTTGGTTCAAATCCGGCCTCGGGTCACTGTCCGTGCAGAGTCTGCACATTCTCCCTGTGTCTGCGTGAGTTTCCTCTGGGTGCTCTGGTTTTAAAATTAAAGTTTTATTTATTAGTCATAGGTAAGGCTTACATTAACACCGCAATGAAGTTCCTGTGAAATTCCCCTAGTTGCCACAGTCCGGTGCCTGTTTGGGTCAATGCATCTAACCAGCACGTCTTTCAGAATGTGGGAGGAAACTGGAGCACCTGGAGGAAACCCACGCAGACACAGGGAGAATGTGCAAACTCCACACAGACGTTGACCCAAGCCAGGAATCAAACCCGGGTCTCTGGCGCTGAGAAGCAGCAGTGCTAACCACTGTGCCACCGTGCCACCCCCTCCTGTGGTTTCCTCCCACAGTCCAAAGATGTGCGAGTTAGGTGCATTGACCATGCTAAATTGACCCTCATGCTGTGGGGATTAGCAAGGTAAATATGAGGGGTTATGGGGGTAGGGCCTGAGTGGGATTGTGGTCGGTGCAGACTCGATGGGCCGAATGACCTCCTTCTGCACTGTAGGGATTCGATGATTCGATGAGGATTGAGAGATTGTTGGCAAACCCTTCACTATTTCCACCTTTATTTACTTCAGCGAGCTGGCTTGTATTCTGTATGAACCCCACCCACCCCCCCTTTGTCCCCATGGGAAGATTTCCCTTCGATTCTCCGATTTACCTCAGCCTTCTGTCATCTACCCTTTTATGTTTATGAAAGAATTGGATGTTCCCTTTCATGTTCACTGCTAATCTTTTCTCATTACCTTTATTTGGACCTCTTAGTTTCCTGTCCACTTCTCCCGTGCTCTTTTGTTAAATATTTTGCTAAGTTCTCGACTGTGTACCGTGTGCCTGACATTTATCATAAGCCCCGCGTCTTTAGTTGTGCAGGGACCTCAAGCTTTGGATGCTCTTCCGTTTTCCCCTTATCGCATTAGAATTAGAACCAACAATCTTTTCTCGGCTCTGAGACACACAGTGTGTATGATCAGACTGTTTAATGGCTGCTGTCTCGAATCCACCATCTCTATGCTCCTATGAAAGCCACAGGGCTCAAGCCCAAGGAACAGCAGAGAGAGAGAAAAAAAAATCTTTTGTCTGGGCCTAATGAGGCACATCCATATGGATTTTACCTGCTCCAGCCTTCTCCCTAGACGGGGCCCTGCTAAAATTCCGCACTGCTGTTAATGGGGATGGATAGAATTTGCTTCTTATGTCGTGTAGGGAGCGTTAGTATCATTCAAGCACACAACGTGACTGAACACCGCAAATTGGCTGGAATTCCAAGGCCATAAATACTTAAATGAGAATGACATAGATTTCTGACTTTGAGATCTGGCGTCGCAGCCTTAGCAAATCATAGAAGGAGCTTTTTATACCACTCACTTATCACCGAGGAATGATCTATTGTGAAATCAGTGGAGGAAATATGCCGCACTTGATCAGTTACTAGCTTGACTTGTGTTCAGAGGAGGAAAGGATGCAGCGAGGGACTACTGTGGTTCTGTCTTCTTTCACTTCAGCCCAGTAAGGTCCTTAAAAATGTCAAATAACTGGACAATCGCAATCCTTTTCATTAGGGGATTTTCACAGCAACTTCATTGCACTGTTAATGTAAGCCTACTTGTGACACTAAACGGCAGTCCATGGCGCCAAAGTGATTTAACCCAGTGTAAACTGCCACTAAATTACCAGGATCACTTGGACCAGAAGGGAACTGGTAACATTCGCGCAAGTGCGGTGTTTGGTCACAGCCGTTCCTAATTCCTATTCCTATCAGACTCTCCTCTCCGTCCCTCACTACCTTGTCTGGTTTTGACCCTCTGCGTCGAAACCTCTGGGGATAAATGTAGCCTGACCCATTGACTGGAAAGTGAAACCGGTATTCTGGCCCATTCCTGTGGGATTCCTGCCCAGAATGTTAGCTAAAAATTGCAAGCCCTTGTCTTGGTTCTCCTTATTTTTCATCTGTCTGCAGCCTCTGGTCTTTCCTCACCGCTGGACTATTTCCTTTATAGAATAAAAATTGCCTCAGACCATCCTTGTGTGTGTGTGTGTGTGTGTGTGTGTGCCGAGTGTTTTATGTGAGGTCACTCATGAGGGATGACTTGGTGCCTTCAAAAGGACTTCAAGGCTGATTAATCACATTGTTCAGAATAAGGGGCCCTTATCCAGCAGAGTGGGTTGACCTCATCAATAGCAAGGACAATGAAGATTCTTCAGTGAAGGAGAAATTCTGGGCGAAGGATTGAGAGGATGAAGAGGTGGGAAATTATCTTTGAGCAGTTGGTGGGAGGGGGACGATGGCCTAGTGGTATTATCGCTAGACTATTAATCCAGAAACTCAGCTAATGTTCTGGGGACCCTGGTTCGAATCCCGGGACAGCAGATGGTGGAATTTGAATTCAGTAAAGAAATATCTGGAATTAAGAATCTACTGATGACCATTGTCGGAAAAACCCATCTGGTTCACTAATGTCCTTTAGGGATGGCACAGTGGTTAGCACTGCTGCCTCACAGCGCCAGGGACCCAGGTTCAATTCTGGCCTCGGGTCTGTGTGGAGTTTGCACATTGTCCGCGTGGGTTTCCTCCAGTTCCTCCCACAGTTCAAAGATTCGCGGGTTAGCTTGATAGGCCATGCTAAATTGACCCAAGTGTCAGGGGGATCAGGAGAGTAAATATGTGGGGTTACGGGAATAGGACCTGGGTGGGATTGTGGTCGGCGCAGACTCGATGGGCCGAATGGCCTCCTTCTGCACTGTAGGGATTCTATGAAATCTGCCATCCTTACCCGGTCTGGCCTACATGTGACTCCAGAGCTACAGCAATGCGGTTGACTCTCAACTGCTCTCTGAGGGCAACTAGGGATGGGCAATAAATGCTGGCCCAGCCAGCGACGCCCCATGTCCCACGAATGAATAATAAAATAAGATAGCCGAAGTGTGGGGGAATTATATACCTGGGACACACAACATTGTCTTTACAATGCGAACAGAGTCATTTGTTCTTCAAAAACAGGGTCATAGATCTTTAAAACGGTTGGAAACATTGCTATGAACCTTGTAGATGCTGCAGAACAGGCAGTTTGTTTACTTCAGAAATGGGTTTTCAAGGCAGAAATAGCTAACGGCGATGCCACTTCTAATCAAAGCAGCGTACAGTCGCTCAATAATAATGAACTAAGAGCCAGCGACTGCCCAAGCCAGCTAGCGATTTGTACCCTCTGGCTTTCCCTGCCTATTTGGTTTCAATTTGTGAACATTTGCCTGAAAGATTGCAGCCGCACTCATCTTTAAAGAATTAATCACGATATCCTGCGTAAGAGTCACCTGACTGCTGCAGTTTGCCACGGTGCAAGCAGTGATTTTTTTCTTTTCCCCCACTGAGCACTTCATATATCAGGAGTAAAAATGTGGGCTTGGCTGGGTCAGGATTGTTGCTGCAGTGTTTAATGTTTTGGCAGCGGCCTCCGCTCAATCTGAGTAATGCATGGGGATTCTGGGACTGGCACCTGGGGGAATTTCGATCCGCAGCCTTTAATTAGATATATTTTCTGTGTATAATCAGCCTGTAGTACAAAGCAGGGGAAAAGAAACCACACAGAGTGTTGCTGCGGTCCCAAATTTAGATACGAGTGAGAAATCAGAAAAATGGCAGTGTTTGCGCGTGTGTGAAATGTGCCATTTTAAATTCTGTCTACTAACGGAAGCGATTTTTTTTTTAAAGTTCAGTCATTATGTTGGAGACGCAGCTCTTAATCAATCTGGCTTTCAAAATACTCTGCCAGTTGAATGCCTGAGAATTGTCAATAAATAACAACATACAAAGGGGGGGGGGGGGCAGTCTGTGCAGTCCTACACCCCCCTCCAACTCCATCTGATCACCTATGGTGCTCTGATACACCAGTTATTGAATCAATACGCAGCCTGGCCTCAACAGTGACAAGCAAACAAAAGAGAGGCAAGGGCCAGGTCATGTGTGAGATGCAGAGACGCTATGTGGTCTGACTCGGATATGGCTGGTTCCAATCCGTCGCAAGGCCGAAGCCTGTGCCTGCGTGATTGCCAGAGGGGGAGCAGAGCTAGTCACAGACCTGTGCACTAGCGATCCTCCAAGGAGATAAAGCTAACGAACAAATATGTTTGTCCTAAATATAATGCAGCGAGCGGGAGATAAAACCTTGCGTTAGGCTCATTTTTATACACATACACTAAGTGGTTCTGGCATATCTGAGCCCCAAGATAAGATTGTATCTAGCCAACCAGTGTAGCATCTTTCTTACGCACATTTAATGTGGTACGGTTTTAAATTTGATCTGATATATTTCTTGCCGTATTGTTTGAAACTTAAGGGTACCTCTGTTTTTTTTAAATTTAGCTCATTCCTTTAGCATCTGAGGATGTAAGAAATAGGCGCAGAGTAGACCACCTGGCTTGTTGGGTGTACTCCGCCATTCAGTACAATCATAGCTGATTTTGGGCTTCAAATCCATTTTCCTGCCCTCCACCAATCCCTCAATTCCCTGAGAGACTAAAAATCTCTTTCCCAGCCTGAAATACAGTGGAACCCCGATTTTACGTGCCCTGATTTAGCGCGAAATCGGATATGCCGCGATGAATCATTGGACCTTTTTTTTTGCTCTTTCCGGTTTAGTGATTTAGCGCGACCCCGATTTAGCGCGACCCCGATAACATTCGCGATAACATTTTATGGACCCCAACCATTGCGTTACAAATGGGGCTGCATTGTACCTCCAATGTTGGAGCATCTGCAAGCATAGAAACATAGAAGATAGGAGCAGGAGGAGGCCATTAGGCCCTTTAAGCCTGCTCCGCCATTCATCACAATCATGGTTGATCATCCAAATCAATAGCCTAATCCTGCTTTCTCCCCATATCCTTTGATCCCATTCGCTCCAAGTGCTATATCCAGCCGCCTCTTGAATACATTCAATGTTTTGGCATCAACTGCTTCCTGTGGTAATGAATTCCACAGGCTCACCACTCTTTGGGTGAAGAAATGTCTCCTCATCACTGTCCTAAATGGTCTACCCCGAATCCTCAGACTGTGACCCCTCTTTCTGGACTCCCCCACCATCGGGAACATCCTCCCTGCATCCACCCTGTCTAGTCCTGTTAGAATTTTATAAGTCTCAATGAGATCCCGCCTCATTCGTCTGAATTCCAGCGAACACAATCCTAACCTGGCCAATCTCTCCTCATACATCAGTCCCGCCATCCCCGGAATCAACCCAGTGGGATAGAGAATTCCAAAGATTCACAATCCTGTTGAGCCAAGTTATTTCTCCTGATCTCAGTCCAAAATGATTGACCCCTTTTCCTGCGCCCCCGTGTTTCAGATTCTCCACCCAGCTGAAACAATCTCCCAATGTTGTGGTGGCGTGGCCCCTTTAACGGGGCGGGGGGGAGTGATCGCTGGTCATGTGACCCAGTGGGCCTGTGGCAGCGTAGCGTTCGAACCTGGGCCAACCGCGGCAGAGGGTACTGGTCTGGGAATGGGTTGTCCCTCAGTTGGAGCCCAGGGTTTGGAGAGTAAGGTCACATCCATTGTTCTGCTTTACGTATAATTGTTTCACGATAAATTAATTTGTTCAGTTTTCACCTGCCGAGTTGTTGTTGTGTCTTGTGTTTGTTCTGTCAAACCGCTTCCAGAATTTTCTAAGTTTTAAATAGATGGCCTCTCATCCTTCTAAGTTCCAGAGATCCCAGAAGGAATCCTGTCCCTACAATATTACGTTCCCCCTGCAGAGACCTCAGCAGTGCCCCCTGCCCAAGATTGCCCCCAATGCCACCCGCCCCCCCCAACCCCCACGACCCCCCCACTCCCCCCCCAAACTCCGCCTCAGAACTCGCCTGGAAGGGAACGTGGAAAATTTTGGCCTAAGGTAACTTTTCCCTAGTTAGGTGGGCGACGTGATGGCACAGTGGTTAGCACTGCCGCCTCACTGGCCCAGGGAACTGGGTTCAATTCCAGGCTTGGGTCATGAGTTCCAGAGTCTGCACGTTCTCCGCGGGTCTGCGTGGGTTTCCTCCGGGGGCTCCGGTTCCCTCCCACAGTCTGGAAGACGTGCTGGTTAGGTGCATTGGCCATGCTAAATTCTCCCTCAGTGTACCCCAACAGGCGCCGGAGTGTGGCGACTGGGGAGATTTTCACAGTAACTTCATTGCAGTGATAATGTAAGCCTACTTGTGACACTAATAAATAAACTGAATAAAAACGTTCTGCAAACTCAGCTACGAGAACACTCGAACACCATCCACTGGAACATCAATTTGACTGATCCAGCCACTATCTCCACAGCCACTATTTCACTGTCTTTCATAGTCAGTTATTGCATTGCCTTTGTTATGAACTCCTTGTTAAATGCTCTGCCCAACGGTATAACTACTGTTCAGGGATCTAACAACTACTCCCACCAATGTTTTCCAACTCTTGCTATTCCTAAATTCCACCCATCCTGATTCTATTTCATGATCTTCTGAGGCGAGATTCTTTCTCACTAATGTCCTCCTGCCATTCTTTACTATCAGGGATATGCTTCCTCTTTTACCATTCTGTCATAAAATCATGGAATCCCTACAGTGCAGAAGAGGCCATTCGGTCCATCGAGTCTGCACTGAGTATCCTGCCCAGGCTCCCTACCCCACCTGACCCCGTCACCCCATACATTTCTCATGGCTAATCCATCTAACCTACACATCTTGGGACACTAAGGGGCAATTTAGCATGACCAATCCACCTAACTTACACAACTAGGGTGGCACGGTGGCACAGTGGGTTAGCACTGCTGTCTCACAGCGCCAGGGGCCCGGGTTCGATTCCCAGCTTGGGTCACTGTCTGTGTGGAGTTTGCACATTCTCCCCGTGTCTGCGTGGGTTTCCTCCGGGTGCTCCGGTTTCCTCCCACAGTCCAAAGATGTGCGGGTTAGGTTGATTTGCAATGCTAAATTGCCACTTAGTGTCAGGGGGGTTAGTAGGGTAAATAAGTAGGGTTATAGGGATAGGGCCTGGGTGGGATTGTGGTCGGTGCAGACTCGATGGCCATGAGAAATCTCAAAATGCTCATAGAGGCACAATCAAACAAATATGGATGGAGATATTGGAGGGATTGACCCAAAGCATGATCTCAGTAGGTCTTCAAGGCACAGCAGGAGGTGGAAGGTTACAGGGAAGGAATTCCAAAGCGTGGTGCAAGTGTCAAAGAATCATAGAATCCCTACAGTGCAGAAGGAGGCCATTCGGCCCATGGAGCCTGCACCAATCACAATCCCACCCAGGCCCTATCCCCATAACCCCCACACATTTACCCCAGCTCGTCTCCCTGACATTAAGGGGCAATTTAGCATGGCCAATCCACCTAACCCGTACATCTTTGGGCTGTGGGAGGAAACCAGAGCACCCGGAGGACACCCATGCAGACACGGGGAGAATGTGCAAACTCCACACAGACAGTGACCCAAGCCGGGAATTGAACCCAGGTCCCTGGCGCTGTGAGGCAGCAGTGCCACCGAGCCACCCTAACATAGTGGGCAACAGGAGGTTTAGATGTGCAAAAAGACCGGTTAGAGTGAAGGTAAGATCTGGGCTGTAATGCTGGGGCAGGGCGAAGCGGTAGGGAAATTAAAGCTGACGTTAGATTGGAGGTGTTGAGAGTCCTGGAGGCAGAATTCCCCATCCCGCCCGCCACGGGAATCGGCAAAGATCTGTTGACCTTGGGTGGGATTTTCCAGTCTTGGGGTGAGCGCGGCTGGAAAATCCCACTCCTGGTGTTAGTGTAGGGCAGTGAACACAGTGGTGATAGGTTAGCAAAACCTGGTTTAGGATAGGATTTTAAAAAAATTCATTCATGGGACATGGGCGTCACTGGTTGGCCAGCATTTATTGCCCATCCCTAGTTGCCCTTGGAGGGCAGTTGAGAGTCAACCACATTGCTGTGACTCTGGGGTCACATGTAGGCCAGACCGGGTAAGGACGGCAGATTTCCTTCCCAAAAGGACATTAGTGAACCAGATGGGTTTTTTCGACAATCGCCAATGGTTTCATGGTCATCAGTAGATTCTTTATTCCAGATTTTTTTTATTGAATTCAAATTCCACCAGCTGCCATGGCAGGATTCGAACCCGGGTCCCCAGAATATTAGCTGAGTTTCTGGATTAATAGTCTAGTGATAATACCACTAGGCCATCGGCTCCCCACCAACTACTCAAAGATAATTTCCCATCCCTTCGTCCTCTCAATCCTTCGCTGAAGAATCTTCATTGTCCTTGGTATTGATGAAGTCAACCCACTCTGCTGGATAAGGGCCCCTTATTCTGGACAATGTGATTAATCAGCCTTGAAGCCCTTTTGAAGGCATCAAGTCATCCCTCATGGGTGACCTCATATAAAACACACGGCACACACACACACACACACGTATGGGCTGAGGCAATTTTTATTCGATAAAGGAAATAGTCCAGTGGTGAGGAAAGACCAGAGGCTGCAGACAGATGGAAAATAAGGAGAATCAAGACTAGGGCTTGAAATTTTTAGCTAACATTCTGGGCAGGAATCCCACACCAGATGGGGTTTTCCGACAATGGTTTCATGGTCATCAGTAGATTCTTAATTCCAGATTTTTTTCAATATTGGATTCAAATTCCACCATCTGCTGTGGCGGGTTTCGAACCCAGGGTCCCCAGGACATTAGCTGAGTTGCGGGGTTAATAATCTAGCGGTAATACCACTAGGCCATCGCCTACTGTGTGGGCGGCGTGATTTCGGATGAGCCACAGTTAACCGAGGCTGGAGTGTATTGGAATAGGCTGGAGTGTGCCTGAGAAAGACGCGGTGGAGACATTCAGTAGCAGATGTGCCGACAGAGTGGAGAAAGCAAATAAATCCAATGTCTTTCATCATTTGCTTAACTTCAAAATAACGACTCAGGCAGCAGAAGCGATTACCCACCATCCAGAGCGGTACTTCTCATTTCCTCAGTTGTTTTGGACCTTCCCAAGCAACGCGAAGGACTAACAGCAAGAAAAATAATCTCTGTATTTCAAACATGTAAGCTTAGATTTTCAGATAGAGTCACAGTGCATAATCTTTCGGTATAATACTCCAGGAAATGCAGTCGTTCTGTGAGCCGTCTTTTTCAGCGCTGTTAAAATTCTACTCTTCTATCACCTGGGATGGTTTGAGTTTGTTTTTTACATCGTTACTTAGATAGTGCCGCTTTCACTCATTGTATTATGGGATTCCGTGACAGTGCTCGGTAACTGGAATTCTAAACCCACAGCATAAACGCTCAAATTATAATTTCTTGTATTTCTGACCTTGGGAACGGTGAAACAGCCTTAACAAATCATAGAAGGAATCTTTATATCATTAACTGAGATTGACACCAGTGCAATTCAAGTGACTTTGTGTCCGAGCACATATCGAACCTTCTGAATCACTGGGAAAACATCTTCCTCGTTGATCGCCACCCGGCTTTTTACAAGTTTATTTATCAGTCACAACTATGCTTCCATTAACGCTGCAATGGAGTTACTTTGAAAATCCCCTAGTCGCCACATTCCGGCACCTGTTCGGGTACACTGAGGGAGAATTTAGCACGGCCGATGCATCGAACCAGCATGTCTTTTGGAGTGTGGGAGGCAATCGGAGCACCCGGAGGAAACCCATGCAGACACGGGGAGTATGTGCAGACTCCACACGGACAGTGACTCAAAGCCGGGAATCGAACCCGGGACCCTGGCGCTGTGAGGCAGCAGTGCCAACCACCGGCGCCACCGGCTGCTAATGAAGCACTCCTATTGATTCGGGACCTAGAAACCACCCATGCACTTGTCCACAGTCTCCACTGGAACAAACACTACACCCAGAAAAACTGATGACAACCCCACCTCCCCACCGCAGTGCTCCCCCCCCGCCCCCCCCCCCCCCCCCACCCCCCCAACACCCCCCAACAACCTCACCCTCCTGGCTGATTGCAACCATAACCAGCCACAACCTGGGAATGGACTCGAATGGTCAACTCCCAGGGAAATCTGGACAAACTTCAGCCGCTTGAGGACTGGGGCCAGGGGGAGATGTGGCCACAGTCGCTGGATCAAGATCAAGATCCTCGAATTCCCACCATGGTGGGTCAACCCACAGCACATGGACCGCAGCGATTCAAGGCGACAGCTCACCACCACCTTCTCAAGGGCAGCTAGGGATGGGCAATAAATGCTGGCCTAGCCAGTGACGCCCATGTCCCACAAACGAATAAAAACTGTGACCGTGGCCATTCAAGTCTGACCATCGCCCACGTAACCCAATCCCTGCCCAGAGAGACCCATCTCTGCTGGTTCAATGACCACTCACACTGCGCCAGCCGAAGCCAACAGTTAAATAGATATATAAACATGTATTAACTCAATATAATTAACCATTGGAAATGACAGTGTCATTATCTGCCATTGCTAATAATGAATATTTTATCGTAGCGCACACCTGTGATTAACATGGAAATGTGTAATCCACATAGGATGCAAATATGGCAACAACATGCGTGTAACATGTGTTGAGGTACAGATTGCTCATTGAATGGCCAGACAGGTTTGAGGGACTCAGTTGTCTTCAGCCACTGCTCAGATTAACGGAATGAATTCATTTTTACCTCAACCAAGCTCTCTGTCCATCTCCGTGCTGGAAATTGTGTATTAGTTTGCCAGAAGCTAGCAAACCAAAAGCATTTGCAGTTCATGCCAAGAACTTAAATGATATGAGAATCTGTTAATTCAGTGTTAAGAAGGTAAGGGTGACCAGATGTAGGGCTCACCTTCAGAAATGAGCTACGAGGCACGGATGAACCTATCCACAATTGATGGTAAGGTTGACCCAGCAGAAATTAATCTGGTTTGTGTTAACTTTCGGCACCAGGGCATGGTGGCACAGTGGTTAGCACTGCTGCCTCACATCTCCTGGGACCTGGATTCGATTCCCGGCTTGGGTCACTGTCTGTGCATCCCCGTGTCTGCGTGGGTTTCCTCCGGGTGCTCCGGTTTCCTCCCACACTCCAAAGATGTGCAGCTTAGGTTGATTGGCCAAGCTAAATTGCCCCTTAGTGCCCCTGGATGCATAGGTTAGAGGGATGAGTGGGGTAAATATGTGGGGTTATAGGGATAGGGCCTGGGTGGGATTGTGGTCAGTGCAGACTCAATGGGCCGAATGGCCTCCTTCTGCACTGTAGGGATTCTATGGTTCTATGAACAATATCTGGAAAGGCGCTGAGCTGGATTTTCCTTCTTCGTATCAGTACATTAGACTGTGATGGGGCAGGAGTCATTATCTAGTGCAAGCTTCTCATGGTTTTCAATCTATTTGCTTTAAGGGACAGAGGATTGTGAATTGCTTGTTCTCGATGTTGTGATAGGGTTTCTGACTTGCCAAGCTCATCTTGTAATGGTGGAACAGAAGATATACCCTGCCAACTCTGGGTAACATCTCCTGTGGGTCCTGGTGGATCGTTGTGGCATTAAAGGTCCAAGCAGTTGGGACTTTCACCATTTATTTGATTTGATTTATTATTGTCACATGTATTAGCATATAGTGAAATGTATTGATTCTTGCGCCCTACACAGACAAAGCATACCGTTCATAGAGAAGGAAAGGCGAGGGTGCAGAATGTAGTGTTACAGTCATAGCTAGGGTGTAGAGAAAGATCAACTTAATATAAAGTACAGTAAGAAATCTCACGACACCAGATTAAAGTCCAACAGGCTTATTTGGAATCACAAACTTTCGGAGCGCTGCTCCTTCATTAGGTGAGTCAATCTGATGAAGGAGCAGCGCTCCGAAAGCTCGTGATTCCAAATAAACCTGTTGGACTTTAACCTGGTGTTGTGGGACTTCTTACTGAGCCCACCCCAGTCCAACGCCGGCATCTCCACCTCATGGCTAATATAAAGTAGGTCCGTTCAAAAGTCTGATCGCAGCAAGGAAGAGTTTATAAGAGTTAGAATAGAATAAGCACAGAATGAGAGTGAAGGATAAGAATCAGAGAGTATGCTGGGCACAGCTCACAAGAAGTCAGCTCACTCCAGCTCTATCTTGGAATTTGTTCAATGACAAAGATGTGGGACGATTGACGGAGATTGCAAACTTCACTTCCCACTGAGGATGAGCCTCCGAGGCACCGTTTCTCCCTCATGCTCAGGCAGTGACTGGCTTGTGAGCTGCGGATGGTTATATCTTCCTGGGCCTCTCTTTCCTTTTTGTAAATCTGGCTTGTCATCCGTGCTTTCAGCCTGGAAATGCCTCGGGTCACTCACTGAGTTGAATTGGTACTTGAAGTTGTTTGTCTTCAAAATCATAGAATCCCTACAGTGCAGAAGGAGGCCATTCGGCCCATCGAGTCTGCACCGACCACAATCCCACCCAGGCCCTATCCCCATAAACCCATGTATTTACCTTGCAAATCCCCCTGACGCTAAGGGACAATTTAGCATGGCCAATCCATCAAACCCGCACATTTTTGGAATAGGGAGGAAACCGGCACATCCGCAGGAAACCCACGCAGATACGGGGAAAGTGTGCAAACTCCGCACAGACAGTCACCCGAGGCCGGATTTGAACCCAGGTCCTTGGTGCTATGAGGCGGCAGTGCTAACCACTCTGCCACTGTGCCGTTCCAATCGATTGCAGATCTGACCGAGAGCTATCTGCTCACCTCCGGACGTGCTGCCTCAGTTGTAGAATTATGCATTACTTCAATATTGGTGACCTTTCTTCATGTGGTTTACCCACTGACAACCTCTGTAATGTTGATGATCTGACCAGTGAAGTGATAGCTTAGGTCCAGAGACCATTGATTCTGGATGTGAGGACTAAACATTGGCTTTGTTGCGATAGAGTGGAATGGGTAATAGTGAATCTCTGGCCTGTTTTCCATCCATCCTGGCATGTTTCTTCTATTTCTGCAGACTTCAGTGGAAATAAAAGTGGAAAGGGATGTATAACAGACTGCCTGAGCATGAAGAGAAACGGTACCTCGGAGACTCATGTTCAGTGGGAAGTGGGAAGGGTGTGAACCCAAGTCTCTCAGCTTTTCCTTGTGAAGTTTGTAATCTCAGTCAATCATCCCATGTCTTTGTCATTAAGCAAATTCCAAGATAGCACCGGGCAACTTCTTGTGAGCTGTGCCTAGCATACTCTCTGATTCCTATCCTTTACTCTCATTCTGTGCTTTTAAAACTCTACTCTAACTCTTATAAACTCTTCCTTGCTGCCGTCAGACTTTTGAATGGACCTACTTTATAATAAGTTGATCTTTCTCTACACCCTAGCTGTGACTGTAACACTACATTCTGCACCCTCTCCTTTCCTTCTTGATGAATGGAATGTTTTGTCTGTATAGCGTGCAAGAAACAATACTTTTCACTGTATACTAATACATGTGATAATAATAAATCAAATTGAATCAATGGTGAAAGTCCCAATTGCTTAGACCTCTAATGCCACAGTGAGTCACCAGGACCCACAGGAGGTATTAGCCAGAGTCCACAGGGTATATCTTCTGTTCCACCATTACAGGCTGCCAACTTGCTGTCACACCTTCTGCACTGTCACAGAACTTCAAAGATCGACCCCCCATTACGATATATTGCATGGCCTTGTAAATGATCAAATAGACTTTTTCGTTTTGATCATGCCAAGTACAACCACGGCATCTCAAAAGGAGACGATCAAGGTGCGTGCATTGGTTACGTGCAAAGTGAAGCTTTGTAGAAATCTTCACAAACCGATTCTGGAGAGATCCTCCTCAGAGACAGATGGAATATTCTCACAAGGGGGAAAAGTAACTCCACGGGGGAATGATTTGAAGAAATGCATTCTCCTGAACAGGAAATGCCTGAATTAATGAATTCACATCAGCAGAAACATCCACTTGCAGGATAATTAAAGTTTATTAATAAAATCAATTTTGACTATTATCTGAAGCCCTAACAGTCTCAATCTGGAAGTGGCTTCATATCGCATAGACTTTACAAGGTCCAATGGTATGGAGCCTTGCTGATATTAAAGCTTGGGCTCAGTCTGGAGTGTGTGAGCGGAATGCTAATACACTTGGCCGCACCTTAAGTCGGAGGAAATTAGATTACTCTAATTGATAAAGTAAAATGAATTAAAGCAAGATACCTATGAAGGCGCCAAATAAATTGAGGACCCAGGGTGACCAGAAAAGGTGTCCAATAACTAGAGACTGCTGGAGGGCATTCGATGACTTCATTCTATAATCCTAAAATAAATTTGTTCTAATTTCCATAAGGTAAAACTACCTCTGGAGACCCAGGGCAGGAAAAGCGCTGCTATAATTACCGTGAATGCGCCAAGCCGCTTATAAAAAAGCATCACATCAGCTGAATAAATGTTGAACTGATAATGCCTGTATAAGCAAAACAAGTCCTGTGATTTGGTGGATATGTTTATTCATATCCAGATATCCAGTTCACTGAAAACCAGATGGAGGAGGGGGGGGGAGGGGGGGGAGTGGGGGGATAACTTGGAGGAAACAGCTTTGAGTACGATACCTCTCGCCTACATTTCTGTATGATCCGCTCCAAGCATAGAAATAACAGCCTTCCAGTTCTATCAAGGAGTATCAACATTCTGAAAATTGCATGTCCGTCACACCTATATTAGGAATCGCCTCTTGTAACTCTGTTAATGTCTCCTGCCACATCCAGCCATGTCTAAAATAAAAGCAAATTAGTGCGGATGCTGGAATCTGAAACCAAAAGAGAAAATGCTGGAAAATCTCAGCGGGTCTGGCAGCATCTGTAAGGAGAGAAAAGAGCTGATGTTTCGAGTCAAGGTGACCCTTTGTCAAAGCTAAAAGGCACAGAAAGTGAGAGATATTTATACTGTAGGGGGAGGGAATGAAAGATGAGTCATAGCCACAGAAACCAGGGGAAAGGCTGCTAATGGCAGTCCACAGAGGGACTAGAAGGTGTGAGTTGTCTTCGTTTTTACTGGATATCAATTTATGGGTTCCTAAATAAGCCTTCATGGACACATTCATTCATGGGGCATGGGTGTCACTGGCTGTCCAGCATTTATTGCCCATCCCTTGGAGGGCAGTTGGGAATCAACCACATTGTTGTGGCTCTGGAGTCACATGTAGGTGAACCGAGGTACGGACGGCAGATTTCCTTCCCTAAAGGACATTAGTGAACCAGATGGGTTTTTCTGATAATGATCATTTTTAATTCCAGATTTTTAAAAAATATTGAATTTGAATTCCACCATCAACCTTGGTCGGGATTTGAACCCAATGTCCCCAGAACATTAGCTGAGTTTCTGGATTAATAGTCTAGCGATAATACCACTAGGCCATTGCCTTTCCCTGTAACTTGCGTCATGGTCTTTAATCTACCTTGTCGGTAGAGTAGTTGAGGCTGGACACTGGAGTTATTTAGCAGCTGCAAGAGGAAATAGGACTGGTTTTTGAGAAGGATGGGGTGAATTTTGCTGTAGGGTCTATGGTATCCATCCTCGTGTAACGTGAAGAAGATTGAAAAGAATGTGAATCTCCGTGGCGGTGGAATTATGGAAAGAACAATGGTTACTAAATGTTTGGACAGAGTGGTGAAGAAGGCATTCGGCATGCTTGGTTTCATTGGTCAGAACATTGACTACAGGAGTTGGGACGTCTTGTTGAAGTTGTACAAGACATTGGTAAGGCCACACCGTGTACGATTCTGGTCACCCTATTACAGAAAGGATATTATTAAACTAGAAAGCGTGCAGAAAAGATTTACTAGGATGCTACCGGGACTTGGTGGTTTGAGTTATAAGGAGAGGCTGGATAGACTGGGACTTTTTTCTCTGGAGCGTAGGAGGCTTAGGGGTGATCGTATAGAGGTCTATAAAATAACAAGGGACATAGATCAGCGAGACAGTCAATATCTTTTCCCAAAGATAGGGGCGTCTAAAACTAGAGGACATAGGTTTACGGTGAGAGGGAAGAGATACGAAAGGGTCCAGAGGGGCAATTTTTTCACACAGAGGGTGGTGAGTGTCTGGAATGAGCTGCCAGAGGTAGTAGTAGAGGCGGGTACAATTTTGTTTTTTAAAAAGCGTTTAGACAGTTAGAACATAGAACATAGAAAGCCACAGCACAAACAGGCCCTTCGGCCCACAAGCTGCGCCGATCATATCCCTACCTCTAGGCCTATCTATAGCCCTCAATCCCATTAAATCCCATGTACTCATCCAGAAGTCTCTTAAAAGACCCCAACGAGTTTGCCTCCACCACCACCGACGTCAGCCGATTCCACTCACCCACCACCCTCTGAGTGAAAAACTTACCCCTGACATCTCCTCTGTACCTACCCCCCCAGCACCTTAAACCTGTGTCCTCTCGTAGCAACCATTTCAGCCCTTGGAAATAGCCTCTGAGAGTCTACCCTATCCAGACCTCTCAACATCTTGTAAACCTCTATCAGGTCACCTCTCATCCTTCGTCTCTCCAGGGAGAAGAGACCAAGCTCCCTCAACCTATCCTCATAAGGCATGCCCCCCAATCCAGGCAACATCCTTGTAAATCTCCTCTGCACCCTTTCAATGGCTTCAACATCTTTCCTGTAATGAGGTGACCAGAACTGCGCGCAGTACTCCAAGTGGGGTCTAACCAGGGTCCTATAAAGCTGCAGCATTATCTCCCGACTCCTAAACTCAATCCCTCGATTAATGAAGGCTAGTACGCCGTACGCCTTCATGGGTAAGATGGATGTAGAGGGATATGGGCCAAATGCGGGCAATTGGGACTAGCTTAGGGGTTAAAAAAAGGGGCGGCATGGACAAGTTGGGCCGAAGAGCCTGTTTCCATGCTGTAAACCTCTATGACTCTATGAGCTCTAAGTGATACAGATGAAGGGGAACATTTACATTCAAGTATCCTGTCCTACCCTATCTCTGTGCAAAAAGTAATCAAGTCTAGTCAGAGAAGTTGTTGCTGATTTTCAAATTAGACATCAAAGTTCTGGTCTTTTGGGTGACAACTGGTGTAATTCTTAGCGTTCTTGTTCCATCAGTAACCCTGTTGCTTTCATTATCCAGCCCTGGATCTCCATTCTTCAATACTTTTTGGCCAGTGACCATAATGTTCAAAACCTAGCATTGTGCATTTCAAACAAATGAACCTCAATAAAGTGTCCCACCAAAGTTAACATCAGAGCTAATTGATTTTCCCCAAAATTGTTCTGTCTGCAATGGCGACTCTTCCTCTGACACCTTTTTCATTAACTTGGGATTTTCCAGGACTCTGTTTTCTCTCTTACAGCACCTACGTTCATGGCTCGGTGGTGCAGTGGTTAGCACTGTTGCCTCACAGTGCCAGGGACCTGGGTTTCATTCCTGGCTTGGGTGACCGTCTGTGTGGAGTCTGCAGGTTCTCTCCCCGTGTGTGCGTGGGTTTCCTCCGGTTGCGCTTGTTTCCTCCCACAGTCCAAAAGATGTGCTGGTTAGGTACATTGGCCGAGCTAAATTCTCTGAGTCTCTGACTCTTCTACAAATTTGAAGTTTTTAAAAACACCCATTTTTGCTCCTACCTCATTTACGTTCTCTTCCATTCTTTGTAACCATGATGTATTCCAGTACAGAGGGCCTTACTTTACATCTCAATCCCTCCTTTCTAAATTATTAAACAGTTTTCCGATTTAATGTCATTCCATGTCGAAATCATGATGTGGAGATGCCAGTGTTGGACTGGGATAGGCACAGTAAGTAGTCTCACAACACCAGGTTAAAGTCCAACAGGCTTATCTGGTAGCACGAGCTTTCGGAACGCTGCCCCTTCATCAGGTGAGTGCAGGATTTGTTTCACAAACAGGGCATATATAGACACACACTCAATTACAAGATAATGGAATCGGGATATGATTAGTTATAGGATCATAGAATCCCTACAGTGCAGAAGGAGGCCATTTGGCCCATCGAGTCTGCACCGACCACAATCCCACCCCGACCCTATCCCCACTACCCCATGCATTTACCCTAGCTAGTCCCCTGGAACTAAGTGGCAATTTAGCCTGGCCAATCCACCTAACCTGCACATCTTTGGACTGTGGGAGGAAACCAGAGCACCCGGAGGAAACCCACGCAGACATGGGGAGAATGTGCAGTCTCTGCACAGGCAGTGACCCAAGCCGGGAATCGAACCCGGGTCCCTGGCACTGTGAGGCAGCCATGCTAACCACTGTGCCGCCGTGCCGCCCTTTGGGTTGACTGCAATCATTACTCCAAGAATAAATGTCTCTTGAACATGTTTTATTTGGTGGGAAACCGTGATATGAGTTGTCGTGATAGATTTTGTGTGAACTGTCTATCTTACTAAACTGGGGATAGGTTAGAAGATTGACACATTCAGTCTTTGGCCTTGTCTTTCAGGGCATCCAAACATCTGACAAGGAAGTAACACTTGTATCCTTTGTTGTAGCAACCAAAACTTCCGAATGAAGGGAACTGGTGATTCAGTACAGAAATCAATCAGCTGTCAACGCTCATAATTCATGAATGGTTTACCGGGAAGACCACCTTCTCGAAGTCCCAGTCGGCTTCTTATCACTGCTGCTTCACATTTGTATTTTGACACTGTACCTTGACATTTTTGAAAATCTCAATAGACACCAATACTTCCTACACTAAAAGAAATGATTAACTGCCAGGCCGTTATATCTCTTTTACAACTCACATTCTTGAAGTAGCAGGATCCCGTTTACGCATGACAATAAAGATCAATAGATTTTTAAAGTAATATTTACCAACTCCGAACATAAAGTTGGGCCTCACGTCTCCACAGCTCCTTTCACGGTGCCCCTGGGCACTTTACAATTAATGAAGAATAGTCTCTCTGGTACTGAGATGGCAGAAGCCAATTCGCACATGGTAGGATGACCTGAGTGGCCATAATGCTATGTCAAGGTTTTCTTTATACTTGAGCGATACGAAAGCAAAACCTCGCAGATGCCTGGAATCTGAAATCAGAACCAAAAGTATTGGAAGTGCTCATAGGATCTGCCAGCATCTGCGGAGAGAGATCGAGAGCAAGTCTGCTTTTCAGGTTGATGGCTTAGTGTCAGAACTGGGGGATGTTTGAGATGTCATAGGTTTTATGTAAGCACGGACTCAGGGAACTTGGAGGTTAAGTAGGTACAGGGACACGGAAAGTGGGGGTTCAGTAAGTACGGGGTCAGGGAAAGTGGGGGCTCAGTAAGTACGGGGTCAGGGAAACTGGGGGCTCAGTAAGTACGGGGTTAGGGAAAGTGGGGGCTCAGTAAGTGCAGGGACAGGGAAAGTGGGGATTAAGTAAGTATGGAGACAGGGAAAGTGGGGGCTCAGTAAGTACGGGGTCAGGGAAAGTGGGGTTCAGTAAGTATGGAAACAGGGAAAGTGGGGATGAAGTAAGTACGGAGACAGGGAAAGTGGGGATTAAGTATGTACCGAGACAGAAAAAGTGGGGTTTAATTAAGTGCAGAGACAGGGAAAGCCAGCCCCTCCCTCTCCCCCGACATCTCTCTGCCTCTCTACCTCACATTCCTCACCGATTCACAGGAATTGGTGAAAATTCTAAGGAGGGACCTTCAAAGGTGGAGATCGGAAAAGTTGATGAGAAAGACAAGTTTCGGTGAGATTGTCTCACAATCGGGTTAACTTGATTTGTTGAGTTATCCATGGAATCCGTTTTGGTTGCATCTGTCATTTATTTGGTAGTGCAGTGTGTCCGACCACAGTCATCTATTAATTTACCTGTACGTCAAACTTACCCTGAATGTTAGAATATACAACAGATTTGTAAATTGTTTTATCCTTCAGAACTTCTATAGTAGAGTTTTCTAGACTGAATTCCATTTGGCCCCTTGGTGCCACGTGATCAGTCCACCGATGTCTTGCTGCACTTACCCACAACTTTCTTCCTCGCTATTAACTGCATCACCAGTTTTCAAATAACCCAAGGCGGCACGGTGGCACAGAGGTTAACAGTGCTGCCTCACAACACCAAGGACCCGGGTTCGATTCCCAGCTTGGGTCACTGCCTGTGTGGAGTCTGCACGTTCTCCCCGTGTCTGCGTGGATTTCCTCCGGGTGCTCTGGTTTCCTCCCACACTCCAAAGGTGTGCAGGTTAGGTTAATTGGCCATGCTAAATTGCTCCTTAGTGTCTAAAAGATGTGCAGGTTAGATGGATTAGCCTTGGCAAATGTGTGGTGGGGATGATACGCAAATGGGGATGATACGCTTGATAGGGGCCTGGGTAAGATACTCTGGCCGAATTTTACCAGCACTCCCGCCCTGGAATCAGGGTGAGCGAGGCTCACAGAACGGCATTCTCTGTTGTCCTCAGGCAGGATCTTATGAGCCTCGGGTGGGTGAGGCGGTAAAATCCTGATATCTGTGTTGATTTGATTTATTATTGTCACGTGTATTAGTAAACAGTGAAAAGTATTGTTTCCCGCGCGCTATACAGACAAAGCATACCGTACATAGAGAAGGAAAGGAGAGAGTGCAGAATGTAGTGTTACAGTCATAGCTAGGGTGTAGAGAAAGATCAATTTAATATAAGGTAGGTCCATCCAAAAGGTCTGATGGCAGCAGGGAAGAAGCTGTTCTTGAGTCTCTGTCAGAGAGTCAGTGCCGACTCGATGGGCTGAATGGCCTTCTCTGCACAGTCGAGATTCTATGACCTGCAGAATTATTAATCATACCCTTAAGTTTAAGTCTAAATCATTGATAAATACCATGAACCATAGGGGATGGACAACTGAGCCCCGGTTGAACACTGCTGGGAATAAATACCGCAGCTAGAAATGTACGTGCGCCTTGCAATCAATGCATTTCCCTCACCCTAAGCAATGCAACCCGACAGAAACTCAGGATTCTGCCTCGTCGCTGCCACAAAGCTTTGAGGCCTTCAAAAAAAAGGCTGACCAACGGCAATAAAAATAAGCAGCAGATTATTCATGCTGAATATTGTAAAGTTTGAGATATTTCTCAAGCAAGTGGACATTCCTCACATTCTTGGGGAAGTTTGCTCTCCTCATAGTCTTCCCCCAGCAACGGTGTCCTCCACAATTACCCGTCACCCCTTCTCTCTGGATCTTCAGGGACAGGAAAATAGCTTGGCGCACAGAATACCAGAATAAAATAGGTTGTGAAACATCTCTGGGATCTTGGTGATATGAATTGCCTCCGGTCAAACTTCATGACAGATTTCAAGAACAGCATTTACTCTTATGAAAGATTCTGCCTCTTTTTAATACTTTATTTAATACTCAGTGCATTATTTTGAGGGGACAAGGCTGAGAAAATCTTTGTCTGCCCTGGGCTTTGACGTTTTCTTTTTAAAAAGACTAATTCGCTGGCCACTCCCATTGCTATCTGCGGCCTTCATTTACTCTGCACCGATTTAATAATGATGCCACACGGGACAGCAGCAGGAATAACATCTCGCTACATCTCTAGTCAAGAATATATCACGAACACTAAAGTGTGAACAGCCCCGGAGCCCTGTTCCATCATTAGTAAGAATACAAGTTGAATTCAGTTGTAGTTATCTGAATGAGAAGTTCATGGAGAACTCAGTTTATCTGATTTGATTTGATTTATTATTGTCACATGTATTAGTATACAATGAAAAGTATTGTTTCTTGTGCGCTATACATACAGAGCATACCGTTCATAGAGAAGGACAGGAGAGAGTGCAGAATATAGTGTTACAGTCATAGCTAGGGTGTAGAGAAAGATCAACTTAATATAAGATAGGTCCATTCAAAAGTCTGACAGCAGCAGGGAAGAAGCTGTTCTTGAGTCGTGTGGTGAACCATAGATGGTTACCACTATGGGTACTTGTACATATGTTACTCTTGTTACTGTTGGGGTTAGGGTTGGGGTGTTCCACCTGTTATTATTGTTTATGTGGTACACTCCGTTTGGCTCCGCCTTCTTACAGGAGTATAAAGGTCACTGCTACTTCCTAGTGGCCCTTAGTCTGGGATAGTATTGTTAAGCAGTATGCTCTATTCTTGTTGTGAATAAAAGCCTTTATTCCCGGGTATGTCCAAGCCTCCCGAGTGAATTAATCGCGCATCAATTTTATTCACAACAAAATACCGAAAATTTTGTTCGAAGAAAAATGGAGCAGATGCTGAAACCTGATCGGCTAACCTTGGATCCGCGTGCCGCTGGAGCGTCGAATACTTTCGACCATTGGTTGAAGTGTTTCGAGGATTACATCGATGCCTCGACAGCAGTCCAGTCCGACGCCGACAGATTGCGGGTCCTCCACGCAAGGGTGAGTGACACTGTGTATGCAACAAGCCGTGATTCCCAAAATTACAAAGAGGCCATCAAATTACTCAAGAAGCTGTACTATAAACAGCCGAACGAAATTCATGCTTGTCACCTATTAGCCACTCGACGGCGGCAGCCCGGTGAAACTATGGGACAGTACCTGCGCGAACTTCAACAGCTAGCCAGAGCCTGCAATTGCAAGGAGGTGTCGGCTACTCAATACACCAACGATCTGATCCGAGATGCGTTCGTGGCGGGAATCGGCTCATCCTATATTCACCTGCGGCTGCTAGAGCAGGGTAACTTGGACCTGGCTAAGACGGTAGAATTGGCCGATGCAATGGAAACGGCCTCCAGAAGTCTTGAAACCTACCCCACCGACCACGTGGGAACATCGTGGCAAGTACAGCCACCGCCTCAACTGTACCCGGCGGCTCCTCAGAACTGCGCGATAATGCTCTCAACTTCAGACCTGACGGGTGCGGCAGCTCCTGGAGGCCCACGGTGCTATTTCTGCGGATTGGCGAAGCGCCCTCGTCAGAGATGTCCGGCCAGGACGGTGTTTTGCTCCGCCTGTGGGAAGAAAGGGCACTATGCAAAAGTGTGCCGAGCAAAGACCCCTTCTAAGCCCAGCAGTGCTGCGTGTGACTCCCCGGGATCCATCTCCTCGTCTCCGGCGTCGTCGATGTCTTCAGCCACGTGCGATTCACGGGCGCCGCCATTTCCTATGACAACGATGCAAGCCACGTGCGATCTACGGGTGCTGCCGCTTTCAACATCATCGACCACGTGCGATTCTTGGGCGCAGCCATTTTGGTCGACACCGGCCACAGAAGACCAGCAGGGGTCCTCGTCGTCGGCTATCTCAGCTGCCTGCAGTTACACTCGGGATCCAACAGTGGCGTCAATCATCCTGGACCAGGCCAAGCCTCACAGACTCGACAAGTCCATGATGGACATAGAGGTAAATGGGCGCCTGGCGCATTGCCTGTTTGACAGCGGGAGCACAGAGAGCTTCATCCATCCGGATACAGTGAAACGGTGCGCTCTCCGTGTGCAAACTGTCAGGCAGACAATCTCCATGGCGTCGAGGTCCCGATCTGTTATCGTTCTTGGGAGCTGGGTGGTAACCTTAACGGTGCAGGGCACAGGTTACGAGAACTTCAGGCTCCTCGTGTTACCGCACCTTTGCTCTCCGGTACTCCTGGGGCTAGACTTTATGGTCCACCTGAAGAGTGTGACCCTGCAGTACGATGGGCCACTCCCTCCACTTTCAGTGGGAGAACAGCAACCTCCAAATTGTCCAGCGCGCTCCACATGCAGTCTCTCGACACTCAAAATTACCCCGCCTTCCCTATTCGAAAATCTCGTGCCAGGCTGCAAGCCCATCGCGACTAAGAGCAGGCGTTACAGCGCTGAGGATCGGATCTTTATTCGATCTGAGGTTCAGCGGCTCCTCAGGGAAGGGGTCATTCAACCTAGCACTAGCCCATGGAGAGCACAAGTCGTGGTGGTCAAGACTGGAGACAAGCCCCGGATGGTCATAGACTATAGTCAGACCATTAATAGGTACACGCAGCTGGACGCGTACCCTCTCCCGCGCATATCTGACATGGTCAACCAGATTGCGCAGTACCGGGTGTTCTCCACCATCGACTTGAAGTCAGCCTACCACCAGCTCCCCATTCGCCCAGAGGACCGCAAATACACGGCCTTTGAGGCGGATGGCCGTCTCTACCACTTTTTAAGAGTCCCTTTCGGCGTCACAAATGGGGTCTCGGTCTTCCAGCGTGAGATGGACTGAATGGTGGACCAAAGCGGGCTACGGGCTACCTTGCCGTACCTGGACAACGTCACTATCTGCGGCCATGACCAGCAGGACCACAACACTAACCTCCAGAAGTTTTTACGCACTGCGACTCTCCTGAACCTGACCTATAACAAGGAGAAGTGCGTATTCAGCAAGCACCGCCTAGCAATCCTCGGATACGTGGTGGAAAACGGGGTCATCGGCCCTGATCCAGACCGTATGCGTCCCCTCCTTGAACTTCCCCTACCCACTAGCATCAAAGCACTGAGAAGATGCTTAGGTTTCTTCTCGTACTATGCACAGTGGGTTCCCAATTACTTGGACAAAGCCCGTCCGCTCATAAAATCTACCTCTTTTCCCCTGACAGCAGAGGCTCGCCTAGCCTTTGAAGGGATAAAAGCCGACATCGCGAAAGCCACGATGCACGCTGTCGATGTGTCCATCCCCTTTCAGGTGGAGAGTGATGCATCTGATTTTGCCCTGGCCGCCACACTTAACCAGGCGGGCAGGCCCGTCGCCTTTTTCTCTCGCACCCTCCAAGGCCCTGAAATTCAGCACTCCTCTGCGGAAAAAGAGGCTCAGGCCATTGTGGAGGCCGTACGGCATTGGCGCCATTATTTGGCTGGCAAACGGTTTACCCTGCTCACGGACCAGCGGTCCGTGGCCTTCATGTTCAACAACACGTTAAGGGGAAAAAGTAAGAATGATAAAATCTTGAGGTGGAGAATCGAACTCTCCACCTACAACTATGATATCATGTACCGTCCGGGGAAGCTCAATGAGCCCTCAGATGCCCTGTCGTGTGGAACATGTGCCAGTATGCAGGAGGACTGGCTACAGGCCCTCCACAATGATCTCTGCCATCTGGGGATCACTCGGCTCTTCCATTTTGTAAAGGCTCGGAATCTGCCCTACTCCATAGAGGATGTCAGGTCGATAACTCGAAGCTGCCAGGTATGTGCAGAGTGCAAGCCGCACTTCTACCAGCCTGACAGGGCACACCTCATTAAGGCCACTCGCCCTTTTGAACAACTGAGTGTCGACTTCAAGGGCCCCCTTCCTTCGACAGATCGGAATGTGTATTTCCTCAACGTGGTTGACGAATACTCCCGATTCCCCTTTGCCATCCCCTGTTCTGACATGTCCTCTGCCATGGTCATCAAAGCCCTGCGGAGTCTTTTTACCCTGTTCGGCTACCCCAGTTATATCCACAGTGATAGGAGTTCGTCGTTTATGAGCGACGACTTGAGGCAATACCTGCTCTCTAAAGGAATTGCCTCAAGTAGGACTACGAGTTACAACCCCAGGGGTAACGGACAGGTCGAGAGAGAAAATGCTACAGTCTGGAAGGCTGTTTTACTGGCGTTAAGGTCTAGGGGTCTTCCAGTCTCCCGTTGGCAAGAGGTACATAAGAACATAAGAAATAGGAGCAGGAGTAGGCCATCTAGCCCCTCGAGCCTGCCCCGCCATTCAATAAGATCATGGCTGATCTGACGTGGATCAGTACCACTTACCCGCCTGATCCCCATAACCCTTAATTCCCTTACCGATCAGGAATCCATCCATCCGCGCTTTAAACATATTCAGCGAGGTAGCCTCCACCACCTCAGTGGGCAGAGAATTCCAGAGATTCACCACCCTCTGGGAGAAGACGTTCCTCCTCAACTCTGTCTTAAACCGACCCCCCTTTATTTTGAGGCTGTGTCCTCTAGTTTTAACTTCCTTACTAAGTGGAAAGAATCTCTCCGCCTCTACCCTATCCAGCCCCCGCATTATCTTATAAGTCTCCATAAGATCCCCCCTCATCCTTCTAAACTCCACCGAGTACAAACCCAATCTCCTCAGCCTCTCCTCATAATCCAAACCCCTCATCTCCGGTATCAACCTGGTGAACCTTCTCTGCACTCCCTCCAATGCCAATATATCCTTCCTCATATAAGGGGACCAATACTGCACACAGTATTCCAGCTGCGGCCTCACCAATGCCCTGTACAGGTGCATCAAGACATCCCTGCTTTTATATTCTATCCCCCTCGCAATATAGGCCAACATCCCATTTGCCTTCTTGATCACCTGTTGCACCTGCAGACTGGGCTTTTGCGTCTCATGCACAAGGACCCCCAGGTCCCTTTGCACGGTAGCATGTTTTAATTTGTTTCCATTGAGATAGTAATCCCATTTGTTATTATTTCCTCCAAAGTGTATAACCTCGCATTTATCAACGTTATACTCCATTTGCCATATCCTCGCCCACTCACTCAGCCTGTCCAAATCTCTCTGCAGATCTTCTCCGTCCTCCACACGATTCACTTTTCCACTTATCTTTGTGTCGTCTGCAAACTTCGTTACCCTACACTCCGTCCCCTCCTCCAGATCATCTATATAAATGGTAAACAGTTGCAGCCCGAGTACCGATCCCTGCGGCACGCCACTAGTTACCTTCCTCCAACCGGAAAAACACCCATCTATTCCGACTCTTTGCTTCCTGTCGGATAGCCAGTCCCCAATCCACTTTAACACACTACCCCCAACTCCGTGTGCCCTAATCTTCTTCAGCAGCCTTTTATGGGGCACCTTATCAAACGCCTTTTGGAAATCCAAAAACACCGCATCCACCGGTTTTCCTCCATCAACCGCCCTCGTCACATCTTCATAAAAATCCAACATGTTCGTCAAGCACGACTTTCCCCTCATGAATCCATGCTGCGTCTGATTGATCGAACCATTTCTATCCAGATGCCCTGCTATCTCCTCTTTAATAATGGATTCCAGCATTTTCCCTACTACAGACGTTAAGCTGACCGGCCTATAGTTACCCGCCTTTTGTCTCCTTCCTTTTTTAAACAGCGGCGTAACATTAGCCGTTTTCCAATCAACCGGCACTACCCCAGAATGCAACGAGTTTTGATAAATAATCACTAACGCATCCACTATTACCTCTGACATTTCTTTCAATACCCTGGGATGCATTCCATCCGGACCCGGGGACTTGTCCACCTTCAGTCCCATTAGTCTACCCAGCACTGCCTCTCTGGTAACATTAATTGTATTAAGTATTTCTCCTGCTGCCAACCCTCTATCGTTAATATTTGGCAAACTATTTGTGTCCTCCACCGTGAAGACCGACACAAAAAACGTATTTAAAGACTCAGCCATATCCCCATTTCCCACTATTAACTCCCCCCTCTCGTCCTCCAAGGGTCCAACATTCACTCTAGCCACTCTATTCCTTTTTATATATTTATAAAAACTTTTACTATCATTTTTTATATTAATTGCTAGCCTAGCTTCATAGTCTATCCTTCCTTTCTTTATCGCTTTCTTAGTCTCTCTTTGTTGTTTCTTAAATTTTTCCCAATCACTTGTTTCTCCACTATTTTTGGCCACTCTGTACGCAGCTGTTTTTATTTTAATACTCTCCTTTATTTCCTTCGTTATCCACGGCTGGTTCTCCCTTTTCTTACAATCCTTGTTTTTTGCTGGAATATATTTTTGCTGAGAACTGAAAAGGATCTCCTTAAAAATCCTCCACTGTTCCTCAGCTATCTACCTGCCAGCCTGCTCTCCCAGTCTACCTTAGCCAATTCATCCCTCATCCTATCATATTTCCCTCTGTTCAAACAGAGGACACTGGTTTGAGACCAAACTTTCTCCTCTTCCATCTGAATCAGAAATTCGACCATATTGTGGTCACTAGACCCAAGAGGGTCCTTCACAATAAGATCCTTAATTCTACCTACCTCGTTACACAATACCAGATCCAAAATAGCTCGTTCCCTCGTCGGTTCCGTAACATGCTGTTCAAGGAAACTATCCCGACAGCATTCTAAGAACTCTTCCTCCATTCCACCCTTACCGACTTGAGTCTGCCAGTCAATGTGCATGTTGAAGTCCCCCATGATTATTGCCGTTCCGTTTTTACACGCATCCCTTATCTGCTTGTTTACAGCCCTCCCTACCTCAACATTATTATTTGGGGGCCTATATACCACACCTACTAGTGTCTTTCTCCCTCTACTATTCCTCATACTTTCTGATGCGCTCCATTCAATCCGGTCCCTCCTGTGTACGGCAACCAACGCTACCCCACATGAGCGGATGTTTACCTTCCCTAGGAAGTCTTCCTCTGGGACCTCACTGCCGTCTTGGTTGACGTACTCAGGACCTGTCCTCCTGCGGCGGCATGTTAGGGCCCGCAAGTTCGACCCTTTGGTTGAACAGGTCCATCTCCTCCACGTCAACCCTCAACATGCCTATGTGGCATATCCTGACGGGCGAGAGGACACGGTCTCTGTCAGAGATCTGGCGCCTGCAGGGGACCTGGAAACCCCCGTCACTCCCGCACCCCTGGTTAGGATTCCTTTGCCCATTCTCTCCCC
The DNA here is from genome assembly GCF_964213995.1 of Mustelus asterias. Lineage (NCBI taxonomy): Eukaryota > Metazoa > Chordata > Chondrichthyes > Carcharhiniformes > Triakidae > Mustelus > Mustelus asterias. The sequence continues at coordinate 12,038,311 of NC_135828.1, read as the reverse complement.
TCCTGACACGGCGCGGGCAACATCGGGACCTCAACTTAATCCTCTTACTCCCGTGTACAGCTTGCCTGAGTCCAGGAGATTGTCGCCACCTCGAGGTCCACAGGCGTGTGAGGAACTGGAGGAGTCACTGGACACCACCTCAGAGAGAGGGTCGTCACCACGGTCACCAGAACCGGCACTGGAGCCAATGCTGCGGAGGTCGCAGAGACGGTGCGGACCTCCGATACGGCTGAACTTGTGAACATATGGACAGTTCGTATTGTCTCCTTACCCCACCGGCCTTTGTTTTTAAAGGAGGGGTGAATGTGGTGAACCATAGATGGTTACCACTATGGGTACTTGTACATATGTTACTCTTGTTACTGTTGGGGTTAGGGTTGGGGTGTTCCACCTGTTATCATTGTTCAGTGGTACACTCCGTTTGGCTCCGCCTTCTTACAGGAGTATAAAGGTCACTGCTACTTCCTAGTGGCCCTTAGTCTGGGATAGTATTGTTAAGCAGTATGCTCTAGTCTTGTTGTGAATAAAAGCCTTTATTCCCGGGTATGTCCAAGCCTCCCGAGTGAATTAATCGCGCATCAAGTCGGTTGCCATGTGACCTCAGACTTTTGTATCTGTTTCCCGTTGTAAGAAGGTGGAAGAGAGAATGTCCGTGGTGCGTGGGGTCCTTGATTATGCTGGCTGCTTTTCCAAGGCAGCGGGAAGTGTAGACGGAGTCAATAGATGGGAGGTTGGTTTGCGTGATGGACTGGGCTTCGTTCACGACCCTATGTAGTTTCTTGCGGTCTTGGTCAGACCCGGAGCTGTGATACATCCGGAAAGAATGTTTTCTATGGTGCATCTGTAAAAATTAGTGAGAGTCGTAGCTGACATGCCAAATCTCCTTAGTCTTCTGAGAAAGCAGAGACGCTGGTGGGCTTTCTTAACTATAGTGGCTGCATGGGGGGGACCAGGATATGTTGTTGGTGATCTGGACATCTAGAAACTTGAAGCTCTCGACCATTTCCACTTCATCCCCATTGATGTAGACAGGGGCATGTTCTCCACTGCGCTTCCTGAAGTCGATGACTTCACTTGGAAGTCATCTGCATTTAATTTAGATGGTGCATTTTGTGATTAAATAATATTCCTGTTATATTGAAATTGCTGCTCAATTCTAATGAAAATCTGATTATTGATCTTCCACTGATTAATCTGTAAGAAGGGAAAGGGGGGGAACGTTCTCTGCACCTCGATGGAAGCCAATGCTTTCCGCCAAGCATTTGATCCACAATAGTTCACCGATCCCTTTAACTGTACTTTAAAAAATACCGTTGGTTTGTGTGTTCGCTGCTTGAAAAGAAATCCAACTGACTCTCATTTTTAATGAAGAATGTACAGTTTCTTGACCTCAAACACCAGGCAAAACATTCTCCTTTCATAAGGCTTGGAGTCAGGGTTAGAAATGCTGCAACTTCAACTGACTGCTTGCTGTAATTAGCTGCTTTCTCCATTTCCTCAACTTGTCAGTCAGTCAACTGCGGATGAAGTGGTATTCCCACTGCCAGAGCAAATGAGGCGGTGTTAATTTAGTGAGTCAAACCACTGAAGCAGAGGTAGACTTGGGAAGCAATGGTTTCTCTGGTACAAAGTTATCAGAGCATCATAGAATTCCTACAGTGCAGAAGAGGCCATTTGGCCCATCAAATCAGCATTGACACTCTGACAAAGTATCTTACCCTCTCCCCCTCCCTGTAACCCCACACATTTACCATCTAATTTACACGTCTTACGACACAAAGGGGCAATTTAGCATGGCCAATCCACTTAACCTGCACATGTTTGGACACTAACAGGCAATTTACCATGGCTGATCCCCCTAACCTGAAACATCTTTGGACACTAAGGGGGCAATTTAGCATGTCCAATCCACCTAACCTGCACATCTTTGGGTTATGGGAGCAGACCAGAGCACCTGGAGGAAACCCACGCAGACACAGGGAGAACGTGCAGACTCCACACACAGACAGTGACCCGAGGCCGGAATTGAACCTGGGCTCCTGGCACTGTGAGACAGCAGTGCTAACCACTGTGCCACCGTGCCGCATAAGGATCTCTTGTAAAACATCTATTTATGGTCACCATAACCAATGAAACCAGTTTGCTTCCTGAAAAAGTAAAGTTTATTTATTAGTGCTGCAGTCATAGCTGGGGTGTAGAGAAAGATCAACTTAATAATAGGCTGTGCCTCTTGTGTTCAGAGGTTGAGAGGGTCTTGGAAATCTGTTCCAAAGTGGGCAGTGTCATCTGCTAACTGTGGATCATGTAAATCTTTGGTGGTCAATTTAGTTTTGGCACGGAGGCAACTGAGGTTAAAGAGTTTTCCATTCAGATGCCATTTACTGATACCAGGAGGCAGTGGATTGTTGATGAGGTGAATAGCTACTATCAGGCAGATTGTAAATGGAATGGGGGCTATCACGCAGCCTTGCTTAACTCTGTTCCAAATCTTGAAGGCATCTGTTTGCGATGTCCTGCTCAAGCCAGTTGGAATCAGATCATCAAGATTGCAGGATCATGGTGAAGTTTCCTGAACATCCAAATCTTTGGAACACAATCAACAGAGACTTTTGATTTCACATCAAACTTAGCCAGGGCGATGAATGCTGTGAAGAGTTGCTGGCCTTGTTCTCAACGCTTTCCATGGATTTGTCTGGCAACAGTGACAAAGGTTCCTCTGGAAGGTCTCAAGCCACGTTGTGCCTTTAGGAGGAAGTCCTCAGTCACAGAACATGGGCAATTCAGGAAAATGAGTGTCAGCAAAAGAGGGTAACTAGAAGGAGTGCAGAAAAGATTTACTAGGATGCTACCAGGACTTGATGGTTTGAGTTATAAGGAGAGGCTGGATGGACTGGGACTTTTTTCCCTGGAGCGTAGGAGGCTTAGGAGTGATCTTTAGAGGTCTATAAAATAAAGTTTAAAGTTTATTTATTAGTGTCACAAGTAGGCTTACATTAACACTGCAATGAAGTTACTATGAAAATCCGATGTGAAATAATGAGGGGCATAGATAAGATAGATAGTCAATATCTTTTCCCAAAGGTAGGGGAGTCTAAAACTAGAAGGCATAGGCTTAAGGTGAGAGGGGAGAGATACGAAAGGGTCCAGAGGGGCATTTTTTTCACACAGAGGGTGGTGAGTGTCTGGAACAAGCCGCCAGAGGTAATAGTAGGGGCGGGTACAATTTTGACTTTTAAAAAGCATTTAGGCAGTTACGTGGGTACGATGGGTATAGAGGGATATGGGCCAAATGCGGGCAATTGGGACTAGCTTAGTGGTTAAAAAACTGGGCGGCATGGACAAGTTGGGCCGAAGGGCCTGTTTCCATGCTGTATGATTCTATGACTCTATGAAATATCTTGATAGTTTCCACGGCATAATTTCTCTTCCTTGTTAAAGATGATTACAATTGTGGCATTGCTGAAGTCAGGGAGGTAGGGTGGGCTGAGGCGGGTGGAGGGTGGGATGATTTATTTATCCACCCAAATCCATAGGATGAGTGCATGGCGCCATGATGTGAGAAAAATCTCACTGACTTTGAAGGCCTCATCTGAAATACCCTCGGAGCCACAGGTTTTGCTGTTTTCCATCCATTTGATAGCTTTTTAAAATTCATTCGTGGGACATGGGTATCGCTGGCTGGGCCAACATTTATTGCCCGTCCTTAGTTGCCCGAGAGCAGTTGAGAGTCAACCACATTGCTGTGGCTCTGGGGCCAGATGTAGGCCAGACCAGGTATGGATGGCAGATTTCCTTCCCTAAAGGACATTAGTGCGGTCATGTAACAACCGACTCAAGAACAGCTGCTGCCATCAGACTTTTGAATGGACTTACCTTGAATTAAGTTGATCTTTCTCTACACCCTAGCTATGACTGGAACACTACATTCTGCACTTTTTCCTTTCCTTCTCTATGAATGGTATGCTTTGTCTGTATAGCGCGCAAGAAACAATACTTTTCACTGTATACTAATACATGTGACAATAATAAATCAAATCAAATCAAATCAAAGAAGTGTGGGTTAGGTTGATTGGCCATGATAAATTACCCCTCAATGTCAAGAGGATTAAAAGTTAAAGTTTATACATTAACACTGCAATGAAGTTACTGTGAAAATCCCCTAGTCGCCACACTCCAGTGCCTGTTCAGGTACACTGAGGGAGAATTTAGCATGGTCAATGCACCTAACCAGCACGTCTTTCAGACTGTGAGAGGAAACCGGAGCACCCGGAGGAAACCCACGCAGACACGTGCAGACTCCGCACAGACAGTGACCCAAGCCAGGATTCAAACCTGGCGCTGTGAGGCAGCAGTACTAACCACTGTGCCGCCGTGCTGCAGGGATTAGCAGGGTTACGGGGATAGGACCAGGGTGAGATTGTTGTTGGTGCAGGCTCAATGAGCTAAATGGCCTCCTTCTGCACTGTAGATTCCATGATTCTATGAAACAAAATCAAATCAGATAGTGAACCAGATGGGTTTTTCTGACAATCGACAATGGTTTCTCAGTCATCAGTAGATTCTTAATTCCAGATATTTTTGTTAATTAATTCAAATTCCATCATCTGCCATGACGGGATTCAAACCCGGGTCCCCAGAACATTAACTGAGTTTCTGGATTAATAGTCTAGTGATAATGCCACTAGGCCATTGCCTCCCCAATGTTGCAGCTCTCCCAGTGATGGTGGTTGACCTGTAGAATCTACCAGAGGGGTTGTTAGGGGAATAGCCTGGAGATGACCAGCCGTCAGTGTGGGTTCCCAGTTGACAAATTGTTCAAAAAATGTTCCATCCAACATTGCCGGATGGCGTTGTCATCCGTAAGAAGAGGAATACCATTCTGGGAACGAAAGGCACTTGATCCATTTGACCTCGGTCTGTCGGTGTGTCTGGTGGATTCAGAAGAGCTTCACATGTCCCAGTGAGCTGGATCGCTCTGGCTTTCTCTTCCCATCGTACATCCTTTATCTTCCTGTTTTGCTGTTCGCACTCTGCCTTCTTGAATTGGGACCTTGGGTTGTGCTTCCAGGCAATGAAGATCGCTGAAGATAAATGGCTAAAAGTATCCCAAGCTCAGACTGGATAGCATTCCGGTCCTTCTGTCTGTAGCAGGTCAGCAAGTATCATAACCCTGTTATCAACTTTTACTCCAGTTAATTATTACAGTATATCGACTTCACAAGTACTTAATTGTCTGTAAAATGCTTTGGGACATCCTGAGGTTGTAAAAGGTAATATATAAATGCAAATCTCATGAACATGCTAATCCAATTAGCTCTGTCTCTTCCCTAGATATATTTCAATTGTCTTCGAACCCTCCCTAATGTCATAACCACGTCCCCATGTTCTGGACCCCTCAATCACCAGGAACAGTCTATTCCCATCTCCTCTGTGTGATTATTCTATAATTTTAATCCATAAATTCAAATTAAAACAGACTGTTTCAGATCTGCTACTTGTTTGTGTCATATCGAACAGCCCCCTCCACCGTGCCCTCCCGATTATTCCAACATCATTCCGATATAAAACTGCCCACGTTAGCTCAGTTTATCTATCACTCAGGTTTTGTACAAATCATGTTTTATATTCTGCACCTCTGAGTACAATACCCAATATTCCATTAGCTTGCTTATGGTCTTATCCAATTGATTTTAACTTTTTTGATGACATGTCACCCCAAACCCCGCAGATTTCCTCTATTTCATTATAAATATATTTTTTAAATCAAACTCATTCACTGCTTAAGGGGCAGCGCAGTGGCACAGTGGTTAGCACTGCTGCCTCACAGCGCCAAGGACCTGGGTTCAATTCCAGCCTTGGGTGACTTTCTGGGTGGAGGTGGAGTTTGCACATTCTCCCCGTGTCTGCGTGGGTTTCCTCTGGGTGCCCCGGTTTCCTCCCACAGTCCAAAGATGTGCAGGTTAGGTGGATTGGCCATGCTAAATTGCCCCTTAGAGTTCCAGGATGCGCAGGTTAGAGGGTTCAGCATGGTAAATGTGTGGGGTTACGGGGATAGGACCTTGGTGGGATTGTTGTTGGTGCAGACTCAATGGGCCAAGTAGCCTCCTTTTGCACTGTAGGGATTCTATGTGTTCACTGCAGCACTGAGGAAGTGCAGCATTGTCAGAGGTACTGGGGTTCAGATAAGATCGTAAGAGTTTTAACAACACCAGGTTAAAGTCCAACAGGTTTATTTGGTAGCAAATGCCATTAGCTTTCGGAGCACTGCTCCTTCATCAGATGGAGTGGATATCTGCTGTACCCCAGTCCAACGCCGGCATCTCCACCATCTGATTGGTGTCCAGTGACTCACTGGAGGAAAGTCACCAGCGCGGATGTTGAATGGGAGCAAGATTGGACTCAATTCCGTCTTGTGTCTCTGGTCAAATGTCCTTCCGTCACCCAACTGTCCAACTTGTTATGGTTCAGGTCAGAAACTCTAAAGTGTTCTATGGAATTCGTCTGGATCTTAAGTTTGCATCTTGAATTTGGTTAGGATAAGCATGAGATATTTCACTTCAGGTATGATTCAAATGATCCACTAGGGAGCTTTTATCAAACAAAGTTTATTTAAGAATATAGTTAACATGTATAGTAAGAAAATGATAAACAAGTAACAAACAATCATGATAACGTACAACCCTTAACAAAGATATCTACAATGTTCCAATCGATCCAAAACCCTTATCATAGACAAAATCCTTTAAACAGGTTCAATGCAACAAAGTCTACTGCCCACGTGATAGGGGAAACTGAGTCCTTTGGTTGAAGTCTGCATTTCTCTGGATTCACTCCGAACGGTTTGAAGATAAAACAGCATCCCAAAACACCAGAGGGATTCTGGTCCAGCCCCCAACAACAGCAGATTTTCACCCTTCAGGCAAACAAGAGAATTTCCAATGGGAAAAAGAAAACAGGGAGAGAGGGAAAACACTTCTTTTTAGCTTGCTGTCCCTTCTAAAACGAAAACTCAAACCTGCAGCTCCAAACTGAAAGTGAAAACAAAACTGTTCAAAAACACATGGCCACCCTCCCAACAATGCAGGATCGTAAAGCTAAATCCCAGAGTAAACACAAATAAAAGAGGAATTGCTGGAAAATCTCAGCAGGTCTGGCAGCATCTGAAAGGAGAGAAAAGAGCTGATGTTTCAAGTCCAGATGACCCTTTGTCAAACACAAACAACTCCCATTTAAACCACTTAAGCAGCAATACTCATCATAGTCAGCCCGGCAATATAATGACATCAGCGACGCTGTGAGCTATGAAACGACTGAAACTGTGAGACCTGCAGAGATCATGATTTTAAAAAAATATCTTAAAGGCACGCTAAGGTCACAAGCGTCATAGCGAGAGAACGAATGCTTTCTGCCACTGAAATAGAAGGGAAAAGCTTGGGGACGAAAGCACGATTGCATGATCAGTCCCCGATCACATAAATGTCAACGTAGCCTGCCCCCGGTACGTGAACCCTAAGTGCGATATTTTATTGGTGCAGACAAATGCTGTTCATAACATAGTGTTATTAACATAAACAGACAGCTTTAAGATGGCTAACACAGGGAGTGAAATAGAGGGAAAGCATTACCCTGATATGAATCGCTCCCCTCTATATAATTGTGTGAGGTGTAATACATTGGGATTACAGGCTGTGTGAAATGGTCCTACATTTCTTCATTAGCTCCACATCTCCGACTCCTCTAAAAGACCGAGGACAAAATGTTTTTTTTGTACACTTAACCTTGTAGTTTTAGCAAGGTCCGTGGGAGTACACGACATGCCAGTTAATTGAGCTGAAGCATCAACTTGAAGGGTATTTCAGCATTTATTAGACATGAAGTCATGATTTAATACTGAGGTGTTAATGAGTTTTTGGCATCTACTTCCATAACTTAATGTGTGACATTGAGTGAAGAAAGAAATTGACGCGGATTATAAGACAGATTAATAAATACCCTTCACCCTCTGTGGATTTCAAGCAGGAACTGGAAAACGTGGAACTCGGTACGGAATTAATTCGGGCTTTTTAGAATCATAGAAACCCTACAGTGCGGAAGGAGGCCATTTGGCCCATCGAGTCTGCACTGACCACATTCCCACCCAGGCCCTATTCCCATAAACCCACATATTTACCCTGTTAATCCCCCTGGTACGAAGAGTCAATTTAGAATGGTCAATCAACCTAACCCACACATCTTTGGACTGTGGGAGGAAACCGGAGCACCCGGAGGAAACCCATGCAGACACAGGGAGAATGTGCAAACTCCACACAGACAGTGACCCAATCCGGGAATCGAGCCCGGGTCCCTGGCGCTGTGATGCAGCAGTGCTAACCACTGTGCCACCGTGCCGAGGAGATATTATAAGATGCTGAAGTCATGCTACACATCCATATTCAAAGGGTGGGATTTTTCCAAAAAAATGACCAAGTGACATTTCGGGCAAGAGAATCGGTGTGATCTGTGTTGGCATGTGCAGCGCCATTCAGATCCCAACTGTCCCACGCTTAGGGGGGATATTTTCCCGTCCCACCCGCCACGGGAGTCTTTGCAGGTGGGAGGCAGAACATGCAAAGGTCTGTTGACCTCGGGCAGGATTTTCCGGTTTTGGGGTCAACGTGGCTGGGAAATCCCTCCCTTAATCATTTTCTGGGAGAGGGGTGAGTTTCGCACCGGTTCCGAGAGAGGTGCGCTGAAACATGGCGATAAGGCCGGCTTCGCAGAGGTCAGGCGCCATTTTTAAACATCCCCTCAATCTCAAATTGAAATTGAGGAGTCCTCTCTCCCCCCCCCCACATTCCCAATGGGACTCATCCAGGATGTGTAGTTGAGATGCTGTAACCCACAGGACCAAGAGCTGGGAGGTGAGTTTCAAAAGATGTGCAGGTTAGGTGGATTGGCCATGCTAAATTTCCCCTTAGTGTCAGGGGGACTAGCTAGGGTAAATGTTTGGGGTTATTGGGGATAGGGCCTGGGTGGGATTGTGGTCGGTGCAGACTCGATGGGCCGAATGGCCTCCTTCTGCACTGAAGGATTCTATGGATTCTGATAGCTCTTACTGGCATGCGTACAATGGGCTGAATGGCCTCGCTCTATGCTGGGGCTCCTTCTTTCCTTGTTTATTTTTAAACAGAGATTCTTTATCATTGATAGATCGGTGATTTCATTTTGCTTCTACTAACACGGTGTTCTGTGGTGATGGGAAGCCACACGCTTAACTCAATCCATTTTATTTACTTGTCGTTCAATATTTTTTGATATTTTGCCAATAGCAACTCCATTCATTCCTTCACAAGGACAAAGACAACATTCAGGCTTCAGGGCGCTAAAGCTGTTTATTGCTGAGGAGACAGGCTTCTGGAATAGCAATCAGGCCAATTAGCAATGAGACTTGCAGATGGTAAGAAATTGGACTCTGAGCTTTATCTGAACAACCCTGAAGAGCAGGTGGTCATTGTCCTGTCTCCATTGGAGACTCCCCTGACCAAAGAAGTGTACTTCAGGCCAGTCGTAGCCCTGGGATAAGTCACGTGACGCAGTAAGTGCTGTGGGGGTGGGCTATAGATATTGTTGGCAGGTAAGCTATGGGGCTGGTAGAAGGATCTAGATTTTGCTGTCCAATAGATTAAAAAATAAATAAGCATACCTTTTCAGGCTGGCTAGACTCCATACACATCCAGGAATCCTGAATGCAGCACGTCTGGATGCAGGGCGGCACGGTGGCACAGTGGTTAGCACTGCTGTCTCACAGCGCCTGGCACCCGGGTTCGATTCCCGGCTTGGGTCAATGTCTGTGTGGGTTTCTAAACTGGGGTCCTCCCACAGTCCGAAAGACGTGCTGGTTGGGTGCATTGGCTGTGCTAAATTCTCTCTCAGTGTTCCCGAACTGGCGCCGGAGAGTGGCGACTAGGGGATTTTCACAGTAACTTCATTGCAGTGTTAAGGTAAGCCTACTTGTGATACTAACAAATATATTTTAAAAACTCTGACAACGCCTCCACTCGTGGCAATTGTAATAACTCCACGGAGGTGAAAGTCCCGTCACCAAGTTACTTTATTTACACCATGCATCTGTACACAGCCAGCTCTCCAGTTGCTCCCTGCTGAATGCAGGCTGGGAGTCTGACACACCTGCTTTAAATAGGGAGCAGGAGGCTCCCTGATTTAACCATCAATTAGGACTCATCAGGTATCTCTTTTAGGTAGCACTCATCAGGTAGTTCATACTCCAGCAAGCCAACCTCATTAGCCTGGCTGAAGTCATCAGCCTGGATTCTTCACCTGGAACCTCATTAATTATGCACAGGCGAGTTTCCCTCTGACTCTCCTGGTGCCCGTCCTCAGCTGACGGGTTCAGAGGTCCCGGTGCCATATTTAAACACCAGTCCAGCACGCTTATATCATTCTCTCCAGCCCACCTGTCTTCACCAGACTGTGCTGGCAGTTAGCAACCCAGGGGGAAAGGGAGTAGTGAGAATTAGGAACTGGAAAGTCTTTTTTTAGCAGCCTCAAGAAGAAGCTTGTTCCTCGATTCAACCACCCTCCCCTGCCAAACTCAACACTTAGAACATAGAACAGTACAGCACAGAACAGGCCCTTCGGCCCACGATGTTGTGCCGAGCTTTATCTGAAACCAAGATCAAGCTATCCCACTCCCTATCATCCTGGTGTGCTCCATGTGCCTATCCAATAACCGCTTAAATGTTCCTAAAGTGTCTGACTCCACTATCACTGCAGGCAGTCCATTCCACACCCCAACCACTCTCTGCGTAAAGAACCTACCTCTGATATCCTTCCTATATCTCTCACCATGAACCCTATAGTTATGCCCCCTTGTAATAGTTCCATCCACCCGAGGAAATAGTCTTTGAACGTTCACTCTATCTATCCCCTTCATCATTTTATAAACCTCTATTAAGTCTCCCCTCAGCCTCCTCCGCTCCAGAGAGAACAGCCCTAGCTCCCTCAACCTTTCCTCATAAGACCTACCCTCCAAACCAGGCAGCATCCTGGTAAATCTCCTCTGCACTCTTTCCAGCGCTTCCACATCCTTCTTATAGTGAGGTGACCAGAACTGCACACAATATTCCAAATGTGGTCTCACCAAGGTCCTGTACAGTTGCAGCATAACCCCACGGCTCTTAAACTCCAACCCCCTGTTAATAAAAGCTAACACACTATATGCCTTCTTCACAGCTCTATCCACTTGAGTGGCAATCTTTAGAGATCTGTGGATATGGACCCCAAGATCTCTCTGTTCCTCCACAGTCTTCAGAACCCTACCTTTGACCCTGTAATCCACATTTAAATTGCGAGGCACCCATGTCCTACTTGGACGCAATCCATCTTCTCTGCCCTCGGTCTTCCCTCTGCCTTTCATTATTCACCTTCTTCATCCATCTCTTTGCCCCTCTGCTGACCATTGTGAGCCCTCACCCTAAAACCCCCTTAAAGAACAAAGAACAAAGAAAATTACAGCACAGGAACAGGCCCTTTGGCCCTCCAAGCCTGCACCGACCATACTGCCCGACTGAACTAAAACCTACCCTTCCGGGGACCATATCCCTCTATTCCCATCCTATTCATGTACTTGTCAAGACGCCCCTTAAAAGTCACTATCATATCTGCTTCCACTACCTCCCCCGGCAGCAAGTTCCAGGCACCCACCACCTTCTGTGCAAAAAACTTGCCTCGTACGTCTCCTTTAAACCTTGCCCCTCGCACCTTAAACCTATGCCCCCTAGTAATCGACTCTTCCGCCCTGGGAAAAAGCTTCTGACTATCCACTCCTTGCACAGTCCTCCTTCAATATTGCCCCCCACTCCCGTCTTGTTCATCCCTCACACACAACACCTCCCTACCCCCACCACACCGTCCAGTTAAGAATGATGGGCAGGCCCCTATTGCTGCTTGCCCAGTCAGAGAGCTGGCAGCCCTGAAGCTTCAGCAAATCCACTGGCAGAGATTGGCACTGCCGGGGCAGACCAGGGAACTTGGGACGCTTCCACCTGAATAAATTAACTGATTGTGTAATGTGATGAGTCAAATACGGGTTGTAATTTTGGACGAATATTCTGGAGTTTTGCTTGATTACCTTTGAGGCTACAGAACTGCAAATTCCCCTCCAAGGCACATGCCATCTTCACTTGGAAATATATCACTGTTCCTGCACTGTCGCTGGGTCAAAAATCCTGGAACTCCCTTCCTTGCAGCACTGCGAGTGTACCTATATCACCGGCTTGGGTCACTGTCTGTGCGGAGCCTGCACGTTCTCCCCGTGTGGGTTTCCTCCGGGTGCTCCAGTTTCCTCCCACAGTCCAAAGATGTGCGGGTTAGGTGGATTGGCTAAATTGCCCCTTAAAGTTAAAGTTTATTTATTAGTCACAAGTAAGGCTTACATCAACACTGCAATGAAGTTACTGTGAAATTCCCCTTAGTGTCAGGGGGACTATCAGGGTAAATGCATGGGGTTATTGGGATAGGTCCTGGGTGGGATTGTGGTCAGTGCAGACTCGATGGGCCGAATGGCCTACTTCTGCACTGTAGGAATTCTACGAGTGGGGGGGGGGAAAGACAGGCCGTGAATGTGATGTAGATACCTCTCCATGAATTGTAAAGTTGGTCGCCGCTGTCTTATTTCAAATGTTCCGATGGTTTATATCCTCTGAGACATCAGTCTTATGAGCAGTAAAATAATCATCAAAGTCATTTTGCACTGAACTATATAACAGATTGCAATAGAGAGAATAATGAGAAGTTGCACAGGACCCCAGAACCGTGACCCAGGTTTGAGTCCCATCCAGACCAGTGGGATGATTCCTACTCCCTCTGATGCCTTCAAGACGCTTAAGTGAAATTAATTTTGATAGTTTCAATCTAAGTACTAGTGGGGCAAGGTCACAGCGCAGAGCTGCTGATATGTCGGACTAATTGGGTAATTTTACTCAGGCAGGACGTAAGGACACTGGCAAGGGAGGTTGTTCTCCACCATACTGTGGATTATCAGCACCAGGAGTGTTTAACGCTGACTCTGATTACAGAACAGGATGGGGAAAATGTTCTACTTCCAACGTTTCGGCCTAACCTACAACAAGAGCAAAATAAGTCACGGGTTTAAAGTGAAAATAAATATTTAGATTTAACAACATTGAAGGGACGGTGGCACAGTGGTTAGCACTGCTGCCTCACAGCGCCAGTGACCCGGGTTCAATTCCTGGCTCGGGTCACTGTCTGTGTGGAGTTTTGCACGTTCTCCCCGTGTCTGCGTGGGTTTCCTCCGAGTGCTCCGGTTTCCTCCCACAGTCCAAAGATGTGCTGGTTAGGTGGATTGATCCGAACAGGCGTCAGAGTGTGGTGACTAGGGGAATTTCACAGTAACTTCATTGTCGTGTTAATGTAAGCCTCACTTGTGACTAATAAATAAACTTTAACTTTGCTTTGGGATCTACGGTTTGTTGGTATTATGAGTTTTTGTGTGTATAGGATGGTGACAAGGATTGGGAAAGGCTTCCAAGCAAGGCATTCAGCAGAGCCTAGCGGACAAAACCTGCACCTACACTGTGACAGTTGACAAATTCTCATACTTACCTTCCACTCCCTCCATGGCTTCTGCCTATCTCTGCAATCTCCTCCAGTCCCACAACCCTCAGAGATATCTGCGCTCATTGAGTTCTAGCCAATGATGAGCTGTCATCATTGATGGCTGCAACTTTATTGATTTGATTTGATTTATTATTGTCACATGTATTGGGATACAGTGAAAAGTATTGTTTCTTGCACACTATACAGACAAAGCATATCGTTCATAGAGTACATGGGGAGAAGGAAAGGAGAGGGTGCAGAATAAAGTGTTGCAATCGTAGCTAGCGTGTTTGCTGCCAACACCCTAAGCTCTGAAATTCCTTCCTGAACCTCTCCAACCCTCTAGCTCTCTCTCTCTCCTCCTTTAACCTCTCCAACCCTCTAGCTCTCTCTCTCCCCTCCTTTAAAGACAGACCTACCTCTTTGACTCAGATCTCCTGATGCATCCTGGTATCGAGCATGATTTTATAACACGCCGGTGGAACGCCTTGTGATGTGTTATTACTTTAAAGGCACTGTTTAAATACCAGTTGGCAGCTCAGATTGCAAAATTGATCAGGAAATATTGATGTAACAATTTAGCATGATCACTGTTGACACTGAGGTGTGACAAGGAGAAAGGTTTGTGGAAAGGGACTGCGTGATGTGTAGGATTTTTAATAATATGTGGATAAACTTTAATAATGTGGAATCAAGAAAGCTGCAGCAGGATAGAAGGGACTTGCATTAATTGGCACCTAACTGATTTGCATTACCTGAACTCTCGCACACTGTTACTGCCACTGCTCTTTTTCCAGATTTAGAAGGCACGATTTTACCTTTGCGAAGGCTACAATTTAAAATTAGTCTTATGGAGTCACATGAAGCGATTGCAACTTGCTACGATTGTGACACAAACAGGGGGTATGATATCAATCACATGACAAGCGCAATGTATTCCAAGGTTGTATCGTGCATTCAGTTCTCCCGCAGTATCTGCTCCCTCTTCTAATGCCACAATTAACTCAGCAATGATTTATAAAACAGCGGTTACTTTGCTATTAGCTAAATTTTATAAACAAAGATAATCAAACTGTTCAGGCTGCAAAAAAATCATTTCCTCTAACCCACTGCAGCATTGAATTTTCGCTGGTAATATCAATCCTAAAACACTGACATTATTCTATGAATTCCAGGGTGTGTTTCTGTATTTTCTTAAGCCAAACATCCATATGTGAGTTTTCACCATTGAGTTCCAAAAGACACCCCATTGTTTTCATCGAAAATGGCTTGATCAATCAAAGTAACACTGGTCCAATTGTTTTTGATTTGATTTATTATTGTATTAGCATGCAGTGAAAAGTATTGTTTCTCGCGCACCATACAGACAAAGCATACCGTTCATAGAGAAAGAAAGGAGAGGGTGCAGAATGTACAGTCATAGCTAGGGGGTATAGAGAAAGATCAACTTAATATAAGGTAGGTCCATTCAAAAGTCCGATGGCAGCAGGGAAGAAGCTGTTCTTGAGTCGGTTGGTACATGATTTCAGACTTTTGTATCTTTTCCCCGACGGAAGAAGGTGGAAGAGAGAATGTCCGGGGTACGTGGGGTCATTAATTATGCTGGCTGCTTTGCCGAGGCAGCGGGAAGTGTAGACAGAGTCAATGGATGGGAGGCTGGTTTGCGTGATGGATTGGGCTGCGTTCACGACTTTAGTAAGAAGTCTCACAACACCAGGTTAAAGTCCAACAGGTTTATTTGGTAGCACAAGCCACTAGCTTTCGGAGTGCTGCTCCTTCATCAGGTGAGTGGGAGTTCTGTTCACAAACAGGGCACATAAAGACACAAACTCAATTTACAAAATAATGGTTGGAATGCGAGTCTTTACAGGTCATCAAGTCTGTGATCAAGTCTTTAATCAAGTTTGTGAACAGAACTCCCACTCACCTGATGAAGGAGCAGCGCTCTGAAAGCTTGTGGCTTGTGCTACCAAATAAACCTGTTGGACTTTAACCTGGTGTTGTGAGACTTCTTACTGTGCTTACCCCAGTCCAACGCCGGCATCTCCACATCTTCACGACCTTATGCAGTTTCTTGTTCAGTGAAGAAAACATTCTGGGGTTTGACGTGGGTACAAGTGAGTGTGACTTGAATGACATGTGAAAGATGGCACGTAGTATTAATAACACATTGGACATTAAGGTCGAAGTAATCAACTAACGACTGCATCCTGACAGCCCCACAGTAATATGGCCACAATTGTTAATTTCTCTTGTGTGAATGTCACCGTGCATCAAGGCTAGGGGACGCCGTGACTATTGGCACTGACACTTTATTGTCACAGCTGGCGCAATGAACAAAAATAAAAAAAACAACCAATGCATCAGATTGAAGCAAATATATTATCATCTAGAAGAGATATCGGAGCATATTGTGAAGGCTGCAATGCAATCTCAGGACGGAGGTGACAGTTACAAATTGCTTACTCTTTGCATTCATAGTGTATGACATTGCCTGAGTAGATTATTGTTCTGTAATTGCCCTCTGGAATCCAGTGTGTTGTACCGTCTGCAAGAAACCTGAACCTGCGTCTGCTTCTACTCCGAATGTGTCGGCATCACAGATTAATACCTGTATTTTGCCAACATTTATACGGGTATAGTGTCAGCAAAACCAGGCATGACCAGCTACCTATGTCGGCCTGGGAATGCAAATTTACACATTTTTAAAATTTATTTGTGTGGGATATGGGTGTTGCTGGTTGGCCAGCATTTACTGCCCATCCCCAGTTGTCCGAGGACAGTTGAGAGTCAACCACATTGCTGTGGCTCTGGAGTCACATGTAGGCCAGTCCAGGTAAAGACGGCAGATTTCCTTCCCTAAGGAACATTAGTAAACCAGATGGGTTTTTCCGACAATCAACAATGGTTTCATGGTCACCAGTGGATTCTTAATTCCAGATATATTTTTTGACTGAATTCAAATTCCACCATCTGCCGTGGCGGGATTCGAACCCGGGTCCCCCAGAACGTTAGCTGAGTTTCTGGATCAATGGAAAGAATTGAAAGTTGGGTCTTGAAGGTTTCAAGTGATGGGCCTGTGACTAATTCCTTGGGAAGTTTTTTCCATTGTGGGATTGTCCTTGGAAAGAAAGATTGTTGATACACTGTCTTGGAAACAGATGCTCTTTGTAGTTTGTGTGGGTGGCTGCCTCATGTCTTGTCTGATGGCACCAGGTACTTGTTTCCGTCAGTTCCCACCAGTCCATTCCATATTGTATAGAATGTGGTCAGTCTATTTTTCTGCCTTTATTGCTGCAATGATTCCCATTCCGAATCTTTGATCCAGGATGTAACATTGATGTATTTCCCACGTTGATTTGTGCAGCACATCTTTGGGCTGCTTCAATCTTATTTATATCGCTCGCCACACAGGAATCCCCACACAAAACCTTCATGCTCCACGATTGGACAAACATGGTTTGGTAAACTACAACTCTGATCTTTTTGGTGCAATGCCAAAGATTCCTCCTCAGAAAATCGAGAACCCGACTCGCTTTGGATGTTCCCTGCTGAATGTGGGAACCCAGTGAAGATTGTTTTTACGATGAAGCCCCTAGATATGGTTATGTATCAACCTGTTGGAGAACTGATAGCAATTGTGTCTATATGCAGAAGCCAAGCTTATTAAATGGTTCAACTTAATGGAGGAGATGCTTACCCCCAATTCAGTGATACATATTTATAAGTCCCGTTCACACATCAGGACCTGTATTCACTCAAATCCATGGATGGAACAATGCCTTGATTTTAAATTTGTTTCCCGTGTTTTCAATCCCCCCACTCCCCTCGCCCATGGACCATTAACACCCCTCCTCCCCACACCATCTCTGTATCCTCCTCTAGCCTCCCAATGCCCTGAGAGATCTTTGCCCCTCCAACTCTGGCCTTGCACATCCCGAATTTTAACCGGCTCACCCTTGCCAGCTAACATTCTAAGCTCTGAAATTTCTTCCTTAAACCTCTCGTTCCTCCCTTCAGACAATCCTTATAAGGTACTTCCTTTTGGATGTCTGTGCTAAGATCTGCTTTGGGGGGCTCCCATGGCAGACTTAGTTTGAAAATGCTCCTGTGAAGCATCGGGGTGTTATATAAATGCAAGTTGTTGTTGTTAAGTTTTGCTATTGGATTCTTTCCAGTTGGTGTGTTTTTTATTGTTTGCTCTCCCAGAGATCCTGACCCCAATTCCATGGGCATCTGTAGTCCTTTGGCACCGAACACCAAGCCATTTTGATTTGATTTAATTTGATTTGATTTATTATTGTCCCATGTATTAGCATACAGTGAAAAGTATTGTTTCTTGCGCGCTCTACAGACAAAGCATACCATACATAGGGAAGGAAAGGAGAGAGTGCAGAATGTAGTGTTACAGTCATAGCTAGGGTGTAGAGAAAGATCAACTTAATCTGAGGTAGGTCCATTCAAAAGTCTGACAGCAGCAGGGAAGAAGCTGTTCTTGAGTCGGTTGGTACGTGACCTCAGACTTTTGTATCTTTTTCCCAATGGAAGAAGATGGAAGAGAGAATGTCCGAGGTGCATGGGATGCTTGATTATGCTGGCTGCTTTGCCGAGGCAGCGGGAAGTGTAGACAGAGTCAATGGATGGGAGGCTGGTTTGCGTGATGGACTGGGCTATGTTCACGACCCTTTGTAGTTTCTTGTGGTCTTCGTCAGAGCAGGATATATTTTCTCATAGATAGCTGAACTGGTACAGTCAGAAACCTGTAACCTCCTCACATTAAGCCCCGATATTGCCACATTGTTAGCGCTCATGAATTCATAGATGGTGTTGCCTGTAAACATGTGCACAAACACGGTACAATTAGCCGGCAGGGGAAATAATAGGGAGCGAGTCACATTCTGCTATCTGAAAAGAGGGCTGGATATGCAATCCAACTGAAAGGAAACAAAATATTCAAATGAATTCTTAGCCTGTGTGAGCCACTCAATTCATCAGGAAGTGGGCTGGGGGAGTGAATGCAGCTAGAAAGGATTTTAATTTTTCAGTTTCTGTTATGACGCTTGACAGTGACACTCACCCAGTCACAAGTCTGAATGAAATCAAATCGATCAGTAGTGAGCTGTTTACAGCGGTCAAGTTACAGAACAAGAAAAAGGTGGTTAAGGATTGTGTTTAATCAGTAGAGATATAGAGGTTTACAGCATGGAAACAGGCCGTTCGGCCCATCTTGTCCATGCTGCCCAGTTTTTACCACTAAGCTAGTCCCAATTGCCCGCATTTGGCCCATATCCCTCAATACCCATCTGATTACCCATGTCACTGTCTAAATGCTTTTAAAAGACAAAATCGTACCCGCCTCTGCTACTGCCTCTGGCAGCTCATTCCAGACACTCACCACCCTCTGAGTGGAAAATACTGCCCCTTTTGTATCTCTCCCTTTTCACCCTAAACCTATATGCCCTCTAGTTTTAGACTCACCTACCTTTGGGAAAAGATGTTGACTATCTACCTTATCTATGCCCTTCATTATGTTATAGACCTCTATAAGATCACTTCTAAGCCTCCTACACTCCAGAGAAAAATGTCCCAGTCTATCCAGCCTCTCCTTATAACTCAAAACTTCTAGTCCCCATAGCATCTTTGCAAATCCTTTCTGCACTCTTTCTCATTTAATAATATATTTTCTATAACAGGGTGACCAGAACTGTACACAGTATTTCAAGTATCGCCTTACTAATGTCTTGTACAACTTCAACAAGGTGTCCCAAATCCTGTATTCAATGTTCTGACCAATGAAACCAAGCATGCTGAATGCCTTCTTCACCACTCTGTCCACCTGTGACTCCACTTTCAAGGAGCTATGAACATATACCCCTAGATCTCTTTGTTCTATAACTCTCCCCAACATCCGACCATTAACTGAGTAAGTCCTGCCCTGGTTCAATCTACCAAAATGCATCACCTCGCATTTATTTAAATTAAATTCCATCTGCCATTCATCAGCCCACTGGCCCAATTGACCAAGATCCCCTTGCAATCCGAGATAACTTTCTTCACTGTGCACTATTCCACCAATCTTAGTGTCATCTGCAAACTTACTAACCATGCCTCCTATATTCTCATCCAATCATTAACATAAATAACAAATAACAGTGGACCCAGCACCGATCCCTGAGGCACACCGCTGGTCACAGGACTCCAGTATGAAAAAAAAACCCTCTACAACCACCCTCTGTCTTCTGTCGTCAAGCCAATTTTGTATCCAATTGGGTACCTCACCCTGGACCCCTTGAGATTTAACTTTATGCAACAATCTACCATGCGGCACCTTGTCAAAAGCCTTGCTAAAGTTCATGTAGACAACATCAACTGCACTGCCCTCATCTACCTTCCTGGTAAGCCCTTCAAAAATGTTAATGAGCTCATCAAAAGGTAACACTGTGTGTGCATATGTATGCGCGCGTGTGTGTGTGTACGTGTGTGTGTGTGTATGTGTGTGTCTGTACCTGTATGTGTGTGTGTGTGTGCATGTGCGTGTGCGTATGTCTGTGTGTGTGCGTGTGTCTGTGTTTATGTCTGTGCGTTGTGTGTGTGCTTTGTATGTGTGTGTGTGAGTGTGCATATGCCTGTGTGTGTGTGTGTTGCGTCTGTGTGTTATGTGCGTGTGTGTATCGGTATGTTTTATGTGTGTGTATGTGTGTGCGCGCGTCTGTGTGGGTGCGAATGTGTGGGTGTGTGTGTGTTCTTGTGTCTGTGTATGTGTGTGCGTGTGTGAGTGTGTGTGTGTTCTGCGTGTGTGTCAGTGTGTGTGCGTGTGTGTCTGTGTGTGTGTTGTGTGTCAGTGTGTGAGTGTGTTGTGTGTCAGTGTGTGTGTGCGTCTGTGTGTGTCAGTGTGTATATGAGTGTGTTGTGTGTGTCAGTGTGTGTGTGTATGTGAGTGTGTTGTGTGTGTGTGTGCTGACAACTGGCTGCTTATAACGGCCAGGAGCACATTATGCATCGACTGCGGGGATCAAAGGGTCCCGGCTGCCTGACAATGACAGAGAGCAGATGAATATGTGCAAAATATGCAACACTGGCAAAAGATTCTCGCTCAGAAATGGCATCCGTATCAGAGGGACTAGATCATGGTTTCTCTCTCGCTCTTGTGTCCTTGTTACTTGCTTGAGAGCACAAGCATGTTCCAGCTCACTGCAGCATTGGAACAGTGGATGTGACTGGCATGTTAGTTAGTATCTGATTGCAGTCACCACGGATGGAGGGAGAGGGAGAGGGAGAGAGAGAGAGATGTGAGTGGCAAAGCGCAGCAGCAGCCTGGACACGGTCTTTAATGAGGTGCAAGGTGAATGTTTGTCGGAGTGAGAAATTGGCTGTTCTATGAGGACGCCATCAGTGACCTAGCCGGGGGTCATCAGAATCCCTGCTTAGAGTTAAAAGGTTCTTGCTGGCTGGATGTGTTGTCTTCTCTGACAGTTGATTCTCCCGTCTAACTGAACGTCTTGACAAAGCCTGCAGGGTTACAACACTGTGCATGGGGAGAATGAAAATCGCAGCTTCGGAAAGAGGGGATATTTTTTAATGAGTGGTACATGTGACGCTAACACAAACCGACTTGCTTTCATTTCAGCCCAGAATCCGTGTCCCTCTCTCAGACTGCAGCCGGTACATTCTCCGGGGCTCTGCCTCTGTCACCTTCTCGCAGGCAAAGCCGTGAACCTTTCCAAAGACCCGCCCCAATGTCACAACTGTGCTTTCTGTCTGCTGTTCTCCCTTTCTGATACCTCACTACCCCCACCCCTCACACCCCCCCCCCCCCCCCCCCCACCTCCCCCGACCCACCCACCCCGCGACTGCAGGTTGATGCAAACAAACCCTGAAACATCTGGGCCAATTCTTTGAGACATGTCTGCACGATCCTCCACAATGGGCAAGGGTGCCCCGGCAGGGGTGGCATGCCCCCGGGTGAGAGGGGGAAGGAACGTGTTAGGAGATAAAAGGGATTCGTGTGACCCGCAGATTACTTCTTCCCTTGCTGCACCTTGGATTCCACTAACTGTAATTTTTAGTGGTGGGAGAAGAGTAATAACAAATTGGTAAGATTTTCCGTAGAGCACTGGCGAAAGCCTAGTGTGCAGATACACAAGTCGCTCAAGGTGGCATTGGGTAGGGTGGCACGGCGGCACAGTGGTTAGCACTGCTGCCTCACAGCGCCCGGGACCCAGGTTCAATTCCCACCTTGGGTCACTGTCTATGTGGAGTCTGCACATTCTCCCCGTGTCTGCGTGGGTTCCCTCCGGTTTCCTCCCACAGTCCGAAAGACGTGCTGGTTAGGTGCATTAGCCGTGCTAAATTCTCCCTCGGTGTACCCGAACAGGAGTGTGGCGACTAGGGGATTTTCACAGTGACTTCATTGCAGTGTTAATGTAAGCCTACTTGTGACTAATAAATAAACTAAACAAGTAGGTAAATTATGTCCTTCATTTCGTACCCACATGATAGAATCTCTACAGTACAGAAAGAGGCCATTCGGCCCATCGCGTCTGCACCGACCACAATCCCACCCAGGCCCTACCCCCATATCCCTACATATTTTACCCACTAATCCCTCCAACCTACGCATCTCAGGACACTAAGAGGCAATTTTAGCACGGCCAATCAACCTAACCCGCACATCTTTGGACTGTGGGAGGAAACCGGAGCACCCGGAGGAAACCCACGCAGACACGAGGAGAATGTGCAAACTCCACACAGACAGTGATCCAAGCCGGGAATTGAACCCAGGTCCCTGGAGCTGTGGAGCAGTAGTGCTAACCACTGTGCTACCATGCCACCCGTGCCACATGCATTAAATACATTAAAGGAGGTAATGTTGAACTCTCTGTAAGATTTTAATTGGGGAGTTTACACCTAATTTCGTAATCGTTTTTTGGCAATCCAGTTTGCAAGAATATGGGCTGGAATTTGACCATCCTGCCCCACCACGGGAATCGGAACCGGGCGAGGGGTGAACCATGGAAAGGTCCATTCACCTTGGACAGGATTTTCCGGTTTCGGAAGGAGCGAGGTCGGAAAATCCCACCCATTATGTCAATGGACAAAATTCCTCAGGGCATTACCAGGTGGAAGGAGGTTACCATTGCAGAAGAAGATTTGGGGCTTTTTTTTGAACAGCTGAGCATTCGTTCACAAAGTTTACCACACGGTAATCTGGTTTCTGAACTCACAAACATATTGCATTTATGTAGCATCGCTAACGTGGTAAAACATTCCAAGAAGCTTCATAGAATCATAGAATCCCTACAGTACAGAAGGAGGCCATTCAGCCCATTGAGTCCGCACTGACAGCAATCCCACCCAGGCCCTATCCCCATAATCCCACGTATTTACCTGGCAGAATCCCTCGGTACTAAGGGAGAATTTAGCATGGCCAATCAACCTAACCTGCACATCTTTGGACACTAAGGAGCAATATAGCATGGCCAATCCACCTAACCGACATATCTTTGGACATGAAGGGACAATTTAGCATGACCAATCTACCTAACCTACACATCTTTGGACACTAAGGGGCAATTTAGCATGGCCAATCCACCTAACTTTCACATCTTTGGACACTAAGGGGCAATTTAGCATGGCCAATCCACCTAACCTGCACATCTTTGGACACTAAGGGGCAATTTAGCATGACCAATCAACCTAACATGCACATCTTTGGACATTAAGGGACAATTTAGCATGGCCAATCTACCTAATCGGCACATGTTTGGACATTAAGGGACAATTTAGCATGACCAATCTACCCTAACCTACACATCTTTGGACACTAAGGGGCAATTTAGCATGGCCAATCCACCTAACCTTCACCTCTTTGGACACTAAGGGGCAATTTAGCATGGCCAATCCACCTAACCTGCATATCTTTGGACACTAAGGGGCAATTTAGCATGGCCAATCCACCTAACCTGCACATCTTTGGACACTAAGGGGCAATTTAGCATGGCCAATCCACCTAACTTGCACAGCTTTCGACTATGGGAGGAAACCGGAGCACCTGGAGGAAACCCACGCAGACACAGGGAGAACGTGCAAATTCCACACAGGCAGTCACCCGAGGCTGGAATCATGAGGCAGCTGTACTAACCACTGTGCCACCACGCCGCTTCACTAGAGCTTTAGCACCTTACCAAGCTCTTGAAAGGTTACGGAGTGGCAGGATGAGGTAAAAGATGTGCAGGTTAGGTAGATTGGCCATGCTATATTGCCCCTTAGTGTCCCAAGATGTGCAGATTAGGTTGATTGGCCATGCTAAATTCTCCCTTAGCACTGGGGGTTTAGCCAGGTAAATACGTGGGATTATGGGGATCGGGCCTGGGTGGATTGTGGTCAGTGCGGACTCAATGGGCTGAATAGCCTCCTTCTGTACTGTAGGGATTCTATGATTCTATGAAGCTTTTTGGAATGTTTTACCACGTTTACCAGTTCGTGCCGGTCCGTATCCCAGTCAGCTGAAGGCAGAAAAGCTGATAAGAAGGACAAAGGAGTTGAGGAGGGTCGTGTGCAAAATAACCTGTCACACAGAAGAATGATTGGAATGTGAAGTGCTCGCTCAGCAGAATGTCAGTGAAGTGGACTCCATTGAATTGTATTAAGAAGGAATGAAACAGGGAGATGTTGGGCAAAAAACAGCAGTGAAGTGAGGAGTGGATTAAACTCATGTGGAGATAAAGCACCAATACGGATTTAATGAACTGGAAAACGTTCCTCTGTTCCCTATCATTGTGTGAAAGAATCGGATAACTGGGAGGAACCTAGTTGACCTCTTGGGTCCAATTATTGCTCTCCTGTTGAGCATTAAAGATTTACCACACGGTGATTTGGTTTCTGATCTTTCACACAATCATTTTCCCATTATCTGTGTATAATGTAACCATTTTATCCCTGTGAGTGAGCTGCCGGCTCCCCCCAAGCCTTTTGAGTAAAGAATGGAAAATGCTTGAAGTGGTTACCTCCTTTTCATATTTCCCTCACCTCAGATCTAGAATCATAGAATCCCAACAGTGCAGAAAGGAGGCCATTCAGCCCATCAAGTGTGCATCAACCACAATCCCACCCAGGCCCTATCCCCATGACCCCACATATTTACCCTAGCTATTCCCCCTGACATTAAGGGTCAATTTAGCATGGCCAATCCACCTAACCTGGACATCTTTGCACCGTGGGAGGAAACCAGAGCACCCGGAGGAAACCCACACAGACATTTTTTTAAAAAATTATTTATTTGTCACAAGTAAGGCTTACATTAACACTGCAATGAAGTTACTGTGGAATTCTCCAGTCGCCATATTCCGGCACCTGTTCGGGTCAATGCGCCCAACCATCACGTCTTTCAGATTGTGGGAGGAAACCGGAGCACCCAGAGAAAACCCATGCAGACACGGGGAGAACGTGCAAACCGCACACAGAGAGCGAGCCAAGCCGGGAACCGAACCTGTGTCCCTGGCGCTGTGAGGCAGCAGTGCTAACCACTGTGCCACCGTGCCGCCCCCGAGATCTACTCGCGATCTTCCATTGCAATTGCGATCAGTGAATCGCCATTACTGAGATCTCCGCTTTCTGGGGTTGTGGCTTGGAAGAGAGCGTGGTTCCGCTAAGTTGTAAATGATGAAGCGAAATGAGCATGTGTCCCTTAACAGGGGAGAATGCAATCTGAAGCGTGGCTCATAATCTTTCGAAGTGGTTGCACCGAAGAATATGAAGGGATGAACCCGTCCTGCTGAAGATGGTGTAGACTTTGCTCAGGAATTGTGAGCACATCAAATAATTGGTGGGAAATGTGTTTTTCTTTGAGTAGCCAGGGTGTTATTTCAGTCAAAGGTTCAGATTGTCTGATTTATGGAGGCACAATAACTGAACAAACAGTCCACATTATTCAAAGGATCTACTTCTTTGTAGGATCCTAAATGCAGATCTGCATTCGCTCTATTGGTTAAAATATATATGACACAAATTGACAAATAATTCCATTTTGTACATCATCCTGTTGCTCAACTCGGACCGGACAGCGAGCTATGTCTCTGGTTCCAATGTAAGCAATATCCCCACAGACACAGATCCCTCCTCGGAATAAGTTAGCACAAAAAAAAAACATATGGATGCTAGATTTCCAGTCTTTTAACTCCTCTGGTCAGATACAGAAAGACACCTGTCTTCTGACTCCCATACAGCAGCCTCCAGAGAAAAAAAATACTTATTTCCTGGCAGATTCCAATTCCAAAGAGAGAAAGAGACACAGAGAGACCTCCCTCTCTCTAAAGATCCCAAGCAGCAACTGAGCTGATTTCTCTGTGTGAGCCTAACCCTGCCCAGTCACATGATTTGCCTCTCTAAAAAACCCAAGGGGAAACACTAAAATAACAAAACAACATCAGCCCAGATTAAGACAAACATTCTAGCAATTAAGATCAATTATGCTGCTGCAGTAACACCAGAGACTGCCAGATACAGACAAAGCGGCACTGACAGTAGAATTGTCTCATTAAAAAACAATCCTGCGCAAGAAACATGACACAAATACATTTCTTAAAGGCACAGTATCGTCAGACAATGATATCCATCCATCTTTACCTGCTGATGTACACAATCTTGCTGATATATGGGAAGATATTGAGGAGTTCAAAGTGTGCCATTAATTGGTTGTGGGTTGTGGGTTCAGAAGGTTGTGGGTTCAAGTCACAATCCAGGGATTTGAGCTCATGAACGAGGCTGACTCAATGGCAGGACTGAGGGAGTGCTGCACTGTCTCTTGAGTGAGAAGTTAAACCGCGGCCCTATATTGTTAAATCCATGAATAGTATATGGTAGAGGGATAAGTCTGAAGCTGTCTTTTACCTCAAGCAAGTTTATTCTCAGAACAGAAAGATAGCCTCTTTCAGTTTCCCCACACTCAACTCTTCCAGCCAAGTCCATTTATACTTTTTTGAGATAACCGACTAAATAAAATTAAACAAACCAAGAGACATGTGAAAAGAACAGCCCTTAAAGGGGTAATACATCAGCCAAAAAGAAATAGCAAAGGAAACTTGGAGCATCAAATCAAAATGTGATTAAAAGGGTCAATGAAACACCCCAGACCCTGTATTGCTCACCAGACATGGAAGGCTTCGATGGGGCCTGTAGACACCATGTGCTCCCCTTGCAGGGGCACACAGCTGTGAACCTAGCTGCGGTAGAGGGGCAGAAAGTCAGGCCAGATGACCTCTATCGGCTGCCCAGACCCTGTTGATGACAAGTTTGGCCAGGCCCTATTGCAGGGTCACCAGGAGGTCCGCATCCTTCCCCCACCCCCTCCGCACTGGGTACATGACAATTTATATTTGAGCCAATGCCCATCACCTGTCCTGGATAATGAAGTTGCCTTAACAACCAAAGGAGGCAATTGCCGATAATCTGACAGATACATTCTCTCTGTTAGAGTGTAGCCAGTGACAACTTTGTATTGGATGCAATGTGACCAATGGTAACAAGCTGTAAGAGTCAGCTGACCCAGTAACCCATGGAACCAATTACAGAATGATGTGATGGTCAGCTGACCAGTTGACTCACTATAAATAAGAACCTGTTGGGAATTGTGGGGAGCTGTGAGTGGTCCAGGGCGAGGCCACAAGCTTGGAGTAATGAAGTTTATTTATTAAACCCTTTCTTTGATTTATAAGTTGGAGTAAGTGTTGTTATATTCTTATTGTCTGCATTTGAAGAGTTCCTTCCGAAGAAACATCTCAGGTGGGCACAAATGATCCAAAAGCAATCCTTTGAAGTAGATTAGGGGAACTCCCTCTGGTGCCCTGGAAAATATTTATCCCTCCACCAACTTTATTTTACCCTTAGATAGGATGTGGGCATCACTGGCAAGACCAGCGTTTGTTGCCCATCCCTATCTGCCCTTGAACTGAATAGTTTGCTCGGCCATTTCAGAGGGCAGTTCAAAATCAACCGCATTGCTGTGGCTCTGGAGTCACATGATGACCAGACCGAGTAATGATCCAGACATCACAAAGAACTAATTTCCTGGATATTACCAACTTGTTGAGTGTGGGATCTTGCTGTGCACAGTCTGGGCTGCTGGGTGCCCTGTATTACAACAGCGACCACATTTCCAACAAGTGCTGAACTGGCTATAAAATGCTTTGGGATGTTCTGAAGTCCTCAAAGCTTCAGTAGAAATGCAAATTGTTATCTCATTTGTGTTTGAGATACTTTGCCAGACAATGCAACTTTATAATCACGTCTATGGATTCAATAGCAAATGGTGAACTGAGGTAAATTATAGAATCATAGAATCCTACAGTGCAGAGTGAGGCCATTCGGCCCATCGAGCCTGCACCGACCGCAATCATAATGGAACTGTTATTTGACGAATTCCCCGGGGTGTCGTCAGCAGCAACAGCATTTCCGACTGATTCCTCTTGAGCTGGGCTTGGAACCATGCTTATTTCTTCAGCAGCCAGGCCCTACCCCCATAACCCCACATATTTACCCCGTTAATCCCTTGATCCTACGCATCCTGGGACACGAAGGGGCAATTTAGCATGGCCAATCAACCTAACCCGCACATCTTTGGACTGTGGGAGGAAACCGGAGCGCCCGGAGGAAACCCACGCAGACACGGGGAGAACGTGCAAACTCCACACAGGCAGTGACCCAAGCTGGGAATTGAACCCGGGTCCCTGGCGCTGTGAGGCAGTAGTGCTAACTACTGTGCTACCGTGCTGCCCCAATGTACCCCAATCATAGCAATTTTAGAAGCTACTAATTATTATTGGAATTAAATATCTTGCTTCGTATTTACAGATATCATACTTACATACGACCGGTGAGTCTAACCTCAGTGGCTGGTAAGCTGATGGAGAAGATCCTGAGGGACAAGATTTATGAGCATTTAGAGAGGTTTAGTATGCTCAAGAATACTCAGCATGGCTTTGTCAAAGGCAGATTGTGCCTTACGAGCCTGGTGGAGTTCTTCGAAAATGTGACTGAACACATTGACGAAGGGAAAGCGGTAGATGTGGTTTATATGGATTTTAGCAAGGCGTTTGATAAGGTCCCCCATGCAAGGCTTCTAGAAAAAGTGAGAGGGCATGGGATCCAAGGGACTGCTGCCCTGTGGATCCAGAACTGGCTTGCCCAAAGGAGGCAGGGAGTGGGTATAGATGGGTCTGTTTCTAAATGGAGGTCGGTCACCAGTGGTGTGCCCCAGGGATCTGTTCTGGGACCCTTGCTGTTTGTCATTTTCATAAATGACCTGGATGAGGAAGTGGAGGGATGGGTTGGTAAGTTTGCCGACAACACGAAGGTTGGTGGGGTTGTGGATAGTCTGGAGGGATGTCAAAAGTTACAGAGGGACATAGATAGGATGCAAGACTGGGCGGAGAAGTGGCAGGTGGACCTCAACCCAGATAAATGTGTAGTGGTCCATTTTGGCAGGTCAAATGGGATGAAGGAGTACAATATAAAGGGAAAGACTCTTAGTACTGTAGAGGATCAGAAGGACCTTGGGGTCCGGGTCCATAGGACTCTAAAATCGGCCACACAGGTGAAGGAGGTGGTTAAGAAGGTGCATGGTGTGCTGGCCTTTATCAATCGAGGGATTGAGTTTAGGAATCCGGGGATAATGATGCAGCTATATAAGACCCTCGTCAGACCCCACTTGGAGTACTGTGCTCAGTTCTGGTCGCCTCATTACAGGAAGGATGTGGAAAAGATTGAAAGGGTGCAGAGGAGATTTACAAGGATGTTGCCTGGATTGAGTGGCATGCCTTATGAGGATAGGCTGAGGGAGCTCGGTCTTTTCTCCTTGGAGAGACGTAGGATGAGAGGAGACCCAATAGAGGTATATAAGATGTTGCGATCGGGTGGACTCTCAGAGGCTTTTTCCCAGGGTGGAAATGGCTGCTACGAGAGGACACAGGTTTAAGGTGCTGGGGGGGTAGGTACAGGGGAAATGTTAGGGGGAAGTTTTTCACACAGAGGGTGGTGGGCGAGTAGAATCGGCTGCCATCAGTGGTGGTGGAGGCAAACTCAATAGGGTCTTTTAAGAGACTCCTGGATGAGAACATGGGACTTAATAGGATGGAGGGTTATAAGTAGGCCTAGAAGGTAGGGATATGTTCGGCACAACTTGTGGGGCCGAAGGGTCTGTTTTGTGCTGTAGTTTTTCTATGTTTCTATATCCGATAGTCAGCTGACCAATACTTACTTTGGAATAGCGGTTTTCCTGCTCACTTCACCTAGATACCTTCAAATTATTAAAATATGCAGAGAAATGTTATTAACGCTGCAATGATATGCAGTGTTAATTGATGTGAAATGTTACACTCTGATGCATAAAGTTCAGCTGAAAGCTTGATTTCCTCCCTGCACTGGGGGAAAGTCACTCTGGCAGAGATGATTGGAATGGCCAACTGATCCCTCCCCGTTTCTTAAGCCTGCTTTCTATCCCTGGAACTGGATCAGTTCATCTCCCTGCTGATTTACTGACCTGCAGCACAGGACTGTGTGAGGGAACCGGAGCACCCGGAGGAAACCCACACAGGCACAGGGCGGATGTGCAAACACCACACAGACAGTGACCCAAGCCGGGAATCGAACCCCGGGTCCCTTGGTGTTGTGGGGCAGCAGTGCTAACCACTGTGCCACCCCCAGGATCCCTGGATTGGAAAAAGGTATCACTGACCAACTGATGTGAAATAAATTATCAATTGAATTGACTTTGCAGAGTGGTTGAAGAGTGAGGAGACATTTCTTCACCCAAAGAGTGGTGAGCCTGTGGAATTCATTACCACAGGAAGTAGCTGATGCCAAAACATTGAATGTGTTCAAGAGGCGGCTGGATATAGCACTTGGGACGAATGGGATCAAAGGTTATGGGGAGAAAGCAGGATTAGGCTATTGAGTTGGACGATCAGCCATGATCGTGATGAATGGCGGAGCAGGCTCGAAGGGCCGAATGGCCTCCTCCTGCTCCTATCTTCTATGTTTCTATACATCCAGTATATTTTGCATATGATAATTTACAAACACTATGGGCAACGGCAAGCAAGGCAGAACTTTATCCAGGATATAAGCAAAAAGCGAAGTAGTGCGGATGCTGGAATCTGAAACAAAAACAGAAAATGTTCGATTTTACTGACAACACCGTTGGAAATCCGATGTGATATTGCTGCGATTTCAGTGAATTTTATTAATTGCCGTGTTTCCCCATCCTTCGCCCCCCCCCCCCCCATTTTCGAATGAGATTGAATTTTCCAGCTGCGGTTAGTCAGCCTTCAGTTCCTGGATCTGTTATCATTAATCAGTCGTCATGGGACAGTACAAAGCGGTGGCTTGAAAGTGTGGATTGTTTTTTTTTTGAAACTGGTGTAGTGTAATATTTTTGCTCGGAGTGGTTTAATGTGCCTGGCTTTGTAGCAATTTGTAAGCTAAAATAAATATAAATCCCTCCCAATATTCATAAATCTTCATTTAAGTATGACCACACAATTCTCTCTCTATTAAAACGGTGTCCCTAAGGTCCACAGTTGGCGTGCTGTGCTGTCTTCCTGCTGCTTGCTTTGCTCGAAGCAGCTTTCATGGAAGATAAATCACGCTGAAGCCTTTTCGTTTGATAAGGTTTTTTCTACGAATTAGCAAATCATCGTGCTGTTCGCGCAGATTAATGCAGTCCTAACAATCTGTTCAGCCCCCTTTGACTTAAACCCTTAAGACTGTTGAATCAAAGAAAATTAAAGGAGGGAATATTCATTCATTATCCTGTTGCGGAGTGCACTGCACAATTCATTTTCACAACGCTCTCTTTATGGTTTAGGGCAATGGAATGCCTCAACTGCACAATGCTTTCATGGCAAAACTTTATTGCACCGTGGCGTTATTTTCAGAAAGAATCTCATGACTAGAAATGTTATGTAAATTTATATGAACACAAATCTAATTAGCATAATAATGGAGCCAAGATGCCAGAATACCAACAAGATGTTTGTTTCCTGTCCAACCCAAGTACACTGGATTGCAGTGAAGATTAGCCTTCAACCACTCGGGGCTTGGATTCACATCCACTCTCGACAGATACAGTGCAAATCCTTTCTCTCCAATGGCATATCCGGGCTTCACCTCACTTGATTTGCGCAGAGATTCCCCAGTCGCAATTCAGGCATCCACTCAGGCTGGTTGAGTGGAAATGGCCGTCTGTACTATTCCTCTCTGCACCTATCCTTGTATCATGATTGTGAGGGGCAGCACGGTGGCACAGTGGGTTCGCACTGCTGCCTCACAGCGCCAGGGACCCAGATTCGATTCCCGGCTTGGGTCGCTGCCTGAGTGGACGTCTGCACGTTCTCCCCGTGTCTGCGTGGGTTTCCTCCGGGTGCTCCAGTTTCCTCCCACAGTCCGAAAGACGTGCTGGTTAGGTGCATTGGCCATGCTAAATTCTCCCTCCGTGTGCCCGAACAGGCGCCGGAGTGTGGCGACTAGGGGATTTTCACAGTAACTTCAATGCGGTGTTAATTAAGCCTACTTGTCACACTAATAAAAAAATTTAAAAACATGCATTGCTTACCAATCCATGTATGATGTGGAGCTGCCGGCGTTGGACTGGGGTGGGCACAGTAAGTAGTCTCACAACACCAGGTTAAAGTCCAACAGGTCCAATCCATATATGGAAATGGGTTCCATGGGGGTCATTTTTGTGAAAAGCACAGGCCTGGGAAGTGTTGCAAAGGCGACAACATTATGGTTAGAATGTTACCGCCTCACCCACCATAGAATCGGGGTGGGCGAAGCTAGCAGAACGGCATTTTCTGTTAGTTTCGGGCCGGATCTTACGAACCTTGGGCGGGCAAGGCGGTAAAATTCCGATATATAAGTCTGACTGTGTTCGTGAATCCTACAGTGGGGAACTTAAGTCAAATTCTGATGGACAATTGATTAAGATGCCTGATTACGAGCATTTATTAGCAGTCCTCAGTGGTGCACCTAATGTCTGATACAAGAGCAGTTCTGGACATAGAACGGGAGACTGTTATTCAATGTTTCTGTGTGAGTCACACTCTTTAACTAGATTGTGGCGTGATACCTTTGAGCTGTCGGCACTGGCAGGCTTTGATTTGATTTGATTTATTATTGTTGCATCTATTGGGTTACAATGAAAAGTATTGTTTTTTTGCATGCTATACCGTTCATGATGTGGAGATGCCGGCGTTGGACTGGGGTGGGCACAGTAAGTAGTCTCACAACACCAGGTTAAAGTCCAGCAGGTTTATTTGGTAGCACGAGCTTTCGGAGCGCCGCTCCTTCATCAGGTGAGATGAAGGGGCAACGCTCCGAAAGCTCGTGCTACCAAATAAACCTGTTGGACTTTAACCTGGTGTTGTGAGACTTCTTACTGTGCATAGAGTAGATGGGGAGAAGGAAAGGAGAGGGTACAGAATGTAGTGTCACAGTCATAGCTCGGGTGTAGAGAAAGATCAACTTAATGCAAGGTAGGTCCATTCAAAAGTCTGGTGGCAGCAGAGAAGCAGCTGTTCTTGTGTCGGGTGCTATGTGTCCTGAGACTTTTGGATCTTTACCCTGATGGAAGAAGGTGGAAGAGAGAATGTCCGGGGTGCGTGGGGTCCTTAATTATGCTGGCTGCTTTGCCGAGGCAGCGAGAAGTGTAGACAGAGTCAATGGATGGGAGGTTGGTTTGCGTAATGGGCTGGGCTTCATTCACGTTGTAGTTGTGAACACTAGAAAGAGGGTGTGGCATGTGTTCATTATCCCAAGCGACAATTCACCATCAGAGAATCATTCATTAGTTTGATCCCTCCGAGGTTGATGGAAACTCTGAGACATGGCGGGCGGTACGGTGGCACAGTGGTTAGCACTGCTGCCTCACAGTGCCAGGAATACGGGTTCGATTCCCGGCTTGGGTCACTACCTGTGTGGAGTTTACACGTTCTCCCCATGTCTGCATGGCTTTCCTCCGGGTGCTCCGGTTTCCTCCCACAGTCCAAAGATATGTGGGTTAGGTGGACTGGCCATGCTAAATTGCCCCATAATTTCCCAGGATGTGTAGGTTAGAGGGATTGGTGAGGTAAATGTGTGGGTTTATGGGGATAGGGCCTGGGTGGGATTGTGGTCGGTGCAGACTCGATGGGCCGAATGGCCTCCTTCTTCACTGTAGGGATTCTATGATTTCATTCATGGCATTTTCATTTTGATTGGACCAAATGTTAATCAAATTATTGAAAACAAAGAAGAAACATCAGCCCAAGGTAGGAATAACTGTCACTTGGGTTTGGATCCAGTATGTTAGCTGAGACTGCTTTTCATTCTTCCTGTGGAAATGGGACTGTTGCAAATTGGGCCCAGTTAGTTAATTTTTTTTATTCATTCAAGGGATGTGGGTGTCACTGGCTAGGCCAACATTTATTGCCCATTCCTAATTGCCCTTGAGAAGGTGGTGGTGAGCTGCCTCCTTAAACTACTACAGTCCATGTGGTGTAGGCACACCCACAGTGCTGTTAGGGAGGGAGGTCCAGGATTTTGACCCAGTGACAGTGAGGGAACGCCGATATATTTCCAAGGCAGGAAGGTGAGTGGCTTGGAGGGGAACTTCCAGGTGGTGGTGTTTCCCTGTCTCCTTCTAGATAGTAGCAGTTGTGGGTTTAGAAGGTGTTGTCGAAGGTGAGTTCCTGCAGTGCATCTTGTAGATGGTACACACGGCTGTCACTGAACGTGGGTGGTGAAGGAATGATATTTGTGGATGGGATGCCAATCAAGCGGGGCTGCTTTGTCCTGGATGGTGTCGAGCTTCTTGAGTGTTGTTGGAGCTGCACCCATCCAGGTAAGTGGAGAGTATTCCATCACACTCCTGACTTGTGCCTTGTAGATGATGCATAGGCTTTGTGGAGCCAGGAGTTGAGTTACTCTGTGCAAGATTCAAGTCTGTGGACTGCTCTCAACAATAAAATTGAATAATGCGGTCCCCATCTGCACTAGTTTCCAATTCCACACAACTGGATGGATTAGCACAGTGCTGGGCTTATCGATCTGGCAAATTCCCCAGCCTTAAAATTACCCAAGCAACATTTAGCAGGACCATCGGATGCAAGGGGAAAATGAAAAGAAATCTACTGCTCCATTATTGTTGCTAATATGACATTGATCATCTGAGCACAGAAATGACTACTCAGGGTATAAGCAAAGGAATACATTACATTTGAATACATTCATTTGACATTCCTTTATCTGCTGTTTTAATTGAAGCATGGTGCATTTATTACAACACCAGAATGTCTTTGCACAGGCATTTTATTTCTCACAGATATAAAGAACCAATTCCCAACATAAACAGGTAACAATGCATCAAACAAAAAGTCCTTTTAAAATGAGATGTATAATTGTGTGGTGTATAAATGTGCACAGTGGAGAGGAAATCAAGTTTTAGATATGATGTGGAGATGCCGGCGTTGGACTGGGGTGGGCACAGTAAGAAGTCTCACAACACCAGGTTAAAGTCCACCAGGTTTATTTGGAATCATGAGCTTTTGGAGCTTTCATCGGGTGATGAAGGAGCAGCGCTCCGAAAGCTCGTCATTCCAAATAAACCTGTTGGACTCTAACCTGGTGTTGTGAGACTTCTTGAAATTTCAGAATCATAGAATCCCGACAGTGCAGGAGGCCAATCAGCCCATCGAGCCTGCGCCGACAACAATCGCACCCAGGGCCTATCCCCATAACCCCACTCTGCTGATCCCCCTGACACTAAGGGACCATTTAGCACGGCCAATCCACCTAACCTACACATCTTTGTGTGAGGAAACTGGAGCGCCCGGAGGAAACCCACGCAGATACAGGGAGAACGTGCAGACTCCACACAGACAGTGACCCAAGGCCGGAATTGAACGTGGGTCCCCGATACTGTGAGGCAGCAGTGCTAACCACTGTGCCACAGTGAATTACATTAGGCATTCATTCTCCCAACGCATGGGTCATCCATTCGTTTTGGGACGATGGGTTTAAAGGTCAGATTGCCTGGATCGAAGACTCCCTGCCATTCTCCTGATTGTTGCCCATGTTCCCACCCAGCATTAGCTCATTAACAGGGAGGCAGTGGCTCGGTGGCATTGTCACTGGACTAGTAATCCAGAGACCCAGAGCAAGATCCCACCATGGCAGATGGTGAAATTTGAATTAAATAAAAAAAACTCTGGAGTGAAAGGTCTAATGAGGAAACGCCGTAAAAACCCATCTGGTTCACTAATGTCCTTTGCGGAAGGAAATCTGCTGTCCTTATCTGGTCTGGTCCACATGTGACTCCAGAGCCACAGCAATGTGGTTGACTCTCAACTGCCCTCTGAAATGGCTGAGCGAGTCATTCAGATGTATCTACGAAGTCTCGAAAGCCCGAATAGCATAGTGGGTCAACCACATGGACTGCAATGTTTCAAGGCAGCTCACCACCACCTTCTCAAGGGCAACTAGGGATGGGCAATAAATGCTGGCCAGCCAGCGACGCCCATGTCCCACAAATGAATAATTAAAAAATTCAAAATTTCAATTTGCTCATTGCGAAGGGAATGTTCAATGATGAAATCTAAGTTTTAAAGTTTAAAGTTTATTTATTAGTGTCACAAGTAGGCTTACATTAACACTGCAATGTAGTTACTGTGAAAATCCACTAGTCGCCACACTCCGGCGCCTGTTCAGATACACTGAGGGAGAATTTAACATGGCCAATGCACCTAACCTGCACATCTTTGGAGTGTGGGAGGAAACCGGAGCACCTGGAGGAAACCCACGCCGACATGGGGAGAAAGTGCAAACTCTACACACACAGCGACCCGAGCTGGGAATTGAATCCGGGTCCCTGTTGCTGTGAGGCAGCAGTGCTAACCACTGTGCCACCATGCTCAAAAGGAGGAGATTGGACAGAGTGCAAAATGTTTAAAGCTTGCATTTTGTACGGACACACAGGAACTCCTATGCCTTCAGAAATCCATTCTAAATGAGTGTCCAAAGTCTCTCAGATGCTTTGGAGAGAGTCAGGAAAGGGGCGTTTTTGCTTCCTGGCTTTCTCTTGCAAGATACAGGGATTCCCATTGCTCCCAATTGTTCAGCTCAGATAGGCTGTCACCGTTAACCACCGTCACTTGATAATGCCCATTATCTGTGGAAACTTTCCAACAAGCCTTCCAGGAACAGCCACCAGGACCACTCATGCAAATACCTTTCTGCGCAAGTTTTGAACAAATGTTAAGTAGAAATAACCATCAACCCTGAATGCAAATACAGTTTCTTCTTCGCTCACGTGTGCAGCAACCCCAGCCTTCGAAGGTCAGAGACGTCCCTATGGCAACGAGAAAAGTTGCGCGGTGATGGGTGGGCCACAGGCAACATGTGTAAGATGCAACTTCTCTGTGACGCTTTCATGTAGAAACTCAGCCAAGGACTGATGAGACTCCGTCAAGTGTGGTAAGCAAGTTTGAGTGACAGCCAACCTTTAGGGGGCTTGAACTCCTGACCTTATGGCTGAGAGTCAAGCACTCAACCATTTGAACCTCTGGCTCACTTCTCACTCAAATATTTCTGTCTTTTGGGAAAGGGATTAGCTTAGGCTTTCGATATTTCCGTGAACAATGTTGATATGACTGAGCATCAAGGGGGTTAAAATAAAAATTAACCTAGCCAACACATAGCACCTCCAAGATATCCTTCTCAACACAAACTGAGCAACTTTTGATTGCCAACAAGGCAGGAGTCAGTATGGTTCTCCTGCCTTCAAAATCTTTGCCTGAGTTGGGGGAGGGGTGGGGGAAGGGGGTTAACCCACAGCGAGGCTACTGTGTGGGGTACATAAGCATTCTAAATCGTGCTGCCATTTTGGGAGATGGCAGCAAAGTCATTTATTCCATAATGTCACCAAATAACTGGTCATGCGGAAGATGGCGCCCTTTCTCCAGATAGGTGCCACATGGGGATGGCTGGCCCAGCTAAAGTCCACTTCTTTTCTACTCTGGGTCCATTTGCTGCCCGTGGTTGGGATTTTCCGTCCACCCGCGGTGAGTTAACCGGCGGCAGAGGTGGTTTTCCATTGGCTGCCGGCGGGATCTTCCAGTCCCGCTGAAGTCAATGGCCATTTGCGTTGCTCGCTTGGCGTACCGCCGGGGAACCCGCCGCGGAGGGAGGGGTGGAGTGGTTCACCATCAGCAGGACTGGAAGATTCCTCCAGCAGGGAGGACCGGACAATTGTGGCCCACATGTCTCTGACTAGACAATGGTGACTAACTTCTTGTCAAAGACTCACGGCCTGGTGGCACCTTCGTCTGGGGTGAACAGAAAAAAAGAGAGATTTGCAATCATCTAGCTCTTGTCATGACCGTCAGACATCTTAAAAAGAATTCCCAGCCAATGAAATACTTCAGAAGTAATGTAAGAAACGTGGTAACCAATTTGCACAGAGTAAACTTCCACAAACAGCAATGTGATAATGGCTGGATCATCTGTTTTTGTGATGTTGTTTGAGAGAACAAGGAACAAAGAACAGTACAGCACAAGAACAGGCCCTTCGGCCCTCTGCCAATCACGTTGTTCTATCTAGACCAACCACTAATATCCCTCTATTCCCCTTCTGTTCATGTGTCAATCCAGATAAGTCTTAAATGTCACTAACGTAATTGCCTCAACCACCTCACTGAGCAGTGCATTCCAGGCCCCCACCACCCTCTGTGTAAAGAACTTCCCCCGCACATCTCCACTGAACCTTTCCCCTCTTATCTTGATCTTGTACCCCCTTGTAATTGTCATTTCTGCCCTGGGAGAACAGTTCACCCTATCTATACCTCTCATAATTATATAAACTTCTATCAGGTCGCCCCCTCAGCCTCCGAGGTAAGTACTGAGTAAGAACAACCAAAATAACTCTTCTTCGAATTAGAGCCTCTGGATCTTTAACGCCCACCCAAGCGGACAGATGGTTTAGCCTTTCATCTGAGTGATGGCACCTCTGAGCGTTGGCTCTGTAACTTTAAGGACGGAGTAAAAAACTTTTAAAATAAAAATAACATCATGAATAGCTTGATAAATGATGCACAAGAAGGCTGCCTTCAGCTTATGCCTTTTGTTGCTAACTGCCTCCAAAACAAGGTCAGTGTAAAGTAACAAAAGTAGCTGTGGGGGTGAGAAAAATGTGATGATTAAAATTCATAATTTTAATTATGAAAATATATATTAACTTGAGGTTGGAACTTAGCAATAAAATGTGGAGTATTTAGGTATTCAAATAAATTATTTACGATGTGCTTGTAGAACTGAAATCTATTAGGAGTTGAGGCTTGTTGGTGTTAATTATGCTTATTAGTTGGTAAATTTGACTAAATTAATATTATATCCAATTTAAATGTCAATGATTACTTCCTACAAGAGAACATTGCTTCAAGATTCTCCTCCAATGCATAGAAAATGGCTTGACCTTTAATGCAAGTGGAGTGTACCTCTGTTTAAAATGTCTACCGAACTCAGTGCGCGTTTTCCAGCCAATCAAATACTTTGGAAGTGCGCCAGGTTCGATTCCCGGCCTTGGGTCACCATCCGCGTGGAGTTTGCACGTTCTCCCCGTGTCCACGTGGGTTTCCTCCGGGTGCTCTAGTTTCCTCCCACACTCCAAAGATGTGCAGGTTAGAATGGATTGGCCATGCTAAATTGGCCCTTAGTGTCCCAAGATATACATAGGTTAGGAGGATTAGTGGGGTAAATATGTGGGGTTTTGGGGATGGGACCTGGGTAAGTGTTGGTGCAGAGTCGATGGGCCAAATGGCCTCCTTTTGCACTGCAGAGGTTCTATGATTATATGTCAGAAACACAATGTGCACTCAGTAAACTGTTGCAAACAACAATGTGATAAGGATCAGATTATCTGTTTTCGTGATGCTGATTGAGGGATGAATATTGGCCAAGACACTGGGGATAACCCCTGTGTTCTTCGAGGTAGATGTTGGGATTTTTTCTCATTCATCCAAGCAGGCAGATGGGACCATTGTTAAATGCCTCATTTAAGACCATGAGACCATAAGATATAGGAGCAGAATTAGACCATTCAGCCCATTGAGTCTGCTCCGCCATTCAATCATGGCTGATATGATTCTCATCCCCATTCTCCTGTCTTCTCCGCGTAACCCTTGATCCCCTTATTGATCAAGAACCTATC
This sequence comes from Mustelus asterias, assembly GCF_964213995.1. NCBI lineage: Eukaryota > Metazoa > Chordata > Chondrichthyes > Carcharhiniformes > Triakidae > Mustelus > Mustelus asterias. The sequence continues at coordinate 11,998,458 of NC_135828.1, read as the reverse complement.
TATCTCTGTCTTAAAGACACTCAATGACCTGGCCTCCACAGCCGTCTGTGGTAGTGAGTTCCAGAGATTCACCACTCTCTGGCTGAAGAAATTCCTCCTCATCTCAGTTTTGAAGGAGTGTCCCTTCATTCTGAGGTTGTGCCCTCGAGTTCTAGTCTCGCTCACTAGTGAAAACATCCTCTCCACGTCCACTCTATCCTCTCAGTATTCTGTAAGTTTCAATTAGATCCCCCCTCATCCTTCTAAACCCCAGTCTCCTCAACCGCTCCTCATATGACAAACCCTTCATTCCTAGGATCATTCTTGTGAATTTCCTCTGGACCCCCTCCAAGGCCAGCACATCCTTCCTTAGGTATGGGGCCCAAAACTGCTCACAATATTCCAAATGGGGTCTGACCAGAGCCTTATACAGTCTCAGCAGTACATCCCTGCTCTTGTATTGTATCGTACTTATAACATGTCAAGTGCCAAGAGTGCAGCACACCCTCAGTTCTGCACCAAACTTGATTTTTGTGCCCAAACAAAGAACAAAGAACAAAGAACAATACAGCACAGGAACAGGCCCTTCGGCCCTCCAAGCCCACGCCGCTCCCCGGTCCAGGATTGAATCCTGAATCCAGGATCCCCGCCCAATTTTCCAGCCTATCTACATCCTAATATCCTAAACCCTGGAATGTGACTTGAACCCACAACTTTCTAACTCCGAGGCTGAAGTACTATTAACTGAGCCACAGCTGACATTGCAGAAGGGTGTGAAACTAAATAGTTAGCCCAACTTGCATCTCTATCCATAGTGCAGCCCTTCGCAATTATACTACGTCCCTGAGAGAGCTACCAATTTATCCCAATTTCCTTCCTTCTGCATGGCTGCCTTTTAAAAAAAAAAGTTCTTCAAATATTAATGTATTTACTTAAAAAAAGACTATTATGTGTTTTCTGGGTTCTGCTTCCACTACTGTTTCTAACAAACAGTTCATGTCCTAACAAACCTTAGCGTAAAAATCCCTTCCTTCTGAACTTCATGCTTGATAGCTTAGACAGGTTTGATAGCTGGACAGTTTCTTGACAGTTGGACAATTCTTTAATTGTTCCTTGACAGCTGGGACAGTTTTTCTTTTCTCAGAGGGTTGTGAATGTTTGGAAATCTCTTTCCCCAAGGGCGATGGAGGCAGGGTCAATTAATTTCTTTTAAGGCAGAGATTGATTTTTGACTAACAAGGGAGTCATAAGTTATTGGAGACAGCCAAGATCTTATTGAGTGACAGAGCAGGCTCAAAGGGCCAAATGGCCTACTCCTCCTAATTTGTATGTTCATATGGACAGTTCCTTGACAGGTTGGTAGTTCCTTGACAGCTGGACAATTCATTGACAGCTGAACAGTTCCTTGACAGCTAGTCAGGTCCTTTGCAGCTAGACAGTTCTTTAACAGTTGCTTGAGAGTTGGGAAGCTCCATAATAGTTGCTTGATGGCTGGTCAGCTTTTTAACAGTCCCTTGAAAGTTGGAAAGTTTCTTGAAAGCTCTTTAATACTTCAAGGATAGCTGGACAGTTCTGTGGCAGTTGGACAGCCATTTTACAGCTTGCCAGATCCAATGATTTTGTATGTAAAAATATATATAGTCATTACCACTTTGAATAATCCCAAAGGGTGCCTTACCTCCCCCAAAGTGGGGCCCTGGTTATCCCAATGCATCTAAGTTTAGACCTCCTTTTACCTGTTCTCATCTGCACACTTTGGATTCTACACCCCTGTTTTTCCAAAGCCCCACTTCAGTGGAGGCAAGTGGTGATTTTAATTATCGGCTAACTCTGCAAGTTGTGTTTGCATGAAACCCAGTTTGCGACCAGCCCTGTCCCTGCAAAGATGGGAAATACTTGGTTCAAGAGCAGGATTTAGAAATTTCTGGCAGTTCTGGGTTTTTGCTGTGGTGGACAGCCTCTTAGTCATGCTGGAAGTCCAGCCCTTAGTGTTTACAGTGTGTGTCTGCCTAACTGTAATTTACTTTGGCTACTTTTTTTCAGTGAGCTGCAAGCCACACAAGGTCCACTCAGCAATTAACTCTCTTAAAAAAACAAATAAAATTAAACCAGAGAGCTTTCTTAAGCTCCACCCATCTCCATAACGATGTAGCCTGCCCTGGAGTGTCCTTAAACTGACCTTTAGATTAATTACTCCCCTTGGATCTGTAGGAGTAAATGGGTTTTGCGATGCTCAAGTGTTTACTAAATGCTTTTAAACTAATTCATCTCTAAGTCCCAAAACAAAAAGAAATCTCCCTGCACTGTCATTACTGCAAGGAGTGAGGGCATCATGTAACCAGTTCCCCAGCTAACTAAACCAACCTGCTGTTTTATGATTTTGCCTTTTCAGTTGTTAACCTCTTAATGGCCCCAAACCTTTAAGTTCATTTATAATTGCATTTATCCATTTTTTTTACAGTTCAGTTTTAATTCTTAAAATGATCAATGACATTCTAAAACTAAAAGGTATGTTTTTTTTATTCATTCATGGGACATGGGCATCGCTGGCTGGCCAACATTTATTGCCCATCCCTAGTTGCCCTTGGAGGGCAGTTGAAAGTCAACCACAATGCTGATGCTCTGGAGTCACATGTAGGCCAGACCAGGTAAGGATGGCAGATTTCCTTCCCTAAAGGACGTTAGTGACCCAGATGGGTCTTTCTGACGATCGACAATGGTTTCATGATCATCAGTAGATTCTTAATTCCAGATATTTTTTATCAAATTCAAATTCCACCATCTGCCGTGGCGGGATTTGAACCCAGGTCCCCAGAACATTAGCTGAGCTTCTGGATTAATAGTCGAGCAATAATACCACTAGGCCATCACCTCCCTTCTAAAACACATGAGGCACGAACTAGATATTCGCACAACGTTAAAGTTTATTTATTAGTGTCACAAGTAGGCTTACATTAAAACTGCAATGAAGTTACTGTGAAAATCCCCCAATTGCCACACTCCAGCGCCAGTTCGGGTACACTGAGGCAGAATTTAGCCTGGCCAATGCAGCTAACCAGCACGTCTTTGGGAGGAAACCAGAGCACCCGGAGGAAACCCACGCAGACACGGGGGAGAATGCGCAGACACTGCACAGACAGTGACCCAAGCCGGGAATTGAACTTGGGTCTCTGTGAGGCAGCAGAGAGTGTGCCACCGTGCCGCGTGAGGTTCCCAGCATACCGCACATACAGCTGTGTGCTCAAGCGACATCAAAAGACAAGATGTTCTCTTGGGCAAATAACTCACTGCTATTCACTGCAAGGGAAGAATTACTGCCTGAATGAGCTACTGGAGGGGCATTGGAGCCTGCAGAAGCATACACCAGTGTCACCTTGATGTGAGCAGGGAATAATTGTTGGAAGTATAAGAGAATAACAATTAGTAGTCTTTTATTTCTCCATTTGGAAGCTGTGTCTATTAACAAAATATTTGTGCTGCACTAAAAAAAAACAGATTCTTCACAAATGGTCCTTTGGATTTTGATTTCATCATCTCATCAATAATGTATGGACTTTTAGGATTGAGGCCATCAAAGTTCCTTAAAAAGATCCTTTGTGCTGAGGCACTGCCGTCCCTGAATTATGTTGCTGCGATTTGAAATCCTTTCAAACGTGATTTTCGCTTGTAGTCAGGAGAACATCCAGATCACTTTTGAAATGTCTGGCTAAACATAAAACTGTCATGTCAGGTTTGTCACTATGATGCACCAACAGACCAATAGGACACACACATGCACACACACATAAACACATACACACCCCCGCAATGTGCACACACAAACCAACACATGTGACACACATATAAACACACACACACGCAACTTGCAGACACACACACGTACACACACACAAACATACACACCACATACACCCCCCCCGCAACGTGTATACACACACACCAATACAACATGCGACACTCATACAAACACACACATGCGCAACACGCGCAACACGTAATACACATGCACACAAAACAACAGACAAATGCACCCACCAACACAAAAACAACCACCCGCATAAATAAACACCACGGCCAGGATTCTCCCAAAACAAAACTAAGCGCCCAACGGATGGGAAAATGTGCATTTCCCGCCTTTATTTTCAGTGTGCTTACCAGAGCGAATCTCCGATACTCTGTGCATCACCGTGTGCCCCAGTGGGATTCCCTCTGGTAAGGAGGGAACGGGGCCCATTCCCATCAGAGAGGCCAGCAGCATAGATCTGAGCGAGCCGCCACGCATGCGCCAATCTGTCAGCACGCAGATAAGTGCGTGCGTAGAGGCCACCGCCGCCCCCCTCCCCCATGCCAGCCTCCCGATCACTGGCCGGCCCCCAAACTCCCCTGATCATTGGCCTCCCAGATCTCCCCCAGTTCCCCGATTGCTGGCCTACCGGACCTCCCCGTGCAAGCACACTTCCCCACATTGCCCCCAGCCAGCCCCGATCTCCCCCCATCATCCCTGGCCAGCCCCGGCCAACTCCAGCCAGCCCTGACCCCCATGTCTCCCTCCCCTAGCTCCCCTCCCACACCATGGCCAGCCTCGACCTTCCCCCATCCCGATGGCCAGACCCGATCGCCTCCTCCCTCGCCCACCGATCCCAATTGCAGAGTGGCTGCGGGGCCCCCCCACCATCGATTGCCCCCCAATAAACCCCGCCCCACCCAAGAGGCACCTCCCAGTCTTGCCCCAGACCTCCCGGGAGTTCTCAATGACCTCTGTCCCCGCCAGCAGGGTCTGGACATCCGTTCCCTGTTGCCCGAGCAACACAACAATAATCACGGTCCTCCACACAAATACGCCTACCCACAAACAGACGCAATCATGTACACACACTTTACCATTGTTGAGTATTTTGATGTAGCAAGCGTTTTATTTAACTGCTTCTTGCATGCTCCTTTACAACAGGCCATTCAGCCCAGCAGCATCTTGCTGGCATTGATACACAAGCATCTATCCACTCTGCCTTATCAAACCTCATTCCTCCTTCTATTCCTCCTCCCTCAACTTGTTTTGGCTTTAATGCAACAATCCCTTGTGGCAGCGAATTCCACATTCTGACTACTCATAGAATCATAGAAACCTTACAATGCAGAAAGAGACCATTCAGCCCATCGAGTCTGCACCGACCACAATCCCACCCACGCCTTATCCCCGTATCCCTACATATTTACCCGCTAATCCCTCTAAGCTACGCATCCTGGGACACTAAGGGGCAATTTAGCATGGCCAATCAACCTAACCCGCACATCTTTGGACTGTGGGGGTAAACCGGAGCACCTGGAGGAAACCCACGCAGACACGGGGAGAATGTGCAAACTCCACACAGACAGTGACCCGAGCCGGGAATCGAACCTAAGTCCCTGGAGCTGTGAAGCAGCAGTGCTAACCACTGTGCTACCGTGCCGCCCTGTACTCTCTGGCTAAAGAATTTCTCCTGAATTCCCTATTGGATTTATGAGTGACTGTCTAATACTTGTGAACCCTGCTCTCCCCTGCAAGTGGTGACATCTCCATGACATCTACCCCATCAAATACTTCCATAATCCTCAAAGAATCAAGTTTCTCTGTTCTAGAGAAAGGAGCCCCACTGCGTTCAATCGTTCTTGATGGGTGTGAGCCCAGTTCCATGTTTCAACGCTGTCCAGGATAGTAGTATTTGTTGTAGACCATATTGTGACATTGCTTTGGAATAACTTTGTTTAAAAAGTGGATTCTTTTCTGGAGCAGTTGACAAAGAAATCGGGTGTGTCTCACAAACAAATTCTTGAAGTTTAAAAGTTTAGGAGGGAGCACTCTGGAAGAGCAAAGTTGTGTAAAATAATCGCAGCAATGGGAAACGCAGTGATAAGCAGGGGAAACATTCACCTTTAATCCTGATTTACACTCACTTGCTCAAGGAGATTAGAATCATAGAATCCCTACAGTGCAGAAAGAGGCCATTTGGCCCATCGAGTCTGCACTAACCACAATCCCACCCAGGCCCTACCCCCATATCCCTACACATTTACCCGCTAACCCCTCTAACCTAAGCATCTCAGGACACTAAGGGGCAATTTTAGCATGGCCAATCAACCTAACACCCACATCTTTGGAGATTGTGCAAATAGTTTCTGGGTTTTACACAAGTGTTAGAGGCAGTACGGTGGCCCAGCGGTTAGCACTGCTGTCTCACAGCGCGAGGGACCCAGGTTCAATTCCGACCTCGGGTCACTGTCTGTGTGGAGTCTGCACATTCTCCCCGTGTCTGCGTGGGTTTCCTCCGGGTTCTCCGGTTTCCTCCCACACTCCAAAGATGTGCGGGTTAGGTGGATTGGCCATGCTAAATTGACCCTAGTGTCAGGGGGATTAGCAGGGTAAATGTGCAGGGTTACGGGGATAGGGCCTGGGTGGGATTGTGGTCGCTACAGACTTGATGGGCCAAATGGCCTCCTTCTGTACTGTAGGGATTCTATGTTAGAAATACACTCGAACTGAAATATGTAGCTGTCAGGAGCAGGTTTCCGATTTCATGTCCTTCCACCGCAATATAATTAGAATCATTCTCTCCTCTCTCTTGTTTTGCATCCATTTAGTTTTCCCACTCACACAGGATCAGGGAGCCTCAGGCACTTTCCTCACCCATTGGACCAAAATACCCTGAAGACCACAGTCACGAGGCTTGTGTCCTCCGGCCATCTTAGTACAATGTGCGCTCAGATACCAACCAAATCCCTCCATTCCAAGCAAGCACGATCTCACATTAGTTACACCATCGCTGCCATCTATCAGTGTGCCCTGTTACAATACATGAGCACCAATAAATCATTCCCACCATCCATACCGGCCTCAGTGCCAGGGGAGGCGATGGCCTAGTGGTATTATGTCTGGACTATTAATCCAGAAACTCAACTAATATTCGGGGGAACCAGGGTTCAAATCCCACCACAGCAGCTGGTAGAATTTGACGTCAATAAAATATCTGGAATTAAGAATCTATCGATGACCATGAATCGATTGTCGGAAAAACCCATCTGATTCACTCATTCCTCTTTGGGAAAGGAAATCTGCCGTCCTTACCCGGTCTGGCCGACATGTGACACCAGAGCCTCAGCAATGTGGTTGACTCTCAACTGCCCTCTGAAATGGCCCAGCAAGCCATCCAGTTCAAGGGCAACTGTGGATGGGCGATAAGTGCTGGCCCGGCCAGCGTCGCCCCATGTCCCACGAATGAAAAAAAAGTTAGGAGGAAAATCCTGCACAAATCAAATAGGTCAGGCCTTCGCCTTTTAGCCCTTGACTTTATCCTAAACTTCGGTACACTATTGTCACCATTTCTTCACTTCCTTACGTAATCCGTCTAATCTATTTCCAAAGCTGATGCTACAAGTCTGAAGTAAGAATGGAAATGATGTGGAGATGCCGGCATTGGACTGGGGTAGACACAGTAAGAGTTTTAACAGCACCAGGTTAAAGTCCAACAGGTTTATTTGGTAGCAAATGCCATTAGCTTTCGGAGCGCTGCTCCTTCGTCAGATGGAGTGGAAATGGGGTTAGCTTAGAATGGAAAAGCAGAGCTTGGCACCAATACCGAGAGAAACAATGACCAGAATTTTACCATCCTGCCCACCATGGGAATCGGAGCGGGTGAGGGGTGGAGCACGGAAAGGTCTGTTGACCTCGGGTGGGATTTTACGGTTTCGGGACCAGTGAGGCCATAAAATCCCGCCCACTATTTCGGGTCGGTGATCTAGTAGTCTGTAATGCTTTTTTTTTCCAGTTCTGGGTTTTAAGCAGAGTGAGAAGTCTGTGCTTAAGAATGAAAGGGAAGGTCTGCGATCGTAGAATCCCTACAGTGCAAAAGAAAGCCATTCGCCCCAGCACCGACAACAATCCCACCCTATCCCCATAACCCCACACATTTATCCTGCCAGTCCCCCAAAACTAGGGGCAATTTAGCACGGCCAATCAACCTAACCCGCACATCTTTGGACTGTGGGAGGAAACCGGAGCACCCGGGGGAAACCCATGCAAACACGGGGGAGAACGTGCAAACTCCACACAGACAGTTACCCAAGCCGGGAATCGAACCCGGATCCCTGGCACTGTGAGGCAGCAGTGCTGAACACTGTGCCATGTGATGGAGTGGGTGTAAGAGAATCAGTGATGAAGAGGAAGATGGTGCGAAACTAAATAGGGTGGCGATAGGGAACCTGAAGAAACAAAAGATGGGTCAGTGGGGCAGAGGTAAATGGCAACAGCAGAATCATTAGCAACAGTTGCTGTCTGCGAAATGGAACAATGGGAACTGTGGAAGATGGCTCTGTGTTTGTAACGTGTCTAATAGAAGGATGACGGACTGTTCATCGAGCCTCCAATTTCTATTTATTTAGTTTGAGTTCTTTTGGTTCTCTGTGTGAGGCTGCCAATCTCTAGTTTTCGGGAAGTTGTCTGTATCACTTTTCCTCCCATTCCTGATGGGAGTTGGGGATGAAGGATCAGGCTGTTGGCATGCTCACTCCCAGGCAGCAGTTAACATCACGCTGGCAGTGCTGATTCCCTCTCCAATAATCCCTCCTTCTCCAATTCCTGTGGATGAGCGTCCGGCTTTGCTCTGGCGGGTTAACACAATGTCCGCCCCCAAACAGCAACAGCACAAACCCCCAGCAAGCCTGGAGGGAAAAAATCAACCAGAACAACTCTGTGTGTGTGTGTGTGTCTGTGTGTGTGTATGTGTGCGTGTGTGTCTCTGTGTGTGTGACTGAGTGTGTGAGTGTGTGTGTGTCACTGTGTGTGTGAGTGAGTGTGTGTGTGTGTGAATGAGTGTGTGTGTGTGTGTCTCTGTGTGTGTGTGTCTGTCCGCGCGTGTGTGTGTATGTCTGTGCGTGTGTGTCTGTGTGTGAGTGTGTGTGAATGAATGTGTGTGTGTGTGCGTCTCTCTGTGTGTGTGAGTGTGTGTGTGTGTGTGTGTGTGGAAAGACAGTGAAATATTTTCTTGGTTACAAGTGTGTTAACTCTGTTTTCTAATGACTAACTCAACCAATTGGGTCCAAATGTAATGATTGTAAAATCTCGATGGGAAGGATCTCATAGTGGTGTAATCTGGAGAAGTGGCAATGATCTCATTCTCATTCTGCAGTGCCTGGCTGTGCTATGCTACTTTCTGTAAAGCTGCATTTCAGGTGTTAGATGTGGATCTCATGTGGTTGAGTCACAAAGTTGTGTGTTCGAGTCCCATGCCTGAGAAATGCAGCTTGATATTCCAGTGGGGTGCTGCACTATTGGAAGTGTTGTCTTTGGAGGAGATGTTAAACTGAGGTCCCGTCTGCTCTCTCACGTACAACAGAGCATGGCGGCAGAGCACGGGAGGTGTCCCCAGTGCCCTGGACAATGTTCATCCCTCAACCATCACTCACTGAAACACACTGGCAGGAATTTTACTGCCTCTCACCCGCCATGGGAATCGGAGCGGGCGGGGGGCGGACAATGGAAAGCTCCGATGACCTCGGGAGGGATTTTACAGTTTCGGGACGAGCAGGGCCGTAAATTCCCATCCAATATCAGGTCATAGAATCATAGAATCCCTTCAGTGCAGAAGGAGGCCATTTGGCCCATCGAGCCTGCACTGACAACAATCTCACCCAGGCACTATCCCTGTAACAACATGTATTTACCCTGCTAATCCCCTGACACTAAGGAGCAATTTAGCACGGCCAATCAACCTAACCCGCACATCTATTTCCATTAGTAGGAGAAACTAGGATCCGAGAGCACAGCCTCAGAGTAAGGATCAACCCTTTAGAACCGGGATGAGGAGGAATTTCTTCCGCTAGAGGGTGGTGAATCTGTGGAATTCATTGCCACAGAAGGCTGTGGAGGCCAGGTCACTGAGTATATTTATGACAGAGATAGATAGGTTCTTGATTGGTAAGGGGATCCAAGGTTATGGGAAAAAGGTGGGAGAATGGGGTTGAGAAACTTATTAGCCATGATCGAATGGCAGAGCAGACTCGATGGGCCGAATGGCTAATTCTGCTCCTATATCTTATGGTCTTATCATTGAAGTGAGGGAGGAAACCGGAGCACCCGGCGGAAACCCACGCAGACACGGGGAGAACGTGCAAGCTCCACACAGACAGTGACCTGAGGCTGGAATCGAACCCGGGTCCCTGGCGCTGTGAGGCAGCAGTGCTAACTGGCACCGCACTGTGCCACCGTACCTCCCCATTATCATCTTGCCTTTGTGAGAGTTTCCTTTATGGCAACAGTGACTACCCTTCGCAAGTGCAGTATCTCATTGGCTGGAGTGCACCTTGGGACACCCTGAGAGGCGATATACAAATGCAAGTTCCTTTGTGTGTGTCGATGTGACAAGTGGCATTGAACAATTTGCTCGTTATCTGAGTAAATGTGCCTTTGTCTGTACAGCTTCTGTCAATTCCTTTCACTTGGACATGTATTTTGCGGTAGACATAACTTGTAGCCTTCTCAATTACTCATTCAAATACATGCAGGACACGAATGTGACAAGAACACTTAATCTTTTGTTTCCAACAGCAAGTTTCTATCAGCACAATGTAGATTTGACGCATTTCCTTCCATTTATCTAAACAGCAATGAATGAGAAATTATATCTTACTGCATAACGCAGGGAAGAATTAGCTTCCTGCCTACATCAACTCCTGAAGTGCATTATTCAGAAGGTCCACTGACTATCAGCGTATTATAATGCTGTTATGGAACGTATTACAGCTTCTGGGAATGAGTTACACAGACAAAGATTTCTTTTTCTACTGTAATGTGTTTCCAAAACCAGCAGGTGGTGATCATTGGTACATTTTCACTGGTGTGTGGTGGGTGCATTGTTCCCAGCGGAGCCCATTACGGCTGAGTTAGCCGGCAGCGAGCTGAAATCAGCAAACCTGCCACTGACCAGGGATCTAACCTAATGAGACAGTGAGCTGCCGCTGTCTATTAAATCACCGAGAGAACTGATTTGATCTGATTTGATTTATTACTGTCACATGTATGAGTACATTGTGAAAAGTGTTGTTTCTTGCGCGCTATACAGACAAAGCATACCGTTCATAGAGAAGGAAAGGAGAGGACCCAGAATGTAGTGTTACAGTCATAGCTAGGGTGTAGAGAAAGATCAACTTAATGCGAGGTAGGTCCATTCAAAAGTCTGACAGCAGCAGGGAAGAAGCTGTTCTTGAGTCGGTTGGTACGTGACCTCAGACTTTTGTATCTTTTTCCCGGAGGAAGAAGGTGGAAGAGAGAATGTCCGGGGTGCGTGGGGGTCCTTAATTATGCTGGCTGCTTTGCCGAGGCAGCGGGAAGTGTAGACAGAGTCAATGGATGGGAGGCTGGTTTGCGTGATGGACTGGGCTACATTCACGACCTTTTGTAGTTCCTTGCAGTCTTGGGCAGAGCAGGAGCCATACCAAGCTGTGATACAACCAGAAAGAATGCTTTCTATGGTGCATCTGTAAAGTGTTGGTGAGAGTCGTAGCTGACATGCCAAATTTCCTTAGTCTCCTAAACAATTCATGCATTCCCCCCAATCTTGCAAGTGAGTGTTGCTGTGGAATCGAATCATAGAATCCCTACAGTGCATAAGGAGGCTATTCGGCCCATCATGCCTGCAACGACAACAATCCCACCCAGGCCCTATCCCGATAACTTCACGTATTTACCCTGCTAGCCTTTCTGACACTAAGATGCAATTCAGTATGGCCAATCCACCTAACCCACACATCTTTGGACTGTGGGAGTAAACCGGAGCACCCGGAAGAAACCCACGCAGACTCGGGGAGAATGTACAAACTCCACACAGACGGTGAACCAAGCCGGGATTGGAACCCGTCTTCCTGGCACTGTGAGGCAGTAGTGCTAACCACTGTGCCACAGTGCCGCCCATATCTTCCATTGTGCTATGATAATGTCCCTAATAGGTCTGTCAACCTGTAGTTCAGTAGATAGTATACTTGCCTCTGAGTCAGAGAGATTCCAAGTTCTGATCCTCCCGCAGGACCTGACACAAGAATCAAAACTGACACTTCAGTGCAGTACTGAGGGAGTGCTGCACTACTGAATGTGCTGTCTCTCAAATGAGATTCTCTCAGCTGGATGTAAAAGGTCCCACAGTACTATTTCAAAGACCTTCAGCCAATAGTTATCCCAAAGACAAGACTTTCTGCTTGTTATCACACTGTGGTTTGAGGGAGCTTTCTGTGTACGACACTTGACTACACTTCAAAGAATGGCACAGCATTGTGTGTAAGATGTTTTGGGATAGTTTGTGAAAGGACTTGTACAAAAGCAAGTCTTTCTTTGTGCTTTTCAATAGATCATTTCATTGGGTTGGACTCATCACTGGAACCCTCGCATCTCTCCTGGTCTCTCCCTGATGGGGATTGAGGTGAGTGGCGCTCTATGGCATCTCTCTTTGGTATGTGTTGATCTGCCTTTGAACTGGAGATCGGGAGAAACCTTGTGGACAGTGACTGATGAAGATTTACTGTGACATTTCTAACAGTTTGACGTCTTCAAATCATAGAATCCCTACAGTGCAGAATGGGGCCATTGCACGCACAACAATCCCACCCAGGGCCTATCCCCGTAACCACAAGTATTTGCCTTGCTAATCTCCACAAAAGCAAAAGGGAAAGGCTGTTCATGGCAGTTCATAGAGAGAATAGAAGGTGTGAATGGTATAGACTGCCATTAGCAGCCTTTCCCCTGGTTACTGTGGCTATGACTCATCTTTCATTCCCTCCCCCTGCAGTATAAATATCTCCCACTTTCTCTGCCTTTTAGCTTTGACAAAGGGTCACCTGTACACGAAACGTCAGCTCTTTTCTCTCCTTACAGATGCTGCCAGACCTGCTGTGATTTTCCAGCATTTTCTCTTTTGGTCTCCGATTCCAGCATCCACAGTAATTTGCTTTGATCCGGACACGGGGAGACCCGCGCAGACTCCACACGGACAGTCACCCAAGGCGGGGAATCGAACCCGGGTCCCTGGAGCTGTGAAGCAGCAGTGCTAACCACCGCCCACCTTTAACTCATCCTTGCATTCAAACCGCTCTATGGTCTCACCTCAATTCCTCCAGAACTTTCTGTGGCCCAGCAGTCTCTCCCGAGACTCCCAGTTCCTCCCACTCTGGAATTTTGTGACTTCCTTCGCCTTGCAGTGGAATTCCCTCCCCAAACCAGATCCAACTCTTCTTTCAAGAATTTCCGTGGCGGTCAGCTCTTTGGCCAAGCGTGCTAACCTCTAATCTCAGCTTGGTACCCACTTGATCCTCGCACATTTTGACCTTCAAGGCGCAAATAAATGCTCTTAATTTTTGCTCTTAATTCCCCATCAAATTTACCTCAGCGGTTTTCATATCGGGAGGGTTTAAGATCGTAACAAGTTCTCGATATCGTTTCAGGTACCAAGCTGGCAAAGCCTTGTTTGTTGATTGGTGGGACGTGAGATTTTTCAGAACATTTAATGTAAAATCCTAAATTATTAAGGCGCACTGTTCCTAAATTATTCAGATCCAGCATTACAAGTGTCAAAAATAAGTAAAATTGACCATGTTATTTGCATAAACGCCCATGAATAAACACTCTGGAAATATCCATAATATCTTAAGAATTGGTTATTGAGAAACACACACCAATGAGTGTTTTAACGCATGCTTCATGCGACCGAGACACTGGTCTCCTCCTTGTCTTGCCTTCCCCGTTCCTCTTATAAAACCTGAGTCAAAAGCACGTGATAGTTGGTGATTGGGATAAGAGGATTTACTTTTCTTCAATCCTTTTTTTTTTGCCCAGGTGAACTGTGACCCCATTCTGGGTACCAGACTTTTGAGGGGAGGTCTTGGGAAGGATGTGGGTAAGATTTGGGAGAATGGTTCCAGGGGTAGGGGAACTTCAGCTGCACCAAGGATAAACTTGGAAAAGCTGGGGTTGTTCTCCTTGGGGAAGGTTGTGAAGAGACTTGCTTGCGGTGTTTAAGTGGAGAGAGTGGAGAGGGAGAGACTCTCCCCACATGCGGAAGGGTCTCGAACCACAGTACACTGATTTAAGATGATTGGCAAAAGAACTAAAAGTGACATGAGGAGGAACATTTTTACGCAGCGGGTAGTTGGGGATCGGGAATACTATGTCCACTTTACCTTTACTTTTTATTTGAAGCCTAGGATTTGTAAACATCTGCCTTTGTTCATAGCTGATTGGGGTAGACATCTCATCTGTGAGACCATTGTGTTGGCTTGCAAGGAGTGTTACATTCCAGGGTGTTTGAGGTATTAGCCTTGCTTGCTTTCAAAAGGCTCAGAAACTTCCAGAAGCCAGCAAGTGATCAGCTGGAGCCATTTTATCAGACCAGCAATTGTCCATTTTGATGGCAGTGAGATTGACTGAAATGTCACAGAGCACGAATGGAGAATTGGATCTCCCCGGAGCCAACATTCTTCAGTGCTCTAAGAAGGATTGCTTTTAACCCCCATGCCGACACTATAGTTAAGAAAGCCCACCAACGCCTCTACTTCCTCAGAAAATTAAGGAAATTTGGCAGGTCACCTACTACTCTCGCCAACTTTTACAGATGCACCATAGAAAGCATTCTTTCTGCTTGTATCACAGCTTGGTATGGCTCCTGCTCCGCCCAAGACCGCAAGGAACTACAAAAAGTCGTGAGTGTAGCCCAATCCATCATGCAAACCAGCCTCTCGTCCATTGATTCCGCCTACACTTCCCACTGCCTTGGCAAAGCAGCCAGCATAATTAAGGACCCCACGGGTTCTCTCTTCCACCTTCTTCCTTCGGGAAAAGATACAAAAGTCTGAGGTCACGTACCAACCGACTCAAGAACAGCTTCTTCCCTGCTGCTGTCAGACTTTTGAATGGACCTACCTTGCATTAAGTTTATCTTTCTCTACACCCCAGCTATGACTGTAACATTACATTCTGCACTCTCTGCTTTCCTTCTCTATGAACGGTATGCTTTGTCTGTATAGCGCGCAAGAAGCAATACTTTTCAGTGTATACTAATACATGTGACAATCATAAATCAAATCAAATCAAATCAAAACCCTTGAACCCTTCAAGCATTCCCCACCTGAGTCATGCCTTTCACAAGTCTACTTACCTCAGCGGTGGTGGGTTATTTTGTATTGGGTCCAAAATCTGCTTGAACTATTTTCAAACCACGTACATTATTGGCTCCAAAAATCACAGGGCCCTTGATCCAAAGATGTGCGGGTTAGGTTGATTGGCCATGCTAAGTTACTTCTTAGTGCAGGGAATTAGCAGGGTAAATGTGTGGGTTTACGGGAATAGGGCCTGGGTGGGATTTTTATTTTTTATTCAGTCATGGGACATGGGCGTCGCTGGCTGGCCAGCATTTATTGCCCATCCCTAGTTGCCCGAAGGTAGTTGAGAGTCAACCACATTGCTGTGGCTCTGGAGTCACATGTAGGCTAGACTGGGTAAGGATGGCAGATTTCCTTCCCTAAAAGGACATTAGTGACCCAGATGGGTTTTTCCAACAATCGACAATGGTTTCATGGTCATCAGTAGATTCTCAATTTCAGATATTTTTTAAAAATTGAATTCAAATTAAAGCAAAAGTAAAGTTTATTAGTCACAAGTAAGGCTTACATTAACACTGCAATGAAGTTACTGTGAAATTCCCCTAGTCGCCACACTCCGGCGCCTGTTCAGGTCAGGGCACCTAACCAGCACGTCTTTCAGAATGTGGGAGGAAACCGGAGCACCCGCAGGAAACCCACGCAGACTCCACACAGACAATGACCCAAAGTGGGAACCGAACCCGGGTCCCTGGAGCTGTGAGGCAGCAGTGCTAACCACTGTGCCACCCAAATTCCACCATCTGCCATGGTGGGATTCGAACCCGTGTCCCCAGAGCATTAGCTGAGTTTCTGGATTAATAGTCTAGCGATAATACCACTAAGCCACCACCTCCTGGTTGGTACAGATGGGCCAAATGGCCTGCTTCTGTACTGTAGGGATACTATGATTCTATGATAAACATCAAGCTTGTGCACAGGCAAGCGTTTGATCTTAACCACTACACGTTCGATTTTTAATATGCTGTAAAAAACACTTAGGGCAGTAGGTTTGTTTCTGTGATTCGATGGAGATTGGCACTCTGACGCTGGAATTGCTTTAATCTTAACAACTGAACAATGTGATGATGGACTGTTCCACAAAGCCTCCTGCTAATCCCAGAAGGTCCAGTCGATGCCGTCAGCGCTTTCACTCCACAGATTTTTCATGTGCTTTTAAACTCACACTTCTACCAGCCAAACCTGTCCCTTTCCTTAAAAAAAACAAATCAGATTAGTGCGTGTTCCTGTTTTGTTATCTATGTGACTAACACATACCAGGGGACTCTCTCTCTTCTCATCTTCAGCCAGTGCTGTACTGGTGTCGTGAGGGGATTTGGCTGTCCGACTCCCCAACTCCAGCGAGCTTTAATGAATATTCTGTGCGGTGATGCAGGGTTCATGCCCTTCCTCTCCCTTTTCCTTAATTAGCCGCCTGGAGTCTGCCAAGTGTGGCATCAAACAGCTTTGATTTGCCACTGGGATAATCTTCTTGAGCAGATGACATTATAAAAAAAAACTGAATATAAAGACTAAGAAAGCCATTTTGATTTGATTTATTATTGTCACATGCATTCGTATACAGTGAAAAGTATTGTTTCTTGCGCGCTATACAGACAAAGCATACCGTTCATAGAGAAGGAAATGAGAGAGTGCAGAATGTAGTGTTACAGTCATAGCTGGGAAGTAGCGAAAGATCAACTTAATATATGGTAGGTCCATTCAAATGGCTGGTGGCAGCAGGGAAGAAGCTGTTCTTGAGTCAGTTGGTACGTGACCTCAGACTTTTGTACCTTTTCCCCGACGGACCAAGGTGGGAGAGAGAAGGTGGAAGGTGCGTGGGGTCCTTAATTATGCTGGCTGCTTTTCCGAGGCAGCAGGAAGTGTAGACGGAGTCAACGGATGGGAGGTTGGTTTGCGTGATGGACTGGGCGACGTTCACAACCCTTTGTAGATTCAAGCACTCCTCCGGGGTGGCGCCTATGGGTGAGGCTATGGGGTGGGGCCTATGGGGGCAGGGTCAGGCCAGGGCAGCCCAAATGGGGGGGGTGGGGAGGGGGGATACGAGGGGAGCCCACTGCACACTCTGCATTACGATCGGATCGGTAGGGACACACTGCCGCTATGCATCTCCAACTGGTGGGTGGGAGGGGGGTGCGGTCAGTCTGGGTGGTGGAGGGACGGCGGGGCTAGATGTCTATGCCTTGTGGGGCTTGCAGTCGGCTGTGGGCCACCGTGATTGCGGGGGGTGGGGTAAGTTTCTGAGGCTGCCTGCAACAGCAGAGGCCTGACAGCTCTCTCCCTGTCAGGCCCCTGCTGTTGGAATTGTGCATGTGCAGAATCAGAGTTTAGTCATTGGGGGACAGGGGGTGCATTTAATCGTGATGGAGGGTGGTCATTATTAATGCCCTCTTAAGGCCTTCATCCCAACTCCACTGGTACTCAGCCACTGGTGTGCCGGGGCCTTGACGTGGGATTTCCGAAAAGCAGGTTCTGTCGGGTTTGCTTACCTGGGGAGGGTCCCCCATTGTCAGGCACTCACTGTGGGACCCGGCATCGGGGGGGGGGGGGGGTCTCTGCTGAGAGCCACCCCCGTGCCCTTGCTGTCCAGCCCCCTCCCTTTCTCCCACCCCCCCCCAACTGTGATGCTCACCCCACCATCCCCCAGTCACTCACCCATGGCCTGGGTCGCTCAGCGATCTGGTGCGTGCATTACCATCTGCTTCCATTGCTCTCCCAGTGGGGCTGCCTGCAATTGGCAATCCGGGAAATCCGAGGCTGGCTGCTCTCGGATGGTGGGATTTCTGGAGCATAGTAAGAAGTTTAACAACACCAGGTTAAAGTCCAACAGGTTTATTTGGTAGCAAAAGCCACACAAGCTTTCGGAGCTGCAAGCCCCTTCTTCAGGTGAGTGGGAATTCTGTTCACAAACAGAGCTTATAAAGACACAAACTCAATTTACATGAATAATGGTTGGAATGCGAATACTTACAACTAATCAAGTCTTTAAGAAACAAAACAACATGAGTGGAGAGAGCAGCTCCGAAAGCTTGTGTGGCTTTTGCTACCAAATAAACCTGTTGGACTTTAACCTGGTGTTGTTAAACTTCTTACTGTGTTTACCCCAGTCCAACGCCGGCATCTCCACATTTCTGGAGCATCCCAGGGAAGGCCCGCTGCTGTCCACTTAAATGCCCGATTGGAACATCATTTGACGGGTTTTCCAGAAAGAATGCTCCCCAGCTGGGAGGCAAGACTCCTGTCACCTCAATGAAAAACCACGCATTATTTATCACTGTCACTGGTTAACGATTGTTACATACATGTTTCACTGTGTTCACATATAGGCAATGATATTTTCCATTGCCAGTGTCATAATTAATATTCAATTCCCCACTTTACACCTTAGTTTTCCATCTTTCTCTTTCTAGTCCTTTTTCTTTGGGTAGGGGGGACGGCTTATGTATCGCATATATTGACCGTATACAGAAACATAGAATAGTACATAGAAACATAGAAGATGGGAGCAGGAGGAGGCCATTCAGCCCTTCGAGCCTGCTCCGCCATTCGTCACGATCATGGCTGATCATCCAACTCAATAGCCTAATCCTGCTTTCTTCCCATTACCTTTGATTCCATTCGCCCCGAGTGCTATATCCAGCCACCTCTTGAATACATTCAATATTTTGGCATCAACTACTTCCTGTGGTAATGAATTCCACAGGCTCACCACTCTTTGGGTGAAGGAATGTCTCCTCACATCCATCCTAAATGAATCCTCAGACGGTGACCCCTGATTCTGGACTCCCCCACCATCGGGAACATCCTCCCTGCATTTACCCTGTCTAGTCCTGTTAGAATTTTATAAGTCTCTATGAGTTCCCCCCTCATTTGTCTGAACTCCAGTGAAAAGAATCCTAACCTAGTCAATCTCTCCTCATACATCAGTCCCGCCATCCCCAGAATCAGCCTGGTAAACCTTTGTAAACTCACATGCTGAGTACCTGGTATTTTGGGAAGTGCAATTAGCCCTGAACTCCGTCTTGTTCATTCCGTGTATTGCTTGTTCATTCTGTTTCCTTATATATGTTGTAATTTGACCTCCCAGTATTCCGCTCATCCACTCCCTGAGAAATAACAGTGTTAATATTGTTTAGGCTACAATGGTTCTTTTGGGAAAGGAAATTGGAACACACAAGGGAGAAAGTTCAGCAGAATCCACAGTGGAGTGCTCTGTTTCCATGAGTACGTGTTTCAGCGATTTATCAGCGTATAAAGACAAACAGGACCTACTTTGGGGTAGAACAGTGTTGATAAACACAGGGCACCTGCTGAGATGCTGTTCAGAAGGCAATGGCCGAGTGGTATTATCGCTAGACTATTAATCCAGAAAACTCAGCTAATGTTCTGAGGACCTGGGCTCGAATCCCGCCACGGCAGATGGTGGAATTTGAATTCAATCAAAAATATCTGGAATTAAGAACCTATTGATGACTATGAAACCATTGTCGATTGTTCATAGAATCCCGACAGTGCAGAAGGAGGCCATTTGGCCCATCGAGTCTGCACTGATCACCCATACCACCCAGGCCCTATCCCCGTAACCCCATATATTTACCCTGCTAATCACCTTGACAGTAAGGGGCAATTTAGCATTGCCAGTCCACCTAATCCTCCAAAGATGTGATCTTTGGAGTGTCCTCATCTATGGAGGAAACCGGAGCACCCGGAGGAAACCCAAGCAGACACGGGGCGAACGTGCCGACTCCGCACAAACAGCAACCTGAGTCCGGAATTGAATCTGGGTCCCTGGTGCTGTGAGGTAGCAGTGCTAACCACTGTGCCACCGTGCCACTATTTCCACTGAAAATGGGAAAAACACATCTGGTTCACGAATGTCCTTTAGGGAAGGAAATCTGCCATCCTTACCTGGCCTGACCTACATGTGACTCCAGATCCACAGCAACGTGGTTGATTCCCAACTGTCCTTGGGCAATTAGGGATGGGCAATAAATGCTGGCCAGCCAGCGATGCCCATGTCCTATGAATGAATAATGAAAAAGGCACCAAGGAAAGAGTGCAGCAAACAAAAGCTATTTGGGTGTGAGCTGCTGTGGCGGGTTGGTGGGTTGTACTCTCTATTCAACTTGGGTTAGATTCTAGGTCTTGGTGAATCCAGAGCACAAAACTAGCCTTCCATTTGGAACCGGGTGGCTTGTTGCTTGAGTGGTTACATTGCTGGGAACCAGTTACAGAATCATAGAATCCTACGGTGCAGAAGGAGGCCATTCGGCCCATCGAGTCTGCACCGATCACAATCCCACCCAGGCCCTATCCCCACAACCCCAGGCATTTACCCGAGCTAGTCCCCCTAAGGGGCAATTTAGCATGGCCAATCCACCTAACCCACACATCGTTGGACTTGTTTGAGTGCTTCTCAGTTGTTTGAGTGTTTGAATTTGAATAGTTGTTTGAGTGGTTACGTTGATAGGAACCAGAGATTAGTTCCTGAGGGAAGCCCACACGCGTGCAGTAAATGATTACATGTCCCATTCTGCAGCATCGATACCACATACCTTGGTGAACAGTTAGTTTCTAGAAACTGTTAAGTGTGTGCTTTTCGAATGTGTTTAATTTCCAACTAATCAAAGCCAAATAAAAAGGCCCATGTCTCTTCATTACATTTCATTCAAATGCTGTTTTCTCAAGGGGCAAATATCTGTAATTTTCTAATAATGACTCAAAGACATCAATCATTCATAAGGGATTGGGTAAACATGTTTATTTATGCAAACTAGGCACATAAAAACATATATACATGGATTATTGTGTTTACATATTGACACTGATATCTTCAGTGCCTTGTCAAAGGCCTTGCTAACTAAAGTCCATGTAAACAACATCGACTGCACTGCCCTCATCTACCTTCTTGGTTACTCCTTCAGCAAACTCAATCAAATTTGTGAGACATGATTTTCCACTCAAAGCCATGCTGACTGTCCCCAATCAGTCCTTGCCTTTCTGAATGCCTGTAGATCCTGTCTTGGAATACCTTCTAACAACTTACCCACTGCAGACATTAGGCCCACTGGCCTGTAGTTCCCAGGCTTTTCCCTGCAGGCCTTGTTAAACAAAGGCACAACATTTTCCACCCACCAATCTTCAGACATTTGTGGCTGTCGATGTTTCAAATAACTCTGCTGAGAGACCTGCAATTTCCTCCCCTAGCCTCCCACAAAGTCCTCGGATACACTTCATCAGGTCCCGGGGATTTACCTGCCCTGATGCGCTTTAAGACTTCCAGCAACTCCTTCTCTGTAATATGTACACTCCTCAAGACATCATCTCACAATTAGGGATCCTCTCGGAAGGAGCTATCACAGTATGGTTGAATTTAAAATACAGGTGGAGCGTGAGAAGGTAAAATCCAATACCAATGTCTTGTACTTAAACAAAGGAGACTACAATGGGATGAGGGAGGAGTTGGCTA
This sequence comes from Mustelus asterias, assembly GCF_964213995.1. Lineage (NCBI taxonomy): Eukaryota > Metazoa > Chordata > Chondrichthyes > Carcharhiniformes > Triakidae > Mustelus > Mustelus asterias. The sequence continues at coordinate 11,976,842 of NC_135828.1, read as the reverse complement.
AGGTAAACTGGGAGCAAAAGCTTTATGATGGGACAACTGAGGAACAGTGGAGGACTTCCAAAGCGATTTTCCACAGTGCTCAGCAAAAGTATATACCAGTGATAAGGAAGGACTGTAGAAAAAGAGATAACCAGCCATGGATATCTAAGGAAATAAAGGAGGGTATGAAATTAAAAGAAAATGCATACAAAGTGGCAAAGATTAGTGGGAAACTAGAGGATTGGGAAATCTTTAAAGGTCAACAAAAAATCACGAAAAAAGCTATAAAGAAAAGTAAGATGGATTACGAGAGTAAACTAGCTCAGAATATAAAAACAGATAGCAAAAGTTTCTACAAATACATAAAACGAAAAAGAGTGACTAAAGTAAACATTGGTCCTTTAGAGGATGAGAAGGGGGATTTAATAACTGGAAATGAGGAAATGGCTGAGGCATTGAACAGGTATTTTGTGTCAGTCTTCACAGTGGAAGACACAAATAACATGCCAAAAATTGATGACTAGAAGGCTGTGGCAGGTGAGGACCTAGAAAATATCATTATCATGCAAGAGGTAGTGTTGGGCAAGCCAATAGGGCTAAAGGTAGACAAGTCGCCTGGTCCTGATGGAATGCATCCCAGGGGACTAAAAGAGATGGCGGGAGAAATAGCAAATGCACTAGTGGTAATTTACCAAAATTCGCTGGACTCTGGGGTGGTTCCCGTAGATTGGAAAACAGCAAATGTGACGCCACTGTTTAAAAAAGGAGGTAGACAAAAGGCAGGTAACTATAGGCCGGTTAGCTTAACTTCTGTAGTAGGGAAAATGCTTGAATCTATTATCAAGGAAGAAATAGCGAGACATCTGGATATAAATTGTCCCACTGGGAAGACGCAGCATGGATTCATGAAGGGCAGGTCATGTTTGACTAATTTGGTGGAATTCTTTGAGAACATTACATGTGCAGTGGACAATGGGGAACCTGTGGATGTGGTGTATCTGGATTTCCAGAAGGCATTTGACAAGGTGCTGCACCAAAGACTGCTACATAAGATAAAGGTGCACAGTGTTACGGGTAATGTATTAGCATGGATAGAGGATTGGTTAACTAACAGAGAGCAAAGAGTGGGGGTAAATGGGTGTTTTCCTGGTTGGCGATCAGTGACTAGTGGTGTGCCTCAGGGATCAGTTTTGGGACCGCAATTGTGTACGATTTACATAGATGATTTGGAGTTGGGGACCAAATGTTGTGTGTCAAAATTTGCAGATGACACTCAGATGAGTGGCAGAGCAAAGTGTGCAGAGGACGCTGAAAGTCTGCAAAGGGATATAGATAGTCTAAGTGAGTGGGCGAGGGTCTGGCAGATGGAGTACAATGTTGGTAAATGTGAGGTCATCCATTTTGGTAGGAATAACAGCAAAATGGACTATTATTTAAATGGTAAAAAATTGCAGCATGCTGCTGTGCAGAGGGACCTGGGTGTCCTTGTGCAAGAATCACTAGGAGTTGGTTTGCAGGTACAGCAGGTAATTAAGAAGGCAAATGGAGTTTGGTCCTTCATTGCTAGAGGGATGGAGTTTAAAAACAGTGAGGTTATGGTGCAGCTGTATAAGGTGCTGGTGAGGCCACACCTGGAGTACTGGGTACAGTTTTGGTCTCCTTACTTGAGAAAGGATATACTGGCATTGGAGTGGGTGCAGAGGAGATTCACTAGGTTGATTCCGGAGTCAAGAGGGTTGGCTTATGAGGAGAGACTGAGTAGACTCATTGGAATTCAGAAGAATGAGGGGAGACCTTACATATAAGATTATGAAGGGAATAGATAAGATAGAAGCAGGGAAGTTGTTTTCACTGGCGGGTGAAGCTAAAACTAGGGGGCATGGCCTCAAAATAAGGGGGAGCAGATTTAGGACTGAGTTGAGGAGGAACTTCTTCACCCAAAGGGTTGTGAATCTGTGGAATTCCCTGCCCAGTGAAGCAGTTGAGGCTACCTCATTGAATGTGTTTAAGGCAAGGATAGATACATTTTTGAACAGTGAAGGGATTAAGGGTTATGGTGAACGGGCGGGTAAGTGGAACTGAGTCCACAAAAAGATCAGCCATGATCTTATTGAATAGCAGAGCAGGCTTGAGAGGCCAGATGGCCTACTCCTGCTCCTAGTTCTTATGTTCTTATTATCACTATTTATTTCCCCAAGTTCCCTAACATCCATTCCCTTTTCATTTGGATAGTAAACTTGAAGGCATCAGTAGCAGAGCTGTGTGTGCTGTGTTCAGCTCACAGGCCACAGTGAAACTGAAACTGGAGCACATGACACACTTCCCCTCGAGTGATGATGTGCCGCTGTCTCTTCAAGCCAGGTTACCACAATGTTCAACGGGTTACATTGTCTATTTTATTGGAAATGTTACAGATGTGTGTCGTGTTTCAGCTGGATTTATAAATAGTTGAATTCAGAGCTGAACTTGGCTGAACTCTGTAAGAGGTCCCTGTGAGGTATTGAACTTTATGAAGTAGGATTGTCTTGTGGTCGATCGCAGCTGGAATGAGCAGTGGGTACTAAAAATGTCTTCAGTGGCTCCAGGGGGGGAAGAAGAATTCACCCAGATCCCTTCTCCTGATCATGATACCTTCTGGGAAATGTGCACCAGGGGATGACCTTATCATGGCTCAGTTGGTCCCACACTTGCCCTTGAGCTATGAAGTTCTGAGTGCATATCCCGCTGCAGGTTTGACACTCTAGTGCAACACTGAGGGAGTGCTACACTGCCAGAGAAGCCACCTTTCAGATTAAACCAAGGTCCCTTCTGCGTGTGTGGATAGAGGAAAATGTTCCCTTTTCTATGAAGAGTTAGATGAGTTATCAATATTCATCACTCAGTCAACATCACAAAGAATGATTATTGGGTCATTATCGTACTCGGTTTGTGGGATGTTGGCTATGTATACATGGGCTGCTCTGTTTCCTACCTTACAACAGCAGCTAACTATGTTACTGGCTGCATAGTACTGTGAGATATGGCACACTCGCCTTTATCAGTCGGGGTATGGATTACAAAGGCAGAGAGGAGTTGTACACAACTTTGGTGAGGCCACAGCTGGAGTACCGTGGGCAGTTCTGGTCGTCACATTATAGGAAGGACGTGAAGGCACTGGAATGGGGTGCAGAGGAGATTCACCAGGATGCTGCCTGGGATGGAATATGTAAGTTATAAAGAGAGGTAGGATAGTCTTGGGTTGCTTTCTCTGGAGCAGAGAAAACTGAGGGGCGACCTGATTGAGGTGTTCAAGATTATGAGGGGCATGGATAGGGAGCAGCTGTTCCCCTCAGTTGAAGAGTCAGTTACGAGGGGACACAAGTTAAAAGTGAGGGCTGGGAGGGTTAGGGGGGATTTGAGGAAACACCATTTTACTCAGAGGATGGTGACGGTCTGGAATGCGCTGCCTGGGAGGGTGGTGGAGGTGGGATGCCTCACATCCTTTAAAAAGTACCTGGATGAGTACTTGGCACGCCATAACATTCAGGGCTATGGGCCAAGTGCTGGCAAGTGGGGTTAGGTGGGCAGGTCAGGGCATTGCATGTGTCGGTGCAGACTCGATGGGCCGAAGGGCCTCTTCTGCACTGTAGTAATCTGCGATTCTGTGATTCAGTGAGATGTTTGGTGGTGGGGAAAGGCACTACATAAAATCCAAATCTTTCTTTCAATGAGGACAGAATTAAACCGAGTCGTGCAATCCGTTATCATCAAACTGTCTCCGATTTGCTGGTTGGACCTCACGTGTGGTAAACAGCCAGATGCAGGAGTTCTTGGAATGTAATCAAACAGAGCTTTCATCTCGCATTGCGGAGGGAGAATTCTGCTCCATTGTAACGAGAGATAGACAGTGTGTGTGTGTGAATTTAAATACTGGGGTCAGATGCTGGGCAGCGTTCCTTTGTTCCTGTGACTGGACGGCGTTTGATCGCAGCCAGATTTTCGATGATACACAAGCTGTCCACACGAGCTTGACTCTGTTATTTAAAGTTATCACTGGCTGGAAACAGAGGCAGAAACTTCCACATTGATTTATGAACCTGGCTTCCATCGCCCAGCGGAAACTGGGCCTGTGGCACTCTGAATCAAACTTATCCCCTCAGATCTCAGCCCCTCTCCACACACTCACACACACACACACACACACACTCACACACACACACAGACACACACACTCACACACACACTCACACACACACAGACACACACACTCACACACAGACAGACACACACACACACACACACAGACACACACACACACACAGACACACACTCACTCACACACAGACAGACACACACACACACACAGACACACACACACACTCACACACTCACACACACACACACAGACACACACTCACACACACTCACACACAGACACACACACTCACACACAGACACACACACACACTCACACACACACACTCACACACAGACAGACAGACACACACTCACACACACACGCTCACTCACACACTCACTCACTCACACTCACACACAAACACATACTCACTCCCACAAATGCACACACACTCACTCACTCACACACACACACACTCACTCACACGCTCACTCACACACACACTCACACACACACTCACTCCCACACACACTCACTCCCACACACACACTCACTCACTCACACACTCACATACACACTCACACTCACACACACACACACACTCACTCACGCACATTCACTCGCACTCACACACACACACACTCCCACGCGCACACGCACACACACACTCCCACGCGTGAAAAAAAAATTAACCAACACACACTCACTCACACGCACACACACACTCACGCACACACCCTCAGTGCCTCAAGTTAAAATTGAGGCTTTAGATTTCAGAAGAAACTATTCCTGTGGGGAGCTGATGGCTCAGTGGTATAATCACTAGACTATTCATCCAGAAACTCAGCTAATGTTCGAGGGACCAGGGTTCGAATCCCGCCACAGCAGATAGTGGAATTTTAATTCAATAAAAAAATCTGGAATTAAGAATCTACTGATGGCCATGAAACCATTGTCGATTGTTGAAAAAAACCTATCTGGTTCACTCATGTCCCTTAGAGAAGGAAATCTGCCGTCCTTACCTGGTCTGGCCTACATGTGACTCCAGAGCCACAGCAATGTGGTTGACTCTCAACTGCCCTTGGGCAACTAGAGATGGGCAATAAATGCTGGACCAGCCAGAGACACACATGTCCCACCAATGAATAAAAAAAAGTTCCATTCAATGACCATAAACATTTGTTTGTCCTCAATGTCTATCCACTGGTTATTCTCACTGCCAAATGCTAATGTGTTTCAAGGTTAAAACTGGGGCAGGAAGCAACTCTTTAGGGGCTGAATTATTGGTGATATAATTGAGGTGAAGATAATTAATGTCTCACGATTAGTGTCTATGACCTGAAAGACTTATTCGGCACATTAAGTGGTTCTTGTTACTCATGAAGGGAGGAAGACTTGCATTTGCATTGCCGCTTTCCCAAAGTGCTGACAGCTAACTAAGTATTTTTTGTGAAGACACTGTTGTAGCGTAGGAAATCTATCATTTCCATTCACCCGAGAGTCATAGAGGTTTACAGCATGGAAACAGGCCCTTCGGCCCAACTTGTCCATGCCGCCCTTTTTTAAAAAAAACCCGTAAACTAATCCCAATTGCCCGCATTTAGCCCATATCCCTCTATACCCATCGTACCCATGTAACTGTCTAAATGCTTTTTAAAAGACAAAATTGTACCCGCCTCTACTACTACCTCTGGCCGCTTGTTCCAGACATTCACCACCCTTTGTGTGAAAAAATTGCCCCTCTGGACCCTTTTGTATCTCTCCCCTCTCACCTTAAACCTATGCCCTCTAGTTTTAGACTCCCCTACCTTTGGGAAAAGATATTGACGATCTAGCTGATCTATGCCCCTCATTATTTTATAGACCTCTATGAGATCACCCCTCAGTCTCCTACGCTCCAGGGGAAAAAGTCCCAGTCTATCCAGAGAGGTTTATCATTCATCTGAAAACGGCACCTCCAACAGTGCAGTACTTCCACAGCACTGCACTGGAGTGTCAGTGGAGAACACTTGTTCTTTGGAGTGGGACGTTTTGAGTCAGGGGTGAAAGTGACATGCACTAAGCCATGACTCACGCTTATCTGAAGGATTCGGGACCTGTTGTAAAGTTTCAGTGGGCCTAAAGGGTTGGCTGGGCACTGGGATGAACAGAAATATTGTCCCACCCACATATAGAACACTACGGGTGAGATTCTCCCGGCCTCCCAGCCGTGTGTTTCCCTGGCGGGAGGTGGCGTGTTGTTTGCTCGTGGTGGGATTCTCTGGTCCCGCTGCTGTCAACAGGAATTCCCGCTGACGTCACCCCACACCAACGGGAAACCTGCGGGCGGGGGTGTGCAGGGAAACCCGCCTACATCAACGGCTGGAGAATTCCGGCCTATTTTGGGAAAAAGAGATGTCCCTTTCATAGATTACTTGACTGCATAAGGGATCTGTGCTAAAGAGCATATGAAGGATTTTGTCTTTACTATTCTCTCTACACCAATAGTTAGCTTTTCCGCTTCTGTATAATTATCTTCTTGGCAAATAAACCTGACTGTCAGAATTAACCTGAATGTAATGGTGTGAAATGTGTTGCCTTTTGTAATAGACGAGAGATCATTGTCCCACATGCATTTTATCAGAATAAATGCAATTATTAATCCCGTTCCCTTCACAACCTGTGTAAAATTTCACTGAGGATTCTGACTGTTTAAGGAAAGTACAGTGTTTTGTGAATTTCCAGCATCTGTATTCCAGCCAAAGCTGCATCTGCAGGAACAGAAAGGATCAAAACAAAGAAAATCTATAGATTTTTAAGGTCCCGCAGGACTCTCCGTTAAGTCTATAATTCTGGTCTATTGGACACTGCATCAACTTTCTCACTTTAATTGCACTGATCTTTCTGCAATTGAATATTTTAATATCGTAGCAATCTGGCTATTTTCTCTCTATCAATATCGAATTACCATTTTCAAATGAAGTGGATTCAGTTTGTTAGTGATCATGGCTTTGCGCCTATTTGTTAATAATGTCAACGTTAATCGATATATTTAAGTGATGCACATTCTGCTTTTCCAAAAGGCTTTGGTTGCTGAATGATTTGATTTGATTTATTATTGTCACATGTATTAACATACAGTGAAAAGTATTGTTTCTTGTGCGTTATACAGACAAAGCATACCGTTCATAGAGAAGGAAAGGAGAAGATTCAGAATGTAGTGTTACATTCATAGCTAGGGTGTAGAGAAAGATCAACTTAATGCAAGGTAAGTCCATTCAAAAGTCTGATGGCAGGAGGGAAGAAGCTGTTCTTGAGTCGGTTGGTACATGACCTCAGACTTTTGTATCTTTTTCCCGACGGAAGAAGGTGGAAGAGAGAATGTCCGGGGTGCGTGGGGTCCTTAATTATGCTGGCTGCTTTTCCAAGGCTGCGGGCAGTGTAGACGGAGTGAATGGATGGGCGGCTGGTTTGCGAGATGGGAGTATCGCGGGGGGAACATGCCCAATGTGGCAGTGAACATGGTTCAGTCGCCGGCGAGATCCACGACTTCCAGATTTCGCCACATCTTGACCACTCCCCTCCCCACTGACTCTCGCAGACGACACACACACACTCTCACATACACACTCTCACACACACACACACATACGCACACACACACGCACTCATATACACTCACACACACGCACACACACACAGTCACTCACATACACTCACACACTCACTCACACATTTACACTCACATACACACACACTCACACACACACTCACACACTCACACACACACTCACACACACACTCACACACACACTCACACTCACACACACACACACACACTCACACACACACACACACACTCACACACACACACTCACACATTCACACTCACAGACTCACACACACACACTCACACACACACACTCACGTACACACACACTCACACACTCACACACTCACACACACACTCACAGACTCACACACACACACTCACAGACTCACACTCACAGACTCACACACACACACTCACACACACACACACTCACAGACTCACACACACACACACACACACACTCACACACACTCACACATTCACACTCACATACACACACAGACTCACACACACACACTCACACTCACATACACACACACACACTCTCGCACACACACACCCACACATACTCATACGCACACACTAGTTAATGTGACAATAATAAATCAAATCAAATCACACTGCACCGACGTGATGTCATGTTGCCCCAGTTTACAACAGGGTCACCGAGATGTGAACCTGTTGTGGGAATCCCCCCGGGGAGCAAAGGTGTGTATAGCCCCTGGCAGAGAGGGACATGGACAGGCAGTGTCCTTGCACTGGCCCCTGGCAGAGGTTGGCACTGCCATGTTGGCACCAGGCTTCCCCCACTTTTCCAATATTCTGCTGCCACCTTCCTTTGGGGCGGTCTTTCGTTTCTATATTTCTCCCATCATCACCATCTTACAAATATCAGCCTCTTGTCATCGTCTCACTCCTGCCTTCCAGTTCACTGGGAGATTGACGTTAAATGCAGCACGGTGAAACATCGCAAACAAAATCTTTGTCCAGCTACCAAAATTAAATGCAATCCAAAAAAGATGGAATGAATGCAGCAAATCGGCGTACAGGAGTCATTGAATCCATTCGGGAAATGGTGACATATAGTGTGGTCGCGTGGCCCCTCTAAGCGAGCAATCCCTGAGGGCCATGTGATCGGGTTGGACCCAATGGAGAGGCAGCTGCGCTCCATATGGTGTAGGTACACCCACAGTGCTGTTAGGAAGGGAGCCCCAGGGTTTCGGTCCAGAGACAGTGAAGGAATAGCAGTTGTGGGTTTGGAAGGTGTTGCCTCAGGGAGCTTGGTGAGTTGCTGCAGTGCACCTTGTCGATGGTACCCACCGCTGCCACTGTGGGCCTGTGGTGGAGGGAGTGAATGTTTATGGATGTGGTGCCAATCAAGCGGGGCTGCTTCACCCTGGATGGTGTTGAGGTTCCCGAGTGTTGTTGAAAGTGCACTCACCCAGGCAAGTGCTGACCGCTACCATCTAACAGAACAAGGGCACATAGGAACCTCCGCAAGGAAGTTCCCCTCCAAACAGGAGGTGAGAACTTGCCGTGGGATTCCTAATCTCTGACCTGCTCTTGTAGCCACAGTATTGATATGGCTAGTCCAGTTCAGTTTCTGGTCAATGGTAATTCCCTAGGATATTGATGCCTCCTCCTGTTCCTAACGTTACCACGTTCACAAAACGCCCTGACTAAGTTTACATGTTCACAAAATATAATCCCACACAAATATTCATTTGTAGAGTTCACCCTCTCTGGCTACTTTAAGATATGAAGGAGAAATGATATGTAAAAAGATATGATGGCAGCCATGTTAGAGAAATTGTTTCAGAGAGAGAGAGAGAATCCCGACAGTACAGAAGGAGGCCATTCGGCCCATCGAGCCTGAACCGATCACAATCCCACCCAGGCCCTATTCCCATAACCCTCATTTACCCTGCTAACCCCCTGACACGAGGGTCAACTTAGCATGGCCAATCAACCTAACCCGCCCATCTTTGGACTGTGGGAGGAAACCGGAGCACCCGGAGGAAACCCACGCAGACACGGGGAGAACATGCAAACTCCACACAGACTGTGACCCAAGGCTGGAAGTGAACCTGGGTCCCGGGCGCTGTGAGGCAGCAGTGCTAACCACTGTGCCATCGTGCCACCCAGTTTCATTGGATTCGAACAGTTGGAGCAGATAATTGCTGATCAAGTGAAGGAATTAATTTTTAAGGTGGGTATATTGTCAATACACCACTCAGTCTGACACTGCTCCACTTAGTCTAGGAATACCCCAAGTTCAATCCCTCCATGTATTGAATGAGATGGTGACAAAGTTGGGACGATCAGCTGTAACCGTCTTTAGGGCACTGAGGGGAGCACACCAACCAGCTGGATGGTCCTCCCCTGCATCCGAATCCAATTGAATGACGGAACAGGCTTCGGAGGCCGGATTGGGAGGCCGAATGGGGGGCACCCAAATGCCTCTGTGGGTGTGTGTGGATGTGAGGATGGGGATGGGGAGCGTTGCATGGAGCACCCACTCCCAGCAACAGGCAATATTATCTGCCACCGCTTTCTGTCAAAGGGAAAATACAGGCACCTGGCTGAGAACAAAGAAGAACAAAGAACAAAGAACAGTACAGCACAGGAAACCGGCCCTTCGGCCTTCCAAGCCTGTGCCGCTCCATGGTCCAACTAGACCAATCATTTGTATCCCTCCATTCCCAGGCTGCTCATGTGACTATCCAGGTAAGTCTTAAACGATGCCAGCGTGCCTGCCTCCACCACCCTACTTGGCAGCGCATTCCAAGCCCCCACCCTCTGTGTAAAAAACGTCCCTCTGATATCTGAGTTATACTTCGCCCCTCTCACCTTGAGCCCGTGACCCCTTGTGATCGTCACCTCCGACCTGGGAAAAAGCTTCCCACTGTTCACCCTATCTATACCCTTCATAATCTTGTACACCTCTGTTAGATCTCCCCTCATTCTCCGTCTTTCCAGGGAGAACAACCCCAGTTTACCCAATCTCTCCTCATAGCTAAGACCCTTCATACCAGGCAACATCCTGGTAAACCTTCTCTGCACTCTCTCTAACGCCTCCACATCCTTCTGGTAGTGCGGCGACCAGAACTGGACGCAGTACTCCAAATGTGGCCTAACCAGCGTTCTATACAGCTGCATCATCAGACTCCAGCTTTTATACTCTATACCCCAGCCTATAAAGGCAAGCATACCATATGCCTTCTTCACCACCTTCTCCACCTGTGTTGCCACCTTCAAGGATTTGTGGACTTGCACACCTAGGTCCCTCTGTGTTTCTATACTCCTGATGAATCTGCCATCTATTGTATAACTCCTCCCTACATTATTTCTTCCAAAATGCATCACTTCGCATTTATCCGGATTAAACTCCATCTGCCACCTCTCCGCCCAATTTTCCAGCCTATCTATATCCTGCTGTATTGCCCGACAATGCTCTTCGCTATCCGCAAGTCCAGCCATCTTCGTGTCATCCGCAAACTTGCTGATTACACCAGTTACACCTTCTTCCAAATCATTTATATATATCACAAATAGCAGAGGTCCCAGCACAGAGCCCTGCGGAATACCACTGGTCACAGACCTCCAGCCGGAAAAAGACCCTTCGACCACTACCCTCTGTCTCCTATGGCCAAGCCAGTTCTCCACCCATCTAGCCACTTCTCCTTGTATCCCATGAGCCTTAACCTTCTTAACTGGAGGTAACTGGAACGGGCAGAGACTTACTGACTTACTGACCGGTTGCCAACACTCACCCTCCAGCACACACATTAAAGAGAAGAAGGGAAAACTCGGAATGCTCTGTGGTTACAAGAAGTGAGCAAAACTGAACCTTAAAAATCAAATGCGTTAGCACACGGGGAATGTGAAATTCTAGAATGCTCCAACACATTATCTGTAAAAATTAAACACATCCATTAAAATTGTGAGACTTGAGTATAATACATCAAACAAATGGTCTAATTTCCATACATATTTGTGACATAATTTATTCTAATAATACATTTTATTCCATTCCGTTTACATGAATTAACATGGATTTTGCTTTTTTTTTTACTTAAAGCATTCGTAAATAATAATGTTTGCTGATAATGAAATACTGTGTAATTGCAAAAGCATTGGTATGAATTAATATTGCAATTACGAGGATATTAATATGTAATTACAATGCTAATGAAACTTAAAAATAAAGTGTTAAAAATCACACCACGAAACTTACTGTGGATGCTTTTCTATGTGTGTTTGAATGCATTGATTAATTGTGAAACCTGTGGTTATAAATATAGACTAATGATATTTTATTCCAACCAGCCTGGGCAAGCTCACACGCCCTAAAGAAACATACAGCTGCTCCTGCAGTTTTGTGTAGGATTGCAACAGGACTCCCGAAACGTGTACATAATGAATGAATGCCCGTCAGCGGAAGGAGAGAAGGAGGTTGCATATAATTAGTTATCCTTACAAGTTATTTTAACACTATGCGACTCATTGACAACGCCGCATTTTGAAAACAAGCGCAATTTTGGGATTTGCGCAGGTTGTATCACAGCTTGGTGTGGCTCCTGCTCTGACCAAGACCGCAAGAAACTACAAAGGGTTGTGAATGTAGCCCAATCCATCACTCAAACCAGCCTCCCATCCATTGACTCTGTCTACACTTCCTGCTGCCTCGGCAAAGCAGCCAGCATAATCAAGGGCCCCACGCACCCCGGACATTCTCTCTTCCACCTTCTTTCGTCGGGAAAAAGATACAAAAGTCTGAGGTCCTGCACCAACAGACTCAAGAACATCTTCTTCCCTGCTGCCATCAGTCTTTTGAATGGACCGATCTCACATTAAGTTGATCTTTCTCCACATCCTAGCTAGGACTATACTACATTCTGCACCCACATCTTTCCTTCTCCCCTGTGTACTCTATGAGTGATATGCTTTGGGTGGAATTTTATGAGATTTTTCTAAGTGTCCAGCTAGTGTGAAAATGGGAGAGTTGCAGATCCATTTTTTGGGGGAGTTTTCACGCCCAATCTTATGCACTTAGTTAGTGAAACAATGGTCTAGACTATTTCTTGCTGCTGCAGGCAGTGGGCTGGGCTTAATTCATCAGCCAGCCTGTAGAGGGAGGTATCGCACATGTGCACCCTCCCCTGATCCGATCGCAACTGCAGAGCAGCAGTGGCCCCCCTCTCCCCGTCGATCCAATCCCAGTGCAGAGCAGCAGCAGTCCCCGTTCCCCCCAATCCAATCCTATTGCAGAATATGCAGTGGGCCCCCCTCCCCAATCGGGCATGCCCCACCCCCGTGAGCCCCGGTCCCAGAGGCCCCATGCCCATATGTCCCACCCCATAGCCCACCCCCATCGGCCCTGCCCTTGCATTGTCCCCCCCATCTGGCACTGCCCGGTGGGAATTGCCCAGGTGTCAGGCTGGCAGTGCCATGGTGCCAGGGTGGCACTGCCAGGCTGGCACTGCGCAACGGGCACCCCCCCTTTGCCCTTGGCCTTTCCCAGGGGGGCCTCAATGGCCTCTAGTTCCACCGGCGAGACCAACAGGTCTGTTCCCCGTTGACGGGGAGCAGGTATTTTCCTCGCCGGAGAGAACCTCTCCCAGCAAGGCCATAAAGGCCTGGACAATTGAGTAGCGGCCTAGCTTAACAGAATTCAAATTTAAATATATTTGAATGAATTATTCAGCCCCATTTCTAGCCGTACCAGAAATCTGACTGTCATAAAATTGCAAGAGGTGAGAATTTGGGCGTGAGCTTGATTTCTTGGCTCTCCCACAATTTTACCGCCTCACTCCGCCCATCGATGGGTGGGGCAAGCCAGTAAAATCCCGCCCTCAGTCTGTACAGCGTGCGAGAAACAATACTTTTCACTGTTTCCCAATACATGTGACAATAATAAATCAAATCAAATCATTCTCAAGGACGAAGCGGCAGAGAGGGGTGGCCACTGTTACGGTATCAAAGGAACCTTGATAGTCCTTGATAGATTGGGACAACACAATCGTGGTGCATCGCATGTCCCAAAATCTACGATCCAACCCCCACAAAAAAATCCAAGTGATTACTTGAGTGAGGCAAAAAAAAAAGGATTAAAAACAACCTGGGTCAATTTGAGGGAAGAATCTGGGAAATCCCCTCCAATCGATCCAGGCAATTGAAACCATTCCAGGAGATCACTCTAGCCTGGAGTTCCTAGCCTATTGTAAGATGTGGGGCGGGGTTCTCTGGCTGCGCGTGCCCCGAGACCAGAAGTTCCTGCCCAAGCTGGACGGAATGGCCGAATTTTCCATCCCGCCCGCTACTATTCCCGCGGCGGGCGAGACGGGAGAATCCCGGCAGCGCTGCCCACCCAAGCCAGAAATAATCGCAGCTCTTGGCTAACGGAGTTTGGTGAACTGGTGGCCACTCCACATTCACCCGGGGAAGAGTCACCCCCTGACATCTAACCTACATCTGGCCTCGCACAGCTTAAAATCATTGCTCCCCCGGCCCTCCCTACGCTATTTAATTGGAACAGGCAGTCAACTGGAACACAATTCCTTCCCTTCATCATCGAGGAAGCTTTGTGCAGCTCTCTGAGTGAGAATGAGATTCTCAGTGAACCGTTGTTGCCACGAGTGGGAACAGACTATCACAAAGCCAGCATATTAATCCGTCCCCTCCGGTTTTGAAAAAAAAAATGAAATCTTCGGAAACAAATTTCTCGACCTTTGCAACCATGAAAGCTAACTAACTTCTGCCGACGATCAGCTCCATCGCTTGCTCTGCAAACGGAACACTTTATCGCAGTGCCCCAGTGGTCAGTGTCCTCTTAGAACAGGTCCACACACACACACACACACACACACACACAATCTCCTCTCCAGACATTTCTTTGTTCTGCCTCTGGACAAGGTTTGCAATAACATGTCAAGCATTTCCCCTCCTTGAACGTGTCATGAACATGAATGAAAATAACAAAGGATTAAATTATTCAGAAGAGGATGCGAACACGCATTTTAAAGCCCCGATTATCTTTATCTTCTTGCTCACCGTATAAAAATAAGTTTTCAGATATTATAGAATCCTTACAGTGCCGTTCGGCCCATCGAGTCTACATCGACAACAATCCCGCCCAGGCCCTATCCCCGTAACCCCCACATATAGGGATGGCACGGTGGCACGGTGGTTAGCACTGCTGCCTCACAGTGCCAGGGACCCACGTTTGATTCCCGGCCTGGGTCACTGTCTGCACATTCTCCCCGTGTCTGCGTGTGTTTCCTCCGAGTGCTCCGGTTTCCTCCCACAGTCCAAAGGTGTGCAGGTTAGGTGGATTGACCATGATAATTGTCCCTTAGTGTCAGGGGGATTAGTTGGGTAAATGTATGGGGTTATGGGGATAGGGCCTGGGTGGGATTGTGGTTGGTGTAGATATGAAGGGCCTCTTTCTGCACTATAGGATTCTATGATTCTATGTTAACCCCACTAATCCCTCTAATTTATGCATCCTGGGACACTAAGGGGCAATTGATCATGGCCAATCCACCTAACCTGCACAATTTTGGACTGTGGGAGGAAACCAGAGCACCCGGAGAAAACCCACGCAGACACATGGAGAACGTGCAAACTCCACACAGACAGTGACCCAAGCCGAGAATTGAACCCAGGTCCCTGGCGCTGTGAGGCAGTTGTGATAACCACTGTGCCACCAACAAGGCAAGTTAAATAAAAAGAAGGTGGGCAATTTAAAAAATAAATAATTTGAGTGCTCTAACAAAGGTCCTCACACGCACTAAATCTTGTCAGGGCAGTGGTTACCCCGACAACGGGCCACAAAGCCAGGGGTAAACCCACTTTGCGGAGGACTGACCCAGATTTATTTTAGGTGAGGTGATGGCCTAGCGGTATTGTCACTGGACAATTAATCCAGGAACTCAGCTCACGTTCTGGGGACCCAGGTTCGAATCCCACCACGGCAGATGATGGAATTTGAGTTCAATTTTAAAAAATCTAGAATTAAGAATCTACTGATGACCATGAAACCATTGTCGGAAAAACCCATCTGGTTCACTAATGTCCTTTAGGGAAGGAAATCTGCCATCCTTACCTGGTCTGGCCTACACGTGTCTCTGGAGCCACAGCAATGTGGTTGAGTCTCAATTGCCCTCGGGCAACTAGGGATGGGCAATAAATGCTAGCCAGCCAGCGACGCCCATGTCCCACGAATGAATTAGAAAAGTGTCTACGGCAATCAGGCAACTAATGAGGTGCCTTTAAGGGATGCGAATGGACCCCTAAAGTAGCGCTGGCCAATTGGAGGACCAGCAGCACCGCCAATGAGCGATGGCCATAACCAGGGCTGCAGGTCACGTAATGGCATGAACTCCTCTGAGGTTGCCGGGGTCAGTCAGGCAGGCCGGCCTCGTGAGGTGAAGGGCAGCAGTGTTTGGCGAGGTGAGGTGTGGGTGGGGATGGGGGGGTGGTGTTTGTGGCTGGAGGGTGGGGGGTGGCCATTTTCCTGGGAGAGGGGCCCATCGGGAGGACTCCGATCCTGAGCCTACAAGGCAGCCACCGGGTGGTCTCCCATGTGGGGGAGGGCTTTTAAATTCACACACCATGGCTGTGTAAATGGGGCAAGTTCCAAAGCATTGGTGGCCATGCCCCGAGCAGGGGGGAGAGCACTTTCCAAACTAAGATGCAACAGGAGCAACCTATGCACAGACACGTGCATCGGAAAGACTCTCCTATTTAACCTCATGAGATACTGGGGTGGAATTTCAACTTGCTGTCTGGGCATTGAACCAAAGTTGTATATTGGTGGTCCAATTATAAAAAATGCACAATTTTAATTTCTTATTCAATGTTTGGCCAATCTGCAATGCCGATTTTATAGCTGGGCAGCAAATTGAAAATTTATCCAATCATTCCAGCAACGTTTTGACATTGGATCATCATTGTTAAAAATGTGTTTTTCTTGAATGTGACGTTTCAACTGTCTCTTTTTATTCGAAGTGAAATAGGGAAGTGGAGGGGGACATGTGCGGCAGGATTTTACGACCTCCCTCATCCCAAAGCTGTAAAATCCCGCCCGATATCAACGGACCTTTCCATGGTCCGCCCCTCGCCCGCTCCGATTCCCGTGGCGGGAGGGACGGTAAAATTCCAGCTGTGATCTCCTATTAGTTCTGCCTGGCAATAAGCCTATGTGACCTGGCTGCCACTGGGGCTGGGGGCCCAGGTCAAGTCCTATTGAAACCTGAGGGCCCGATTTTACCAATTTCATTCTAAGTGCTGAATCTAGGTGTACAAAGAACAAAGATCAAAGAACAATACAGCACAGGAACAGGCCCTTCGGCCCTCCAAGCCCGCGCCGCTCCCTGGTCCAAACTAGACCATTCTTTTGTATCCCTCCATTCCCACTCCGTTCATGTGGGTATCTAGATAAGCCTTAAACATTCCCAGTGTGTCTGCCTCCACCACCTTGCCTGGCAGCGCATTCCAGGCCCCCACCACCCTCTGAGTAAAATATGTCCTTCTGATATCCGTGTTAAACCTCCCCCCCCTCATCTTGAATCTATGACCCCTCGTGAACATCACCACCGACCTGGGAAAAAGCTTCCCAGCGTTCACCCTATCTATGCCTTTCATAATTTTATACACCTCTATTAGGTCACCCCTCATCCTCCGTCTTTCCAGGGAGAACAACCCCAGTTTACCCAATCTCTCCTCATAACTAAGCCCTTCCATACCAGGCAACATCCTGGTAAACCTACTCTGCACTCTCTCCAAAGCCTCCACGTCCTTCTGGTAGTGTGGCGACCAGAACTGGACGCAGTATTCCAAACGCGGCCGAACCAACGTTCTATACAACCGCAACATCAGACCCCAACTTTTATACTCTATGCCCCGTCCTATAAAGGCAAGCATGCCATATGCCTTCTTCACCACCTTCTCCACCTGTGACGTCACCTTCAAGGATCTGTGGACTTGCACACCCAGGTGTAATTCAGATCCGACTTGGAAATCTGCGTTCAGGCACCCCCATACGCACTCAGCTTGGAAAAAAAAATTGTGAGTCTGAATTGTGCTGTGGGTGGGGCTTAGCACGCCCAAAACGATTGGAGCTCTGAGTTGCGCATGCGCAGTTAGAAAAAAAATTGAAAAAGCGCGCCCGTGTCAGATCGCTCCCGGGAGCAAAAAGTGGCAGCGGTGGCCCCCACAGACTGATTGCGACCCCCTGCCCCCTTCCCCCCCGCCACCGATTGCCCGCAGAGTGGTAGCGGGCCCCCCACCCCCCGTCTCCCCCACTAGAGATCCATCTTACCCACGTCCCTCCCCCCCCCAAACCAGAGAACGATCTGGCCTCACTCCCCCCCCCCCCCCCCCCCCAAGAGAATGATCTGGGCTTACTCCCCCCTCCCCCCCCCCCCAGGAGGTACATCTGACCTGCCTCCTCCTCCCTCCCCACCCCCTCACCAGAGAATGATCTGACCCGCCTCCCCCTCCCCCTGAGTCAGAGAGCCGTTGGAAGCACTGAACTTATATCTTCAGCAGCTGGAGTGCCCGAAACAGGCTTTTATTTAGCATGTCCATTTCGGCCCGATTCTGGATTGGCGAACGCAATGGTATAGGGGGAAATGCTGATAAAGTTGGGCGGGCAGTTCATTAATTCAATTTAAATGCATGCAAATTCCCAGGCCTTGGTAAAGTGGCAATCTGCGCGGACATGGGCGCGGATCACGTTAATGACCTCACGCCTGACTTTACCACGTTTTCGTGCCCCGAAAACGTGCGCAACGCAATGGTAAAATCGGGCCCTAAGTGTCAACTTCACATCTTGGGCACAAAGAGAGGTGCGATTGATTTTTCTGTGTGCAGACGTACAGACGCGGAGGCCCTAGATTGAGAGAGAGAGACAGCGTCTCAGGGAGGGAGACAGGCAAACAGCAGCTGTGATGGAAAGCAGGCGGAAAAGCTGTTTTGTGTTAGCTACCAGGCAGAATGTTGGTGGGTGCTCATTCTCTGATCGTAAGGATGGGATCGGTAGTGATTGAAGGATGTTGGAGGGTTTGCCCTGGCATGGCGGGCAAGGGCAATCACCAGTTTGGGGCTTCCTGGTGGAAATCAGCTTAGGGATTCTCAGAGGACTGAGAGAAATGAATTTCGATGAACACTGGGTGTTAAAACTCAGCGAAATGGAGGAGGTGCAAGCCTGTTGGAAGCTAGGGATGAATTTGGACTGGTTCCCGTAAAGATTACAATTCTGCTGAGAGTGCAGTGTGACCTATAAATGTGGTGGGGTATTCAGTTGTGTTAGGAAGTTTGGGCTGGGGTTCGATATCCTTTAAGTATTAGTTGCTCACTAAGTAATGAAAGAAGAGCAAGACTCCAGTGAGGAGAGTGGGGCTGTAAGGAGTGAGAATGACCAGGAGATGTAGGAGTTGATATTCCGCAAGTGCAAGGCTTTCCTCAACCTGAAACAAGAACACAACCCAAGAGCAAGAAAGCAGCTCTACAGACAGACAGTGCCTGCGTTCCAGCAGTAAACCCGAGATCTGAGGAAGAGAGGGTGGGTGGAGAAAGTGCGGGAGATCCAGCAGTTAGCTGACAATTATGCCCGCAACATTTCTTTAGCGCAGTCAAGACCACCTACGGCCCAAGCACTGAAGGCCCCACCCCTCTTCCAGCCAAGAACGGGAGGTGCTCATCAAGAACAGAGACATAGTCAACACCCACTGGAAGGAGCTCTTCAAAGACATCCTGCTGTCTTCAAGGCGAGTGTCCTCGACTCCGAGGTGTCGCCTCAGAAAGAGATAAGCAATGTTTAGTCGATGTTGCTTTTAGTTTGTTTGTTACAGTAAAAACGTCACATCTTATCAAGTGATCCGTTAATTCGATCACCGGGAATTCGAATCCCTTCTTAAAAATTATCGGTCTCTCCGGGAACCATGAGAGTGTCTCAAACTGAAATAATGTAAGAAAAAACATCCTTTTCATTATGGCTACCTTTAAATCAAGTAAAGTTTATTTATTAGTCACAAGTAAGGCTTACATTAACACTGCAATGAAGTTACTGTGAAATTCCCCTAGTCGCCACAATCCGGTGCCTGTTTAGGTCAATGCACCCTAACCAGCACGTCTTTCAGACTGTGGGAGGAAACTGGAGCACCCGGAGGAAACCCACGCAGACACGGGGAGAACATGCAGACTCCACACAGACAGTGACCCAAGCCAGGAGTTGAACCCATATCCCTGACGCTGTGAGGCAGCAGTGCTAACCCACTGTGCCACCGTGCCGCCCACTTTTAAGCAGTGAAGTTTGAGGTCATTCAGCCCTGCCTGGACGATTGCACAGTATCACTATACCCCCCCCCCCCCCCCACACCCCTCCCCATCAACACTGCCACAGGAAGCTGCACTGCATCAACCCTGCCACATTTAGCGGTTGAATATATAATTTGAGAGAACCTCTCCCTCTGCGAAAGTTAATTTTCCTTCCTCAGGTGTTAACTTCTACAAGGGAAATGTATCAGGCAATTACCCCAGCTGCGAGTCTGTCCAAACAGAACTGCACGCAGGCTGCCATTAGCCTGACATCTCCTGTCAAGGCATGGCAATTTGATTGGGGGGCGGGTGGGGGAGGCAAAAAGCCTTTCCAAACCTCTCGCACTTGTTTCCTGCACATCTTCCCTTACAGGGGCAACCCGTTAACAAAGGGCAGAAGAAGCAGGGACTTGGGAGAGGGAGAGAGAGGCTAAACGACTGCTTTCAGCCACTCTGCCTTCACACTAGTGAGTGTGCATTAATATAGACCCCCCTCCCCCCTTTCCACCAAGAGGCAGGTGTCACTGTATAATTTTGCTTGCCAGGTAAGTATCTGCGAGATGCGACAAGGGCTGCGTTTAGTTATGCAATTTTCCCGTCATTTTCATGGCTGCACCCTGTAGGGAGAAGCTGATTAAGTGGATATTCCACTCTGTGTAAATGTGTGGTCTGTATTAATTTGCATTTCATTAGCAACAGAAGAGCACTTAGTTTTATGTTTTCGCTCTTCAGAAAGGTTATGAAAGATGAGCCATAAAGTTCCTGCTATCCGCATAGTTTTAATACCCCCTGCAGTTTCAGTAACATATTTTGACAATACTAGGGCTTTATTACATAATACTCTGTTCAAAAATGTCACGCCATCGAGTAATAGTTTTTGGAAGCGCTGGAGAAATTATTTGATGAGCAGAGATTTTTTTCTCTCTCTCTCTCCCCTACACCGCATGAGCGTCGCACACAGAATTTAAAATCAGCCAACAGCAGATTGCCGCGAAATCGAGAACAAGAAATCTCAAAATGTATCCATGCAAATGATGCTCTGCAGTCAAGTTAACATCAATCCATTTTAAAGGGCAAATTGGTCTGTGCGTCCGAACATGCTGTGACCCTTGCGCACAGGCCAGCCCACCAGGTCTTTGAAGGGCTCCTTCCAGTGGGTGTTGACCATGTCTCTGTTCTTGACCAGCACCTCCCCGTTCTTGGCTGGAAGAGGGGTGGGGCCTTCAGTGCTTGGGCCGTAGTAGGTGGTCGTAACTGCACGGTTCACTATTCATTCTAATTGCCCTTTCTTTCCGATTGCTGGGTAAGAATGATATGAAAGCATGTGACAGTGTCATTACACGCAGGTTTCAGACACTGACCCTCAGGACCGAGTACGAGTGCCAAGAACAGTTGGGGTAGGAGGGGAGGGGGGGGGGGGGGTGGTGGAGAGGTGGGGGGGGGGGAGGGGGCGGGGGGATTGGGGGGGGAGGGAGGGGGTGGGTAGCACTGATTAGTGTGATATTTAATAAGAGGAGCCCAAAGTCACCAACGCAGACAGAGGCGGGGATTTACAACCAGGCTTGTGGACATTCTGCACCTGGTGCAATGAGCAATTAGGCAAATGGTGGCACGGAGATTTGATTTGATTTATTATTGTCACATGCATACAGTGAAAAGTATTGTTTCTGGCGCGCTATACAGACAAAAGCATACCGTTAATGGAGAAGGAAAGGAGAGAGCGCAGAATGTAGTGTTACAGTCATAGCTAGGGTGCAGAGAAAGATCAACTTAATGCGAGGTCGGTCCATTCAAAAGTCTGATGGCAGCAGTGGTTAGCACCGCTGCCTCACAGCGCCAGGGACCCGGGTTCGATTCCCGCTTGAGTCATCGTCTGTGTGGGGTTTGCACATTCTCCCCATATCTGTGTGGGATTCCTCCGGGTGCTCCGGTTTCCTCCCACAGTCCAAAAGACGTGCTGGTTAGGTGCATTGGCCGTGCTGAATTCTCCCTCAGTGTACCCGAACAGGCGCCGGAGTGTGGCAACTAGGGGGTCTTCACAGTAACCTCATTGCAGTGTTAGTGTAAGCCTATTTGTGACACTAATAAATACATTTTTAACTTTTAAAATTCAAGATGTTTGATTTGATTTATTGTCACGTATTGGAATACAGTGAAAAGTATTGTTTCTTGCGTGTTATACAGACAAAGCATACCGTTCATAGAGTACAGAGGGGAGAAGGAAAGGAGAGAGTGCAGATTGTAGTATTACAGTCATAGCTAAGGTGTCGAGAAAGATCAGCTTCATATAAGGTAGGTCCATTCAAAAGTCTGATGGCAGCAGGAAAGAAGCTGTTCTTGAGTCAGTTGGTATGTGACCTCAGACTTTTGTATCTTTTCCCCAATGGAAGAAGGTGGAAGAAATGTCCGGGGTGCGTGGGATCCTTGATTATGCTGGCGGCTTTTCTAAGACAGCGGGAAGTGTAGACAGAGTCAATGGACGGGAGGCTGGTTTGCGTGATGGATTGGGCTATGTTCACAACTGTTTGTAATTTCTTTCATTCTTGGTCAGAGCAGGAGTCGTACCATAGAAATCATAGAAACCCTACAGTGCAGAAGGAGGCCATTCGGCCCATCGAGTCTGCACCGACCACAATCCCACCCAGGCCCTACCCCCACATATTTTACCCGCTAATCCCTCTAACCTACACATGCCGGGACTCTAAGGGGCAATTTTTCAACCTGGCCAATCAACCTAACCCGCACATCTTTGGACTGTGGGAGGAAACCGGAGCACCCGGAGGAAACCCACGCAGACACGAGGAGAATGTGCAAACTCCACACAGACAGTGACCCGAGCCAGGAATCGAACCCGGGACCCTGGAGCTGTGAAGCAGCAGTGCTAACCACTGTGCTACCGTGCCGACCAGAACATAGAACATAGAACAGTACAGCACAGAACAGGCCCTTCGGCCCACGATGTTGTGCCGAGCTTTGTCTGAAACCCAGATCAAGCTATTTCCTCCCTATCATCCCGAAGTACTCCATGTGCCTATCCAATAGCTTCTTAAATGTTCCTAAAGTTTCTGACTCCACTATCCCTGCAGGCAGTCCATTCCACACCCCAACCACTCTCTGAGTAAAAAACCTACCTCGGACATCCTTCCTATATCTCCCACCATGAACCCTATAGTTATGCCCCTAGTTACCGCTCCATTCACCCGAGGAAATAGTCTTTGAACGTTCACTCTATCTATCCCCCTCATCATCTTATAAACCTCTATCAAGTCTCCTCTCAACCCCCTCCGCTCCAAAGAGAAAAGCCCAAGTTCCCTCAACCTTTCCTCATAAGACCTACCCTCCTTATAAGACCTACCCTCCAAGACCTACACACCAAGCTGTGATGCATCCAGAAAGAATGCTTTCTATGGGGCATCTGTAGAAATTGGTGAAAGTTGTCGTGGGCATTCTGAATTTCCTTCACCTCCTGAGAAAGTAGAGGCGTTGGTGGGCTTTCTTAACTATTGCATCAGTGTGGAGGGACCAGGACAGGTTGTTGGTGATCTGGACACCTAGAAACTTGAAGCTCTCATAGAAACATAGAAGTTAGGAGAAAAAGGAGGTCACTCTCGACCATTTCCACTTCATCCCCATTGATGTAGATTGGGGCATGTCCTCCACTACACTTCCTGAAGTCGATGACTATCTTTCATTTTTCTGACATTGAGGGGTAGATTACTGTCATTGCGCCAGTTCACCGGAATGGTCGCAGTGTGTGGGGCTCACAGTAATGTGTTTGAGTAGATACTATGCTTTCATTCAGCAGATGCCGGGGAAATCCTGTCCTGACAATTGACAATTAGAGTCTATGATAGTTGTTTATGCAAAGTCTCTCCTGTATGTGAAGTGTAGGATTAACAGCATTAACATGGTGCAAACATTCCCAGCAACCGCTCCATTCTCTTCCCTTCCTGAAGGTGCTGTTGCACAAGAACACTCTGGTACATCACTTGAATTGTCTTTCTTCACCCGCAAGCCCAGAGGCTATTGGACCATAGGGGACTTCACGTCCAAACCACCTCGCCTTCCCACATTACAACACTTCAAATTGATTTTATTGGTCGTAAAACACTCTGAAACAGTCATGACAATTCGCATTTAGATAGGGACATCCTAAAGTGCTTCTTACAAGCATTGTCCAACGGATATTGAAACTGAGGCAAAGGCGGGGCAATCAGATGGTGACCAAAAGTTGGACTGATGAGATCAGCTTCGAGGGGTATCTTAAAAGGAGGGGGGAAAGGTAGAGATGTGGAGAGGTTTCGGGCGGGAATTGCAGAGCTCAGGACTTAGACATCTGAAGGCTCAGCCAAGAGTGGGGTGTCCTGAGATTGTGGTCCGGGTGCTTCAGGAATGCAAGTTTTTTTATTGTTTGCTCACACCTACACATTTCTGAAGTAGTTACAGGACTGAGATTGGAAGTGGGGAATGTGGGCGGGCACGGTGGCACAGTGGTTAGCACTGCTGCCTCACAGTGCCAGGGGCCCAGTTTCGATTCTGGCCTTGGTGATTGTCTTGCAGAGTCTGCACGTTCTCCCCGTGTCAGCGTGGGTTTCCTCCGGGTGCTCCGGTTTCCTCCCACAGTCCAAAGATGTGTGGGTTGGGTGGATTGGCCATGCTAAATTGCCCCTTTGTGTCAGTGGGATTAGCCGGGTAAATAGGTGGGGATAGGGCCTGGGTGGGGTTGCTGTCAAAGCAGGCTCGGTGGGCCGAATGGCCTCCTCCTGCACTATAGGGATTCTATGATTCTATAAGTACAAAGTGTCTGCCCTCCCTGCCCCAGAAACACTGCACCCAATCTCAATGCTTCCTTGTGTGAGACTCAACAAATTCAACACAGAGCAGGGATTGAGGCTGGGATTCCTCGGTGTGTATGGTGTAGGCCACACCAGGGAAAACTCAGCCAAACCTTCCAGGGGACCCCGCAATCCTTATTTAAGTAACAGCTGCCCAGTGATAGCAGCAGCAGGTGAAAAACAATTGATATTGTCCTTTGATAATGCCCCAAGATTTCATCCCACCCATTGTAATAGAGCACATTATGATTATTCACAGGTAAATGTGGATTGGGTCAGTGATTCCATTGTCCATGTGTTTAATTCACTATTTCAGATCAAGTCCACGCAGGAATGGCGGCACGGTGGCACAGTGGTTAGCACTGCTGCCTCACAGCGCCAGGGACCCCGGGTTCGATTCCCGGCTTGGGTCACTGTCTGTGCGGAGTCTGCACGCTCTCCCCGTGTCTGCGTGGGTTTCCTCCGGGTGCTCCGGTTTCTTCCCACAGTCCAAAGATGTGCAGGTTTAGGTTGATTGGCCTTGCTAAATTGGCCCTTAGTGTCAGGGGGATTAGCAGGGTAAATATGTGGGGTTACAGGAATATGGCCTGGGTGGGATTGTGGTGGGTGCAAACTCGATGGGCCGAATGGCCTCCTTTCGGACTGTAGGGGTTCTATGATTCTATGTACAGGTTAGGTGGATTGGCCATGGTAAATTGCCCCTTAGTGTCAGGGGGACTAGCTTGGGTAAACGCATGGGGTTGTGGGGATAGGGCCTGGGTGGGATTGTGGTGGGTGCAGGCTCGATGGGCCGAATGGCCTCCTTCTGCACTGTAGGGATTCTATGATTGTTCAAGTGTTTAATTCACTGTTTCACATCAAGTCCATGCAGGAATATTCCTGTTCTCCAGAGAACACAGGAGATGTTTTGCATTAAAAGATTAACAAGCTTAGTAAATGCTTCCAAAGGCAGTGCCCAGGGTTCAATCAGGAGTTACAAATCGCAAGCTGTTGCGAGATTAAGGCTCCAACAAGAGTTTTGTGGAGTATCTAGTCTGAGGATAAATATATACTCACCCTGGGTGACAGGGCTGCTTCTCAATGACAGTGAGGCACGCAGTTCTCGCAGCCACACTGCACTGGGTATATCCTTAATCCCGAGGCTGGGGGTTCACTCCATTTTAAGAATGATTGGATATGCAGGAGATGTAAATCAAATGACTCAAACTGGCACACGACACAAATACAAAGCTATTGGCAAATACATTGGCAGTCCTGCCTTTTTTCCCATTGGGGGGGATGTTTCGAGAATGGGTTTGTGATAGTTCACACATTGTTCAGAGTGCTTTTGCAATCAAAGAAGAGTACAGCACAGGGAACAGGCCCTTCGGCCCTTCAAGCCTGTGCCGCTCATTGGTCCAACCAGACCATTCGTTTGTATCCCTCCATTCCCAGACTGCTCATGTGACGATCCAGTTAAGTCTTAAACGATGCCAGCGTGCCTGCCTCCACCACCCTACTTGGCAGCGCATTCCAGGCCCCCACCACCCTCTGTGATTCCCAGCTTGGGTCACTGTCTGTGCGGAGTCAGCACGGTCTCCCTGTTTCTGTGTGGGTTTCCTCCGGGTGCTCCGGTTTCCTCCCACAGTCCAAAGGTCGTGCTGGTTCGGTGCACCGGCCATGCTAAATTCTCCCTCAGTGTACCCGAACAGGCGCCAGAGTGTGGCAACTAGGGGATTTTTTTTTTCATAGAATCCCTAGAGTCCAGAAGGAGGCCATTCTGCCCATCGAGCCTGCACCGACAACAATCCCACCCAGACCCTATCCCCATAACCCCACATATTTACCCTGCGAATCCCACTGACACTAAGAGGCAATTTAAGCATGGCCAATTCACCCATCCCGCACATCTTTGGACTGTGGGTGGAAACCGGAGCACCCGGAGGAAACCCATGCAGACATGGGGAGAATGTGCAAACTCTACACAGACAGTAACCCGAGGCTGGAATCAAACCCGGGTCTGTGGGGCAGTGAGGCAACAGTGCTAACCACTGTGCCACCGTGCCGCCCCTATGAAGTTACTGTGAAAATCCCCTAGTTGCCACACTCCGGCACCTGTTCGGGTACACCGAGGAGAATTTAGCATGGCCAATGCACCTAATCAGCACATCTTTTGGACTGTGGGAGGAAACCGGAGCACCTGGAGGAAACCCACGCAGACACGGGGAGAATGTACAGATTCCGCACAGACAGTGACCTAAGCCGGGAATCGAACCCGGGTCCCTGGCACTGTGAGGCAGCAATGCTAACCACTGTGCCGCCACGCTTGCGCTGGCCTTTGCGAATGTTTTCACAGTAACTTCATTGCATTGTTAATGTAAGCCTACTTGTGACATTAATAAAGAAACTTTTAAACTTTTAAGAGTGGCTGCTCTGAGGGAGGGCAGAGACTGCAGGGGGGACATCTCATTGCCCTTTAGGGCTGCAAGGGAAACTGGGAGGAAAAGTATAGCAGGAGCATTTACCTGCGGAGGTGATTTAATTCATCGCTGCCATTCTGTGCGGAGGGATTATTCTGCATTGCTTGTTTATTCGACGACTGTGGTAACTACATATGCTTGCACACTGATGCGGGGCTGCTGGATACTGTGCTTTGTTTGAACTGTAAACACTAAATTCATTTACACGTAGCAGGAAGTGTGCTCTGCAGTGTCCCGAATAATGCAAACAGCAGTTTGAACTGTTCACCAACAAGAACTGACAGTTCTACATTTTGCTTATTAAATTCACTCCATGACATGATGATACCATGCAGAACATTGATTGAAGCAAATTACACTCCATTTTTCTCTCGCCTCTGCTCTCTTCACCCGATAGATATTGGAGACTGAATGCTGAGGAGGATTCCTATCCCAAAACGGCTGCGTGTTCTGTACTCGGTTATGGCCCTTTGTTTGAAGAGAATTTCAACACACGCCGACAACCACCTCCCCCCCTCTCCTCGGGTCCAAATGCTTCTGGTGTTTTACATAAAAGCTACAAGGTGGATCACAGTTCTGCACACCCCCGTGTCCTCGCTGACAGATTGCCGAGAGACAGAATAAGTCAGTCTTCCAAAGCATGGGGTGCAACAAAGATAGATTTGTTACCAGTGTTTAATAGTGCTTATCACACTGTCTGTGCCGAGTCTGCAAGTTCTCCCCTGTGTCTGTGTGGGTTTCCTCCGGGTGTTCCGGTTTCCTCCCACAGTCTGAAAGACGTGCTGGTTAGGTGCATTGGCCGTGCTAAATTCTCCCTCAGTGTACCCGAACAGGCGCCGGAGTGTGGCGACTAAGGGATTTTAACAGTAACTTCATAGGGGTGGCACAGTGGTTAGCACTGCTGCCTCACAGCCCCATAGACCTGGGTTCGATTCCGGCCTTGGGTCACTGTCTGTGTGGAGTCTGTACATTCTCCCCATGTCTGCGTGGGTTTCCTTCGGATGCGCTGGTTTCCTCCCATCATCCTGGCTGTTTACGGACACAGTAAGAAGTCTCACAACACCAGGCTAAAGTCCAACAGGTTTATTTGGTAGCAAAAGCCACTCGCTTTTGGAGCGCTGCCCCTTCGTCAGGTGAGTGGGAGTTCTATTGAACTGCTATCTATAGAAATAGAACTCCCACTCACCTGACGAAGGGGCAGCGCTCCGAAAGCGAGTGGCTTTTGCTACCAAATAAACCTGTTGGACTTTAACCTGGTGTTGTGAGACTTCTTACTGTGCTTACCCCAGTCCAAAGCCGGCATCTCCACATCATGTTTACGGACAAGCAGGAACATTGGCCAAAGATAAAAGCAAAATACTGCGGATGCTGGAATCTGAAACAAAAACAGAAAATGCTGGAAAATCTCAGCAGGTCTGACAGCATCTGTGGGGAGAGGATAGAGCTAGCCATTGGCCAGCCAGCCTGAAATTTGTGGGTCATCAGGCCATTAGGGCAATGTTCAGAATTATGTTCATTCTCTTCCTGCAGATGCCGGGTAGGCAATGCCCGAATGGTATTATCACTAGACTATTAATCCGGAAACTCAGCTAATGCTCTGGGGACCTAGGTTTGAATCCCACCACGGCAGATGGTGAAATTTGAATTCAATAAAAAATATCTGGAATTAGAAATCTACTGACAACCATGAAACCATTGTTGATTGTTGGAAAAACCCATCTGGTTCACTAGTGTCCTTTAGAGAAGGAAATCTGCCGATCTTACCTGGTCTGGCCTACATGTGACTCCAGAGCCACAGCAATGTGGTTGACTCTCAACTGCCCTCCAAGGGCAACTAGGGGTGGGCAATAAATGCTAACCAGCCAGCGATGGCCATGTCCCACGAATGAATTTTAAAAACTCAGTTATCGTCAATAAACAACTGTATTTCTGAGCTCATTTTCCCAGTGGAACATTTTTTTTACTCCAATCAAGTGTTTCTGTGAAAATTGAGGTATTGGTTTTTGACATGGTGTGTGGTTGAGGATTAGGGTTGCCAATGCTGGGTTCTCATATTCAGCGAGATTTAGTCACCAGCCCTCCTGCCTCCGACTATCTCCCCTGCCCTTCCCAACTGGCTGGACGAGCAGCCTCATTGTACCTCTCCAATCATCCTACAAGGCTCAAAATTGTGGGTGGCACGGTGGCAAAGTGGTTAGCATTGCTGCCTCACAGCGCTAGGGACCCGGGTTCGAATCCGGCTTCGGGTGCCTGTCTGTGTGGAGTTTGCACATTCTCCCCGTGTCTGCGTGGGGGGTTTCCTCCAGGAGCTCTGGTTAACTCCAACACTCCAAAGATGTGAGGGTTAGGTGGCTTGGCCGTGCTAAATTGCCCCTCAGTGTCAGGTTGAATAGCAGGGTAATATGTGGGGTTACAAGGATAGGACCTGGGTGGGATTGTTGTCGGTGCAGGCTTGACGGGCCAAATGGCCTCCTTCTGCACTGTAGGGATTCTATGATTCTATAAAACAAGGGAAATGCGCAATTTTTGTGACGTCCTTGTGCGCCCTGGTTTTTGACTCCCCCACATCTGCTAACTTTTTGCTGTGCCCACTCTATTGAACATTTCCATCATTTTAAAGGAATCTCTTGAGGGAAAGGGCACCGGCTTGTTCAGTCTTTCGCAATCCAACAGGAGGTGGCTTTCTCTTGCCATTTGCTGGTGACATGTTGGGAAAAGGTGCAATAGAGAATATTTATTCTGGCGATGTTGTTTTCATTGTTCCGTTCAGTGGGAGGGATGTGGGCAATTGGGACTAGCTTAGTAGTTAAAAAAAAGGGGCGGCATGGACAAGTTGGGCCGAAGGGCCTGTTTCTGTGACTATGAGATGCCGCGATGGGCGATGGGTATTAATTGCGCAGATGAGTAATAATATAGAGGCCTGTTTTGTCAAAGTCGTTGAACTTTCCTCTTAGTACGCATTACAAGTACAACACGCATCCTCCTTAAGACATGTTACAAACCAGCTGGATATTAAGAAGTCTTTGCAAAAGCTTATTTAATGTCAGCAACTTATAAATCAAGATTTGCTGCATTACGATTTTATTCTGGGATGAAAGGGATTAAGTGAAGATCGTCCTCGACAACGGTGGATTATGCCTTGAATTCCACAGCTGAGAGAAAATCTGTTTGGCCCAAAATGTCATTTTTGACAACTCTTAAGGGAAACAGCACAATGATGATAGTAATCACAGATAGTACCCGACAACACAGGAATGATAGTGATTGCTATCAAGCCCACTGCACAGTGATAATCAGTAATGGCAGCTTCGTAAAATACACTCAGTCATAGCATTTGAAGCAACAATGGATAACGTGTGCATGTTCAGAGAATGTTGAATCAGCTAAAGTCGAAGTTAATTGTGAAATAGAAATGATTGCAGATCTGTCATTTAAAATATCCCGTCATTGCGAAGCAGAAATCGACACAGTAAATAGAATTATGTTCCTAAATTCCCATGTTTCTAAATTCCCTATGCTCCCAGGGTGGCACAGTGGTTAGCACTGCTGCCTCACAGCGCTAGGACCCGGGTTCGATTCCCCGCTTGGGTCACTGACTGTGTGGAGTTTGCACGTTCTCCCCGTGTCTACGTGGGTTTCCTCCGGGTGCTCCGGTTTCCTCCCACAGTCCGAAAGACGTGCCGGTTAGATGCATTGGCCATGCTAAATTCTCCCTCGGTGTACCCGAACAGGCGATGGGGTGTGCCAACTAGGGGATTTTCACAGTAACTTCATTGCTGTGTTAATGTAAGCCAACTTGTGACACTAATAAATAAACTAAATCATTATTGTACAAGCTTCAGAATGTCATAAAGGTGGAACTATACAATGCTCTGATTAGATCACATCTCAAGGTATTGCCCGCTTGGCCACCAAGGCGCAAAGCAGATCTTGGAATAGTTCACACAAGAACCATGAGGATGATCCCCTGTATTGAAGCAATGTGTTATAAGAAATGATTGAGGAAACCTTCAATCACGAATTGAGACAATTAAGGAGACCTGGGGTGGAATTTTACGAGATTTTTTCTGAGTGTCCAACCAGTCTGAAAATGGGAGAGTTCCTGTTTTTTGAGCGAGTTCTCACACGCAATATTATGTACTCTGTCTGTGAAAAGATGGGCTAGACAGTTTCTAGCCAGAGAGGCTGTGGGCGAGGCTTAACTCACCAGACAGCCTGTAGAGGGAGGTATTGCGCATGTGCAGACCTCGGGTAGCCTCAAACATAAACCCCCGCCCGCAGTCGCAGGGCCTGAAGCCTGAGATGCAGCCCCTGCCATCACCCCCCCCACCCAGACCAGTCGCAGCCCACCTCCCTCCCCCACCAATCGCACGCAGAGTGGCAGTGACCCCCCCTCCCCCCATTGGGCCCCCTCCCTGGCCCTCCCCCCATTGGTCCCACCCCAGCCTGCCCCCATTTGCTCCGCCCCTTGACACTGCCCCGACAGGCTCCACCCCTTGCATTGCCCAGTGGGCAAGGGTTTGGAATGTCCATTGTCCACCCATTTCTGGAGTGGGTGCAGGACGGGACACCCAAT
Source organism: Mustelus asterias (assembly GCF_964213995.1). Taxonomy (NCBI): domain Eukaryota; kingdom Metazoa; phylum Chordata; class Chondrichthyes; order Carcharhiniformes; family Triakidae; genus Mustelus; species Mustelus asterias. The sequence goes on along the minus strand of NC_135828.1, from coordinate 11,944,960 downwards.
GCTTCGGATCCCCATGTCCTTCTCCCTTCAGGGCAATAGCTTTGGAGGTCAGTATGGCAAGGGTATTACTTAAGATGCAAGTAGACCTCACCAAGGAGGAAGAGAGGGAATGGGAGCTGGAAATGAGATCAAACTCCCCACAGATAAGTAAAACCATCAGCTTTACAAAGTGCTTCCCAAATTTTGTTCCCGACAGCCTAATCCTTCCCTTAGCTGGTCACCTTTGTCACACTGTGTTGCCCCTTCATGTCCAAAGGTGTGCAGGTTAGGTGGATTGGTCATGCTAAATTGCCCCTTAGCGTTCAAAGATGTGTTGGTGAGGTGGATTGGCCATCCTAAATTGCAGCTTAATGTCCAAAGGTAGGCAGGTTAAGTGGATTGGTCATGGTAAATCGCCCCTTAGCATCCAAAAATGTGTAGATTAGGTGGACTGGCCATGCTAAATTGCCCCTAAATGTCCAAAGATGTGTAGGTTATGGGGATTGGCCATGCTAAATCACCCCTTAATGTCCAAAGGTGTGTAGCTTAGGTGGACTAGCCATGGTAAATTGTCCCTTAATGTCCAAGGATGTGTAGATTAGATGGATTGGCCATGGTAAATGGGTTATGGGGTTAGGGTAGAGAGGTAGGCCTGGGTAAGACGCTCTGTCAGAGAGTCGGTACACACTTGATGGGACAAATGGCCTCATTCTGCACTATAAGGGTTCTGTGATTCTATCAGTTGGGAGTCTTTGGTGTTACCTGGGCAACTGAAACTGGACTGGGTTCCATTCTAGCTTGTCATCTTTCAACTTGGTAAGTACAGAAGTTCAGCAAACAGCCTATCTGTTCACAGTTGAAATTGAGATGCTCTTGAGTGTAACATTATAGTTGTGGACTGCACATCCGTGCTGACTTTGTGTAGTACTGAGTCACACCTACCAGAACTTGAAACTGGCCTGTGTTGAGTTCAATAATTCTCCTGGGTTTTACATTTGTTCTTAGCAACCCTTATTGTCACGGTATGGTGAAAAACTAGCCAATGATCCCTGCTTGAAAAACATGTCGGTTTTTAAAAAATTCATTTGTGGGACATGGGCATCGCTGGCTGGGCCAGCATTTACTGCCCATCCCTAGTTGCCCGAGGACAGTTGAGAGTCAACCACATTGCTATGGCTCTGGAACCACATGTAGGCCTGACCGGGTAAGGACGGCAGATTTCCTTTCCTAAGGGACATTGGTGAACCAGATGGGTTAGATGCTCACAGTTTAGCTTGAGACATGAAAACAGCTCCTTAAATGTGATAGCCGTGATTCTAGTATGAATTATGCTGTCAGAAAAAGGGGAATGAAATCAGAAGCAACTTGGGAAAGGCATGAAGGTTCATTCTGTTTTACTGGAGGTGAATTCTGTCTCTATAAATATCAATTAAAAATCAGATCACATCCAAGCCAGCAGCATTTAACCATCATTGACAGGTATCTACTGAGAAAGGCAGCTGAAATTGGAACCAGAATATATCCCAGTGGCAGAGATGATTTCTCCCAACTGGAGACTTACAAAGCTGGGCCATCTTACAAACTGAGTTATGCAAATTGCTCGAGTCGGCTGAGCTAACAGGGGTGAGGCAGAGTTGGAGTCAGAAACCCAGCCGGTGACATGTGCTAACTGCCTTGGCAGTATTCTGCAAGCTCCTTTCCCACAAGGCCTCAGGGCTGCTTCGTGACAGCCCTCACCATTTAGATACTTCACACTGCAGGCATCACCCCCGCCTCGTTGGTGCCTTCACTCAAAACACAGTCCGATACTGCGAATACGATTCGCCTCCACAACATTCACTTGGAGTGCTCATTTCCAAAATCTACCCAACAGGAAACCCAGTGAGGATAGGATTATCAGCTCTGTGTCTCATTGGACCTTCATTGTTGGCTGGATTTGTTGACATGGGTGGACACTGAATAAAACAAACACCTTTGCAACTCCCTCATGTGAAATGATACGGTTTTGCTATTTTTATTTGAGGGGTTGTTCTTTTGGGTTCCCTTCCTGTGTCTGCTTCGTTGCTGTACTGCCTCAATTGGGGTGGCACGGTGGCACAGTGGTTAGCACTGCTGTCTCGCAGCGCCAGGGACCTGGGTTCGATTCCCAGCTCGGGTCACTGTCTGTGTGGAGTTTGCGCGTTCTCCCCATGCCTGCGTGGGTTTCCTCTGGGTGCTCCGGTTTCCTCCCACACTCAAAAGATGTGCGGGTTAGGTGGATTGGCCGTGCTAAATTGTCCCTTGGTGTCCCGGGATGTGTAGGTTAGAGGCATTAGTGGATAAATGTGTGGGGTTATAGGAATTGGGACTGTGGTTGGTGCAGACTCGATGGGCCGAATGGCCTCCTTCTCCATTATAGGGTGTCTATGATTTCTATGAATCACCATGAATGTCAGATATTTTGGGTCCTGTTCTGTCACGCCATTGCCATGCTTGCTTCTCCCTTACCAGGTCGAACCTGAGCGAAGAGAGAACGAGTCACCTTTATTATAGGGATTCTATGATTCATGAACGGAGGAAGAACCAAATGTAACATTCATAAAATGTATAAGCACACTGAAATAACAATAACAATTCAGCCCAATTTTCATAGAATCATAGAATCCCTAGAGTACAGAAGGAGGCCATTATCAAACAAAGTTTAATTAAGAATATAGTTAACATGTATAAAAAGAAAATTAGCAATAATGGCACCGAACACAATCCCCCCCAGGCCCTATCCCTGTAACCCGACATATTTAAGCTGCTAACCCCCCTGACACTAAGGGGTAATTTAGCATGGCCAATCAACTTAATCCGCACATCTTTGGAGCGTGGGAGGAAACCGGAGCACCCGGAGGAAACCCACGCAGAGACGGGGAGAATGTGCAAACTCCGCACAGGCAGGCACCAGAGGCCGGAATTGAAGCCGGGTCCCTGGCACTTTGAGGCAGCAGTGCTAACCCACTGTGCCACCGTGCCACCCACGAAGGAGGCAAGTTGGCAAGAGCTGTACCAGAACAGTAGGCAACTGAAACCAGCTGGGAATGAGAGGTGTTACAAAATGAATCACTTAAGTTGTGCACTGGTGAAGTATTTTTTGGCGATGCATCTTTGAAACAGGCTTGGTTTATAAAGGTGACTTATTCTCGCTCGGCTTGTCTACTAGGAGCCCTTGTATTGCTCCTTCAGTGGTTTTGAATGGGAGCTCTTTATTTTTATTTTGGGAAATAGTTTTTTGACCCTGCATTGTCAGGAGGAAAACTGGTTGGTAGGAGCTCTTTCATTTTCAGTTCTGAGCTGCAGGTTTTAGTTTTAGAAGGGACATTAAGCTGGAAAGAAGTGTCTCTCTCTCTCTCTCCCTGGTTTTGAGAGGTTCTGCTGGTTTAGCTGAAAGCCTTCCTGCAGCAGAAAATCTGCAGTTGGTGGCTTGTCCAGAGAGTCTCCCTGATGTTCTGGGAAGCTGTTCTGACTTCAAACTGTTCTGAGTGTATCAACAGAACTGCAACATTCATCCAAAGGACTCAGTTCCAGGATCACGTGAACATCAGTCTTTGCTGTGTTAAACCTGTGGAAAGGGTTTTGTCTAAAGGAAGTTTTGGTTTGATTGGAATATCTTATATATATTTGTTAAGGGTTATACATTATTGTGGTTGTTTTGTTTATGTTTGTAATTGAGAACAGTTTTGCTAATTTTCTTTTATACATGTTAACTATATTCTTAATTAAACTTTGTTTGATAAAAGCTCCCTAGTGGGTCATTTGAATCCTACCCGAGGTGAAACTTATCATGCTTATCCTAGCCAAATTCAAGGCACAAAACTTATGATCCAGGTGGACTCCATAAAAGACTTTGGAGTTTCTGACCTGAACCATTATTGGGCAGCACGGTGGCACAGTGGTTAGCACTGCTGCCTCACAGCACCAAGGGTCCGGGTTCAATTTTGGCCTCGGGTGACTGTCTGTGTGGAGTTGCACATTCTCCCCATGTCTGCATGGGTTTCCCCCGGGTGCTCTGGTTTCCTTCCACAGTCCAAGTTAGGTTGATTGGCCATGCTAAATTGCCCCTAGTGTCAGGGGGATTAGCAGGGTAAATATGTGGGGTTACGGGAATAGGGCCTGGGTGGGATTGTGGTCGGTACAGACTCGATGGGCCGAATGGCCTCCTTTGGCACTGTAGGGATTCTATGATAACAAGTGTGGGATTGTGATGAGGTTGATGGACACCCAAATTATCGGCGCACAGGCCACGGATCCTTGCGATTTACTGAGACAAATGCTTTAACCAGGCCAATGAATGGAAAAATTCCGGTGTTGCTTTGGGATTTGCCAGGCAACAAAGCTGGTTGGCCAAAAACCACTTCAATCCAGGAATAAAACTTCAGTCTCTCCAAAGAGGAGATCTTGTAAAATGTATATTTTTAAAAACTAGTCATGAAATGCTTCACCGAGTACAAACCTGCTCAATCACCAACTGGAATTATAATCATAGACTTTTAGAAAGGACCATTCTGCCCATCACACCCATGCTATCTCTCTGATGCAGTTCTGCAAGGTCTTATTTCCCCGTAGCCTTTTACATTTTTCTTTATCAGGTACTTGCCCATTTCCATTTTAAGAGTGATTAAGGGCCCTGCTTCCAACATTAGACCTTGTGGGGCTTTCAGTACCTGAACAGCCCACGCCATATAAACAAAAAAACCTGAACAGCTTAAACAAAACTGGTTCAGTGAAGGTTGCTCTGTGGCAGTAACAACAACCGCAAGTTTCAGTTCAAACCAAACACTGTTATGTCTGTGGGCCAGTCAAGAAAATAATGGCTGGGATTCTCCGACCCCACCCGCGGCTGGGATTCTCTGAGCTTGCCTGCAGCTGGGATTCTCCGACCCTCGCCCGTGGCTGGGATTCTCCGACCTCGCCCCTGTGGCTGAGATTCCCAGACCTCGCCCGTGGCTGGGATTCTCCGACCTCACCCCCGGCTGGGATTCCCCAACCTCGCCCGCAGCTGGGATTCTCTAGTCCCACGGCAGTGAATAGAGCTTTGGCTGAGCGTCAAATTCCCCGTTCTCGCTGGCAGCGGTGGTGTGGCTAACGAGATCAGAGAATCCCGGCCGATGATTTTGAGAGGAGGATTCGTTGAAGAACTTAAGAAACTCAGATTCCCTGAGAAGGTGATGGAGAACAAGTATGTGACATTTGGTCGTGACATTGGCTGTTTCTGCAACCCATTTGGCGTATGGAAGACTTTGCTTTTATCTCGAAAAAATACATAATATTTTGCACATTAAAGTGACTGTATGTGTGTGTTTAGAATGTCTACGTCTCCACAATACCTTCAAGTAAAAGCGGCAAGTTTCCTGTCAATCCTATTGGATTTGGAATGTAATCCTCGTCACTTTGTGGTCACCTTCTGGATCTTTACTCATGAATTTATAATTTCAGTTAAACCAGATCATCTCTCACCTGCCAACCCGCTTCCTGGCAGAGCCTGCTTTCTTGCGACCATGGTTATGTGGTCAGGTTTGGGAGTTAAAACAGTCAGTGCTCCATGGCTTGCAGAGTCCCTGATCCTTGGTCAGAGTAAGACGTACCATTTTCAGCGCAAGGCTTAGCACTGTATTGTAAGTTCAAAATGTATATATTGTACATACTATAAATTAATTTTCTAGATAATGGTTTCTGAAGGCACAAGAGTTGCTGTGTGTCCATACAAAATGCAAGCTTTAAACGTTTTGGACTCTGTCCAATCTGCAGGGTATGGGCTACACTGCTGTGGCCACAGTTTCTGTTAATCCTCAGATGAACTGAGACAATGGTAGTTGTAGTAATAGGGTCTGGGACATGAAGGGTTAATGCGGGACTTAGTACAGTACCCGCCCACAATGAAGGCACATGATCCAGAGCCAGGGTCAGTCTAGAGATGGTTAAAGACCTGGATTGGAGGCATATCTGTATCCTCTGTGAAAACATGTACTGTAATAAGTCTTTGGAGGCAGAAGTCCCTCCACCAAATTCAAAATTTACAATTCCCACCACAGTATACAGAGTGCTATCAGTCAGCAGTCTACCTTCGGGGGTGCCAGAGGAACTGACACTCCCGATTAAATACAAGGAAAAGACTCCCTGATTGGCCCATCAATTGACTCCTTAATCAGGGAACTCTTTTCCTGTTGAACCAAATAAACAAAATCAAACTAACTCAGGGACAACTCAAAAAGGGGCAGCTCCCTAAAAGGAGGGGAACTGCCCGAAACAAAAGACAAAGCGGAAAGGAAACTTAAAACATCAAATTAAAATGTGATTAAGGGGGTCAATAATACACCCCAGTCCCTACGGTGCCCAGCGGGCACGGAAGGCATTAACAGTGCCCTCAGATACAGCAAGCTCCCTTTCCAGGGACACCCGGCCGCAAATATAGCCGCGGTAGAGGGGCAGACAGTCAGGTTGGACGACCCCCTTGACCGCCCGCTGCCTGGACCTGTTGATGGAACGCCTTGCCAGGCCCAGGAGCAGGTTCACAAGGAGGTCATCCTCCTTCCCCACCCCCCCCCCCCCCCCCCCCCCCCTCCACACCGGGTGCCTGTAGATCTGGAGCGTGGGACTGAAGTGCAAACAAAACATCAACAAAAGGAAGACTCCTTAATCAGGGAGTTCATATTCCAATATGCCAACCTCAGTGGCCTGATTGAAGTCATTACATGTACCTAGTTATGAGTTGTTAGCAAGGGCTAGCTGTGGATGACACAACCTACTTCATGGCATCTGAAGCAGGATTCATCAATTGTGGCCACCTTTCCGAATTAGTGCCGCTCGTGTGGTGATGGGTGCTTACGCATTGGGTGTTAGATACGAGATCCGAATATGTTGGCCCAACAATGATGAAAGAACAGAAATATCTGTTTTCTCCCATAGTCCAAAGATGGAAATCTCACACTTTATCTTTCTATCTATTAATATGAGTTATTTTTTGGATGTGCTATGTTAGTCAATCTTTGATACAATTCAATTCTGTTATATGACAAAGTTCTGTGTGTCTATTTAATTTTTTTCCCAGCAAGAATTTTTTCCCAGCCGCATGGTGGCACACAGTGGTTAGCACTGCTGTCTCACAGCGCCAGGGACCCGGGTTCAATTCCGGCCTCGGGTGACTGTGTGGAGTTTGTGCATTCTCCCCGTGTCTGCGTGGGTTTCCTCCGGGTGCTCCGGTTTCCTCCCACAGTCCAAAAGATGTGCGGGTTAGGTGGATTGGCCGTGCTAAATTGACCCTGAGTATCAGGGGGACTAGCGGGGTAAAAATGTGTGTGCCATGAGGATAGGGTGTGGGGGTAAGATTGTGGTCGGTGCAGGCTCGATGGGCTGAATAGCCTCTTTCTGCACTGTAGGGATCCTATGACTCTTTGAAAGCACTGTGCCAATTTGTAGTGAGTCCTTCATACATATTTCAAGGAATCCCCTTTTGAATGTCAGCGGAGAGTATCACTGGAAGAGGCACAGATTGTGTGTATGTTTGTATTCTGAATGTGTCACCGTTCTTGTGGCTTTAGGTCAGGTACCTTGTGGTGGCCCCTGATTGTCCGTGAAACAAGCCGTCACACGCTCGGCAGGCACAGGATGTTGTTTTCCTTCTGCTCTGTGTGTTGGCAGCGGAAGACATCTGGTGACCAGTGTGTTTGTTCGGGAGTGCGCTTCCGACAGCTCTCCCAGGGACAGCAGCTGGGCCCAGCTGCAGACACGTGTGCCTACAAGGGAAATCGATGACCCTCTCCGTCTGCTGTCAGAGGGCCGGGTCGCGGCCCCTGCTGCATTTGCCCATACAAGGGTCTCCGGCAGAAGGAAAGGCCACACAATTGTACATGCTGTTTATGATCCTCCTCCAGTGACTCCTGAGATTTGTCTTCAGTAGCTTTCTAATTACTTCGCTTTTAAAAACAAGCATGGATCAGCAATGAACTCAAATTCACTGCAGGAAACCAGTAAAGGAGCTACTCTACTGTTTTGCCTTGGTGTTTTGGTTTAAATCATCAAATTCTTGACATATAATGATATTATTAGTGCTGCACAGTGGCACAGTGGTTAGCACTGCTGCCTCACAGCACCGGGGACCCGGGTTCGATTCCCCACTTGGGTCACTGTCTGTGCAGAATCTGCCACATTCTCCCCGTGTTGGCGTGGGTTTCCTCCGGGTGCTCCGGTTTCCTCCCACAGTCTGAAAAACGTGTTGGTCAGGTGCATTGGCCGTGCTAAATTCTCCCTCAATGTACCCGAACAGGGGCCGGAGTGTGGTGACTAGGGGATTTTCACAGTAACTTCATTGCAGGGTTAGTGTAAGCCTACTTGTGACTAATAAATAAACTTTAACTTTAATTTTGAATACCCCTCTATCAACATCCTGGGGTTAACCAGAAACTGAACTTAAATACTTGGCGACACGGTGGCAAGCACTGCTGCCTCACAGCGCCAGGGACCCAGGTTCGATTCCCAGCTTGGGTCACTGTCTGTGTAGCGTTTGCACATTCTCCCCGTGTCTGAGTGGGTTTCTTCCGAGTGCTCCAGTTTCCTCCCACAGTCCAAAGATGTGTGGGTTAGGTGGATTGGCCACGCTAAATTGCCCCTTAGTGTCAGGGGGACTAACTAGGATAAATGCATGGGGTTATGAGGATAGGGCCTGGGTGGGATTGTGGTGGGTGCAGACTCGAAGGGCTGAATGGCCTCCTTCTGCACTGTACGATTCTATGATACTGTGGCTACAAGAGCAGCTCAAAGGCTGGAAATTCTGTAGCAGATACAGCATGTACCCATGAACTGCAAGGGAAGCAGTCCATGTCCAGACACAACATTCAGGCTTGGGATAATAAGTGGTAAGTAACGCTCGTGCCACACAAGGCAATGACCATCTCCAACAAGAATCTAACCATCTCCCCTTGACATTCAGCGACCTCATCAGCGTTGAATTCCCCACTGTCAACATCCTGGGAGTTGCCATTGACCAGAAACTGAACTGGATTAGCCATATAAATACTGTGACTACAAGAGCAGGTCAGGGACTCGGAATCCTGCGGCAAGTAACTCTTCTCCTGACTCCCCAAAGCCTATTCACAGTCTGCAAAGTACAAGTCAGGAATGTGATGAAACATGCTCCACTTACCTGGATGAATGCAGCTCCAACAACACTCAAGAGGCTCAGCCTTTGTGGACAAAGCAACCCACTTGAATGGCACTCCATCCAACACTTTCAACATTCACTCCCTCCACCACTAACACAGCAGTGTGTACCACCTACATTGCACTGCAGCAACTCATCAAGGCTCCTTGGACAGCATCTTCTTAAACCCATGACCTCTACCCCCCCCCCCCCCCCCCCCCCCCGAAAGGACAAGGGCAACAGACCCATGGGAACACCACAACCTGCAAATTCCTTTCCAAGGCACTCACCATCCTGATTTGGAAATATATCGCTGTTCCTTCACTGTTGTTGGGTCAAAATCCTGAAGCCCCCTCCCTGACAGCACTGTGGGTGTACCTACACCACATGGACTGCTGTGGTTCAAGAACGTGGCTCACCACCACCTTCCTAAGAGACAATTAGGGATGGGGAATAAATATTGACTTAGTCAGTGAAGCCCACATCCTGTGAAAAAATAAATGAATAAAAGGTGAGAAATATGAGAGCGAGTGGAAACAGCATTACGTTGATCTTTCTCTACACCCTAGCTATGACTGTAACAGTACATTCTGCACTCTCTCCTTTCCATAGAACCATAGAACCATAGAAAATTACAGCTCAGAAACAGGCCTTTTGGCCCTTCTTGTCTGTGCCGAACCATTTTATGCCTAGTCCCACTGACCTGCACTTGGACCATATCCCTCCACACCCCTCTCCTCCATGAACCCGTCCAAGTTTTTCTTAAATGTTAAAAGTGACCCCGCATTTACCACTTTATCCGGCAGCTCATTCCACACTCCCACCACTCTCTGCGTGAAGAAGCACCCCCCTAATATTCCCTTTAAACTTTTCTCCTTTCACCCTTAACCCATGCCCTCTGGTTTTTTTCTCCCCTAGCCTCAGCGGAAAAAGCCTGCTCGCATTCACTCTATCTATACCCATCAAAATCTTATACACCTCTATCAAATCTCCCCTCAATCTTCTACACTCCAGGGAATAAAGTCCCAACCTATTCAATCTCTCTCTGTAACTCAGCTTCTCAAGTCCCGGCAACATCCTTGTGAACCTTCTCTGCACTCTTTCAATCTTATTTACATCCTTCCTGTAACTAGGTGACCAAAACTGTACACAATACTCCAAATTCGGCCTCACCAATGTCTTATATAACCTTACCATAACACTCCAACTTTTATACTCGATACTCCGATTTATAAAGGCCAATGTACCAAAGGCACTCTTTACGACCCTATCCACCTGTGACGTCATTTTTAGGGAATTCTGTACCTGTATTCCCAGATCCCTCTGTTCAACTGCACTCTTCAGAGTCCTACCATTTACCCTGTACGTTCTACTTTGATTTGTCCTTCCAAAGTGCAATATCTCACACTTGTCTGCGTTAAATTCCATTTGCCATTTTTCAGCCCATTTTTCTAGTTGGTCCAAATCCCTCTGCAAGCTTTGAAAACCTTCCTCACTGTCCACTACACCTCCAATCTTTGTATCATCAGCAAACTTGCTGATCCAATTGACCACATTATCATCCAGATCATTGATATAGATGACAAACAACAATGGACCCAACACCGATCCCTGCGGCACACCACTAGTCACAGGCCTCCACTCAGAGAAGCAATCCTCCACAACCACTCTCTGGCTTCTTCCATTGAGCCAGTGTCTTATCCAATTTACTACCTCCCCATGGACACCTAGCGACTGAACCTTCCTAACTAACCTCCCATGAGGGACCTTGTCAAAGGCTTTCCTTCTCTATGAACGGTATGCTTTGTCTGTATAGCGCGCAAGAAACAATACTGTTCACTGTATGCTAATACATGTGGCAATAATAAATTAGTAAGTAGTCTCACAACACCAGGTTAAAGTCCAACAGGTTTATTTGGTAGCGCGAGCTTTTGGTGCGCTGCTCCTTCATGACCTGACGAAGGAGCAGCGTTCCGAAAGCTCGTGCTACCAAATAAACCTGTTGGACTTTAACCTGGTGTTCTGAGACTACTTACTATGCCTACCCCAGTCCAACGCCGGCAACTCCACATCAATAATAAATCAAATCGCAGAATCCCTACAATGCAGAGGGAGGTTAGTCTGTTTCTGATAGGTTTAATAGCCTACCTGTAACAAGCAGTAATTCTAGAATGTATTGGTGTGTATATATGCTCTGTAGGAAGGTGGTGGTGTGCCACGTTCTTGAACCACGGCAGTCCATGTGGTGTAGGTACACCCACAGTGCTGTCAGTCTTCATTGTGTACAAAGTGTAACCAGGTTTAGATTCTCCAATTGAGCAACTTCTAAGAATCTGAGCTGTTTTCCGATCACTTTGGTTATATTTTAGAGTCAGACTCAAGCAATATTTTATTTGGAGGAACCTATTGCGACCGAAATGAAACATTTATCTTCTGTAGTTGGCATGTTGCTGATAAGGAAACGTGGAAAGATATAAGGTTTTGGCTGGAGAATTGTGAACTATGTATTATTTTCCACTACAAGAAGAGCAAGAAAAAACCATCAGCTGCGTACAGTGGACGGTTCTTGCTGTTATCTTTCTGTCCTCGGACTTTTCAATACTTGAGTTTTGGTCGTTAAGATCCAAAAATCTCTTGTAACATTTTGCCACAATCTCGAAGCAAATTGAAACCCTCTTGAGTAAGTCAGAACACAGGCTCATCTGTGAAACAGTGTGAAATCTCGAGCTACTTTTAACACAGCTCGCTGCAGGAACCACACAGCGTCAGCTGGAAGGCCAGTCTCACACTCCAATCCATATGACCACCCCCCCACCCCCCATAGATTAAAACGGGGAAGAAGAGCTGAAGGAACTCCCTTAGCTATGGTCCCCTTTCAGCTGGAAATAAGATAGAGAATGCTGGATGTACCACAATGTAAGCGTTTTAACAACACCAGGTTAAAGTCCAACAGGTTTATTTGGTAGCAAATACCATTAGCTTTCGGAGCGCTGCTCCTTCGTCAGATGGAGTGGATATTTGCTCTCAAACAGGGCACAGAGACACAAAATCGAGTTACAGAATACTGATTAGAATGCAAATCTCTACAGCCAACCAGTTCTTAAAGATACAGTCAATGTGAGTGGAGGAGGGAGCATTAAGCACAGGTTAAAGAGATGTGTATTGTCTCCAGACAGGACAGCCAGCAAGTCCAGGAGGCAAGCTGTGGGGGTTACTGATAGTGTGACATAAAGCCAACATCTCGGTTTAGGCCGTCCTCATGTGTGCGGAACTTGGCTATCAGTTTCTGCTCAGCGACTTTGCGCTGTCGTGTGTCGTGAAGGCCGCCTTGGAGAACGCTTACCCAAAGATCAGAAGCCGAATGCCCATGACCGCTGAAGTGCTCCCCAACAGGAAGAGAACAGTCTTGCCTGGTGATTGTCGAGCGGTGTTCATTCATCCGTTGTCGTAGCGTCTGCATGGTTTCCCCAATGTACCATGCCTCGGGACGTCCTTTCCTGCAGCGTATCAGGTAGACAACGTCGGCCGAGTTGCAAGAGTAGGTACCATGTACCTGGTAGATGGTGTTCTCACGTGAGATGATGGCATCCGTGTCGGATGATCCGGCTGGGAATGTGGGATGATCTGTACCACAATGCCCAGCAACATCAGTCAAGAGACGGAAAAGGCACGCACCGTGGGAGAGGACCCTTCCTCACAGCTCAAGATCAGTCAAGCCCTCGCTAGGAAGACAAAGAGAAGTAGGGGTAGGCCATTCAATCCTTCATTTCTGCTTCACAATTCTATATAGTGGTGGCTGATCTTTTACATTGGACCATTATTGGGTGGGGGGAGAGGGGTGGGGGGGGAGGGGGATGGGGGTAGGGGGTGGGGTTGGGGGAACAACCATAAAAATACTGCAGCTACAAGAGCAGGTCAGATGTAACCCCGTTATTTAAAAAAGCAAGGGAGGAAACAGGGAATTACAGACCGGTTAATCTAACGTCATAGAATAGAATCATAGAAACCCTACAGTGCAGAAGGAGGCCATTTGGTTTGTCATGTCTGCACTGACCACAATCCCACCCAGGTCCTATTCCCGTAACACCACATATTTACCCTGCTAATCCCCTGACACTAGGGTCAATTTAGCACGGCCAATCCACCTAACCTGCACATCTTTGGATTGTGGGAGGAAACTGGAGCACCCGGAGGAAACCCACGCAGACACGGGGAGAATGTGCAGACTCCGCACAGACAGTGACCCGAGCCAGGAATTGAACCCGGGTCCCTGGCGCTGTGAGGCAGCAGTGCTAACCACTGTGCCACCGTGCGGCCCAGGGAGCAGGGAAAATGCTAGAGTCTATTATAAAGAATAACAGGACACTTAGAAAATATCAGTGGGATTAGACAAAGTCAACATGGATTTATGAAAGGGAAATCATGTTTGACAAACCTACTGGAGGTTTTTGAGGACAAAATTAGTAGAATAGGAAAGGATGGACCAGTGGGTGTGGTGTAGGTTTGATTTTCAGAAAGCTCCTGATAAAGTTCCACAGAAGAGGTTAGTGCGCAAAATTGAAATGCATGGGATTGGGGGTAATATATTGGCATGGATTGAGAATTGGTTAGCAGACAGGAAGCGGGGGGCCTATGCAAGGTGGGGGAGCGTGACAGGGGGAGCATGTTGGGGTTCTGTCAGGAGACTCTTGGGGAGGGTCCTGATCTGCCAATGCCCCGGCAACCCATGTTGTTATGAGGACTAGCAATGCCGCGCCGACTGTAGGGGGAGAGGGGTCCGATGTCCATAGTGGGGAGTGGGGTTGAGAAGAGCTCTCCCAGTTCAATAGGAGATTGGGGTACCCTGTACAACGCCACCCGAGGATTCTGCAGCCGGCTCCCCTGGTGCACAAAGCTCCCAACATGGCCAATCCATCTAAACAGCACACCTTTGGGGTGTGGGAGGAAACCGGAGCACCCGGAGGAAACCCACGCAGGAACGGGGAGAATGTGCAGACTCCGCACAGTGACCCAAGACTGGAATTGAACCCGGGTCCCTGGCGCTGTGAAGCAGCAGTGCTAACCACTGTACCACACAAATTATGATGGGGCTTGATCGTGTAGATCATCGAATCATAGAAACCCTACAGTACAGAAGGAGGCCATTCGGCCCATCAAATCTGCACCAACAACAATCACACTCAGGCCCTATACCCGCAACCCCACATATTTACCCTGCTGACCCCTCTAACATATACATCCCGGGACGCTAAGGGGCAATTTAGGATGGTTAATCAACCTAACCTGCACATCTTTGGACTGTGGGAGGAAACTGGAGCACCCGGAGGAAACCCACGCAGACACGGGGAGAACGTGCAAACTCCACACAGACCCAAGCTGGGAATCGAACCCGGGTCCCTGGAGATGTGAGGCAGCAGTGCTAACCACTGTACCCCTGTGCCGCCCCATTATTAAGATATTAAGAAAATGTAGGGAAGTCCAAAACCAGACGTCATAAAGACAAAGTAGTCAAGAATAAGGAATTGAAGAGGTACATCTTTATCTTAAGGGAATGGTATTAGAACATAGAATGTGTGAGCACAGGGGGCAGCTGACTCATTTAAGGGGAATCTTGCGAAGTACATGAGGCAGAAAGGAGTTTGAGGTAAAGTAAGATATGAGGAGTTACCAGAATAGACCAGTTGGGCCGAATGGCCTGTTCTTGTGCTGTAAATTCTTAACACCAGACAATCTAAAAGTACTTTTTGTTAGGCTAGCCTGTCGCTGCCCTTGATGTTGGAATAATTCTCAACGCTCAAGGCTGCTCTGTGACTCATGTTTACTACAGCGTGGATTGCTAATTCTTGATTAATTCATTTTTTTTCTCAGTACCTTACAAGTTGGTATCACACTTCCAGCCCGAACTACAAGATTCCTCGTTCTCCACAGGACTCATGCCCAGAGGGAGCTGGGAGGATAGCTGTTAATTCTAATTTGGTTTCCACTGCTATCAAGAGACCCTGCTGTGGGAAATAGTGTTGTACTGTGTTCAGTGTGAGGTTATGTTACTTGTCTGTACTTTTAAAGTGAGGGAGAATCAACACAGTCCAGGTACAATTTCTGTCCTCATTCTGTCGGAGTCCTGTATCTCTGGCGAGAACAACCAGGTGCATTTATATAGCGCCTTTAACGTGGTAAAATGTTCCCGGGCATTTCGCGGTCGTATTATGGGAGAAAATGCCAAAAATAGGGCAATGGATAGGGTTAGAAGATTGAGAAGGGAGAGTGCACCACGCCACAATCACAGAGCATATCAATGGTGGCACAAGTGGTTAGCACTGCTGCCTCACAGCGCCAGGGACCTGGGCTCGATTCCCAGCTTGGATCACTGTCTGTGTGGAGTTGGCACGTTCTCCCCATGCCTACGTGGGTTTCCTCTGGGTGCTCCAGTTTCCTCCCACAGTACATAGATGTGTGTGTTAGGTGGATTGGCCACGCTAAATTGACCCTTAGTGGCTGGGGGATTAGCAGGGTAAATGTGTGGAGTTACGAAAGACGTGCTGGTTAGGGTGCATTGGCCGTGCTAAATTCTCCCTCAGTGTACCCGAACAAGCGCCGGACTATGGCGACGAGGGGATTTTCACAGTAACTTCATTGCAGTGTTAATGTAAGCCTTACTTGTGACTAATAAATAAAGTTAAAAGATTGTGACTTTGATGGGGCCATTTCAGTGCAGTGGCAGGGGTAGAAACCTAATTGTAGGAGATCGAAAATGAATTTCCGACGTCCAATGTTAATTGCTTTTGACTAACCTATGGGTCTTTGCCTGAGGTTGAGAGGTTAGGTAATCGAAAACTATTTTTCATTAAGCTAGTCTTTCACTGCCCTTGGTAATTTCAAATAAATTCCGCTCCTCACAGGAGCATTAGTATAATATATATATATTCAAATTTTGCCGTGGCAGCCAGGGAATATAAATTCAATTAATGAATAAATCGGGAATAAAAGGCTAGTTTCAGCAATGCTGACCTTGGAGCCTCCAGTTTGTCCTGAAATCTCGCCCCACTACGTTCATGCCCTTTAGGGAAGGAAATCTGCCCTTCCTACCTGGTCTGGCCTACATGTGACTCCAGACCCACTGCAATGTGGTTGAGTTGCCCCTGCCATGGGGGGGGGGGGGGGGGGTGACACAGTGGCGCAGTGGTTAGCGCTGCTACCTCATAGCGCCAGGGACCCAGGTTCAATTCCGGGTCACTGTCTATGTGGAGTTTGCACGTTCTCCCCGTGTCTGCACGGGTTTCCTCCGGGTGCTCCGGTTTCCTCCCACAGTCCAAAGATGTGTGTGGGTTACGTTGATTGGCCATGCTAAGTTAACCCTATTGTCAGGGGGATTAGCTAGGGTAAATGTGCGGGGTTATGGGAATAGGGGCTAGATAGGATTGTGGTTGGTACAGACTCGATGGGCTGAATGGCCTCCTTCCACCCTCTGAAATGATCTGGCAAACAATCTGGTCGAGGGCAAACAAAGATGGGCAAATGGGCTGAGGCAGCGACGCCCACATCCCGTGAATAGCCATTCAAGATGGCGCCGGAGCGAGGGGGACATCTTGCGAGCTGTCCCCAGCATACCCTCTAATTCTATCTTTTACTCTCGTTCTGTGCTTTTAAAACTCTTTTAAGCTCTCTAATATATTAAGTTGATCTTTCTCTGCACCCTAGCTATGATTGTAACACTTGGGGGGGGGCGATTCTCCCCAAGACAATTCTAAGTGTCGAATTCGCGTAAAAACGGGAGTAAATCAGCGGGAGTTTCAGAATGAATCTCCCACACTCTGTGCACTGAGGAATGCCTCAGCATGAATCACGCTGAAATTCAGTGACTGGGGCCTATTCCCACTGGCGAGGCTGGTAGCGTAGCGCTGAGTGGGCCACAGCGCATGCACCGATCTGTCAGCGTCCAGATCAACGCATGTACAGTGGCCCTGCACTGCCGGCCTCCCGATCGCTGGCAGCCCTATCGCGACCCCGCATCGCCCGCCCTCCCCCCCACCAACGGCCCGATTGCGATGTGCTGACCTCAGCCAGGTGAATGAGGTTGGCTTGCTAGAGTATGAACTACCTGATGAGTCTTCCCTGTGTTAATTTGATTTAGTTTCAATACAAAATGGCCCAGAGGGGCAATTTTTTCACACAGAGAGTGGTGAGTGTCTGGAACAAGCTGCCAGAGGTAGTAGTAAAGGAGGGTACAACTTTGTCTTTTAAAAAGCGTTTAGACAGCTACATGGGTAAGATGAGTAAAGAGGGATATGGGCCAAATGCGGGCAATCGGGACAAGCTTAGGGGTTAAAAGAATAGGGAGGCATGGACAAGTTGGGCCGAAGGGCCTGTTTCCATGCTGTAAACCTCTATGACTCTATGATTCTATGAGTACTCATCACAGGCTTTGAACATCGAACACTTCCATCTGCCTCTCAGTGGCTGACGTTGCTGGGGATATGGAAACCAAGACTCTCAAATCCAGAAGGAGGATTCCACAATCTGCACTCCACTAAGGAGCCACACATGGAGAGAGCGTGGGTCAGGTCGGCACTGTGTTAATTCTCTGACCTGTCCTCCTGTGGCTGCAGGATCACCACTCAAACACAGCTCAGAAATGCTCACCTAAAGAAAAGGCAAATTCTCCCTGTGGGACTAACAAATGATATCTGAAAGTCTTGTCCTCTCAATACCACTCCTCCAACAAGACAGACTTTCCACCTTTTACTTCCATCTCACAAGCAATCTTTTTCTTTTCATTTAATTTGATTTATTATTGTCACATGTATTAACATGCAGTGAAAAGTATTGTTTGTCGTGTGCTATACTGATAAAGCATACCGTTCATAGAGTACATAGGGGAGAAAGAAAAGAGAGGATGTAGAATATTGGGGGGATTGGGTCTGCGGGCGGTTGGGGGGAAGAAATCAAGGTGGGTTGGTGGGGGTGCGGTCAAGGCTGGCTCGGACATATTTGGGGGGCCAGCATGTAATAACTCCACGGAGGCGAAAGTCCCGTCACCAAGTTACTTTATTTACACCGTACATCTGTACACAGCCAGCTCTCCAGTTGCTCCCTGCTGAATGCAGGCTGGGAGTCTGACGCACCTGCTTTAAATAGGGAGCATGAGGCTCCCTGATTTTACCATCAATTAAGACTCATCAGGTAGTAACTTCAACAAGACGTCCCAACTTCTGTGTTCAATGTTCTGACCAATGAAACCGAGCATGCCGAATGCCTTCTTCACCACTCTGTCCACCTGTGACTCCACTTTCAAGGAGCTATGAACATGTACCCCTAGATCTATTTGTTCTGGAACTCTCCCCAATGCCCTACCATTAACTGAGTAAGTCCTTCCCTAGTTCAATCTACCAAAATGCATCATTTATTTAAATTAAACTCCATCTGCCATTCGTCAGCCCACTGGCCCACTTGATCAAGTATACTCGGAATGTGCTTACCCACCCCCCCTCCCCCCCCCGGCCCCCCTCACTGCCATGGCAGGAGAAGAACTCATCAGTGACTGACGCATGCAAAACCACTTCCCACCACTCAGTGGCACAACTGGATGGAGTTCTCATTCAACAATTCCTTCTTTAACTTTTCTCATTTCCCCCAAATAAAAGATGCAGTTCTTTGTGCCCACGTGGATCCCGTTTTACAACAGGATAAAACCCATCATATTTCCAGCAACAAAGGCACGTAGGAATTAGGAGCAGAAGGAGGCAATTCAGCCCTTCGAGCCTGCTCCAACATTCAATCAGATCATGGCTGATCTTTGCCTGGTCTCAAATCCACCTCCCCACCTGTTCCCCAAATCCCTTTATCCCATTTTTAAAATCAGAAATATATCCATCTCCTTCTTGAAACCATTCAATGATTCAGACTCCACCGCGCGATGGGGCAGCGAGTTCCACAAATTCACCACCCTCTACGAGAAGTATTTCCTCCTCATCTCAGTTTTAAATCGATCGCCTCTCAACCTATACCTGTTCGAGATTGCCCCAAAAGGAGAAACATTTGATCTGCGTTTATCAATCCCTTTTAGTATTTTATGTACCTCAATCAGATCCTCTCTCATCCTTCTAAACTCCAGCGAGTATAAGCCCAAACAAAAACAGAGAATACTGGAAAATCTCAGCAAGCCTTGCAGCATCTGTGGAGAGAGAATAGAGTCAATGTTTCAAGTCTGGATGACCCTTCGTCAGAGTATAAAGCCCAAACTCTTTAATCTCTCCTCGTGTGTCAACCCTTTCATCCGGTTCAGCATACTTGGTTTCATTGGTCAGAACATGGTCAGATCATTGGTCAGAACATTTCATTGGTCAGAACATGGTCAGATCAGCCATGATCTTGTTGAATGGCGGGGCAGGCTCGAGGGGCGAGATGGCCTACTCCTGCTCCTATTTCTTATGTTCTTATGTAACATTGAATACAGGAGTTGGGACGTCTTGTTGAAGTTGTACATTGGTACGGCCACACTTGGAATACTGTGTACAGTTCTGGTCACCCTATTATAGAAAGGATATTATTAAACTAGAAAGAGTGCAGAAAAGATTTACTAGGGTGCTACCGGGACTTGATGGTTTTAGTTACAAGGAGAGGCTGGATAGACTGGGACTTTTTTCCATGGAGCGTAGGAGGGTTAGGGGTGATCTTATAGAAGTCTATAAAATAATGAGGGGCATAGATCAGCTAGATAGTCAATACCTTTTCCCAAAGGTAGAGGAGTCTAAAACGAGAGGGCATAGGTTTAAGGTGAGAGGGGAGAGATACAAAAGGGTCCGGAGGGGCAATTTTTTCACACACAGGGTGGTGAGTGTCTGGAACAAGCTGCCAGAGGTAGTAGTAAAGGCGGGTACAATTTTGTCTTTTATAAAGCATTCAGACAGTTACATGGGTAGGATGGGTATAGACGGATATGGGCCAAACGTGGGCAACTGGGACTAGCTCAGTGGTTAAAAAGTAGGAAAGCATGGACAGGTTGGGCTGAAGAGCCTGTTTCCATGCTGTAAACTCGATGACTCTATGACTCTAAGTGTTACAATGGACTTGAGACATGTTTCTCTCTCCACATATGTTGCCAGAGCTGCTGGGTTTTTCCAGCAGTTTCTGCTTTTTTATTGACTTTTGCCCCTTCAGATCGAAAGGGGACTTCTTCATTTCTGGTGCTTTCAGTCTAAGTTGATCTTTTCTTTTTATCTGCACTGTATCTGCCACACCAACAGCACTGGGTTTCATTGGGGTTAAACAACAATGGGGTCAAATGATAGTTGTACTTGTCCAACAGCGGATGACGCTTCGCTTGCGTCTACGGAATGACCCTGATGACTGATCCCGTGAGCACAGTGGGAGTGTTTGTTTGTGGCCAAACTGGAGCAGAGACGAGTGGCTTTCTTAAATTCAATAAAAACCCTCCTTTCATATTGTGCCAGAACGGCACGCTATAGTCCAAAGTTCATAGTTGAAAGCTAACACATTGAGATTACTCATCTGCTGTTGTGTGCTGACATGTCTTGAACGTGTTTTTGTGTGTGCTGCCTTTCTTTATTTGGTCTGCGCTCCGGAGCAGCTGACTAAATACTTCATGTGCAACAAGATGAAAAGATCCAAGTGTTCTTTGAAGTGCAATTAAAAGTAAATCCTGTTTTGTATATTCTTGTTTTTCCTATCTTTGAGGTCCGTGATTGCTTGTAAGTGCTGGAGTGTGTCTCTTGAGTGAAGACTTATGATGTACATGACTTGCATGTGACAACTCCCACTCATCCTAAAGAACTTGGCATCAGAGTCAAGGAGGCCAAAATAGGAGCAATTCGACCTGAACCATAGAATTATAGCCCTTGGGCTGATCCTGTGTTTGGGGGAGTGGGGATAGAGAGGGCAAAACGGACTGTTCTTATTTGCTTTTATTTTAATGCTTTATTCCACACCATTTCTCCTCCTACCTTCAAGGAGTCCTGCTCTTCTCTCCGATTCCGCTCCACCTGAGAATCAAAGGCCGCAATTTTACCGTCCCGCCCGCCACGGGAATCGGATCAGGCGAGGGGCGGATCCTGGAAAGGTCTGTTGACCTCAGGCGGGAGTTTACTGTTTCGGGGCAAGCGAGGCCATAAAATCCCGCCCATAGATTCACTACAGTGCAGGAAGAGGCTATTCGGTCCATCGGGTCTGCACCGACCCTCCAACAGAACATCCCACTCAGACCTTATACCTGTAACCCCATGTATTTACCCCACCAATCTCCCTACCCTACGCATCATGGAACACTAAGGGGCAACTTAGCATGGCCAATCCACCTAACCCACACATCTTTGGAGTGTGGGAGGAAACCGGAGCACCCGGAGGAAACCCACGCAGACACGGGGAGAACATGCAAACTCCAAAGACGTGCGCGTTAGGTGGATTGGCCATGCTAAATTGCCCCTTGGTATTAAGGGGGACTAGCTAGGGAAAATGCATGGGGTTATGGGGATAGAGCCTGGGTGGGATTGTGGTCGGTGCAGACTCGATGGGCCGAATGGCTTTCTTCTGCACTGTCGGGATTCTATTCTATTCTATTCCACACAGACAGTCACCGAGGCTGGAATCGAACTCGAATCCCTGGCACTGTGAGGCAGCAGTGCTAACCACTGTGCCACCCCCACTTCCCCCTTTCCAACTATATAATCCCTCACATTTCTATCCCTCTTCAATTCTGCCATACGGATCCGAAACGTTTTAACTCTATTTCTCTCTCCACAGACGCTGCCAGACTTGCTGAGTCTATCCAGCATTTTATTTCAGATTTTCAGCATCTGCGGTACTTTGCAGGTGGGGGGCCGTTATTACTTTTCAATCACTCTCTGACTACGCCGCTGTTTTTCTTTCTCCTCTGGATCTGTGCAGCTTTCAAAAGTCGCTGCTTGGCAACGGAACAATTGATTTTGTTACAGATGTGCTTAAATTGTCATTTAGTCACTGTCAGTGAGGTTGGCTGTCTTCAGTCTGTTGGAGGACTGAATTCTCGCATGGCAGTGGTTGTTCTTTTTCTTAAGAAAAATAGGGCAGATTTTGTCTTCCTGAAGGTGAAAGATTCTCTCGTGTTTGGCCCCAAAGATGCCATCCCCAGATCAGATACCGTGCGGCCAGACATACGGTAAAGTGCCAGTTACTGTCCCCATTAACATCCATCTTAGTTGCGTCTGGCAATTACTAGTCCAACAAATCCTCACAACATTTAAGAAGCATTTACATGAGCGCTTGAAACGCCATAGCGTTCAAGTCTATGGACCAAGTGCTGTAAAATTGGGATTACAATAGGTAGGTGCTTGATAACCAGTGCAGACATGATGGGCCGAATGGTCTCTATCTGTGCTATAAAACTCTATGACACTTCCAGTGTTGATTTTCCCCAACTGTACACTGGTCTCTTTTCCTTCTGGTCATTCTGCATGAGATTGTCAAGTTATGTCGCAGCTTTGTGTTCAAACTCAACCCCAGGAAATGTCTGTAAGATTATGAGAAATAGGATCAAGAGTAGAGTTGGCCGATCAAACCTGGTCCGCCATTCGACAAGATCATGGCTGATTTGATTGTGGTGTTAATTCTACTTTACTGTCTGTCTTCCATAACCCTTGACTCAAAAGGGGAGGCAGTGGCTCAGTGGTATTGTCGCTGGATTAGTAATCTGGAGACCCCGGGTAGGATCTGGGGTCCCGGGTTCGAATCTCACCATGGCAGATGGTAATATTTGAATTCAATAAAAATCTGGAATTAAGAATCTACTGATGACCATGAAACCATTGTCGATTGTCGTAAAAACCCATCTGGTTCATTAATGTCCTTTAGGGAAGGAAATCTGCCATACTTATCTGGTCTGGCCTATACGTGACTCCAGAGCCACAGCAATGTGGTTGACTGTCAAATGCCCTCTGAGATGGAGGGCAATTCGGGATGGGCACTAAATGCTGGCCCTGCCTGCGATGCCCACATCCCATAAATAAACAAAAACACCCTGTCTAACTCAGCCTCAAATATATTCAATGACCAAACTTCTACATGTCTCCATGGAAGAGAATTCCAAAGATTAACAACCCTCTGAAAGATTAAGTTTCCTCTTAATCTCTGTCTTAAAGGGGACATCTCTCATCTTTACACTGTTTCCCCTAATTCAAGATTCCCCGCAAAGAGAGAACATCTTCCGAGCATCTACTTTGTTAGGCCCCCTCGGAGTCCTATGGCTGTTACTTCTGGTGGACTGGCAAGTGAGTTGGACTGCGATTCCACTCGAAAGTATTTATCTGGAAATCCAGGTGATCCTATAGAATCATGGAATCCCTACAGGACAGAAGGAAGCCATTCGGCCCATCGAGTCTGTACCGACCACAATCCCACCCAGGCCCTATTCCTGCAACCCCACATATTTAAACCGCTACTCCCCCTGACATGGGTGGCACGGTGGCACAGTGGTTAGCACTGCTGCCTCACAATGCCAGGGACCCGGGTTCAGTTCTGGCCTCAGGTCACTGTCTGTGTGGAGTTTGCACGTTCTCCCCATGTCTGCGTGGGTTTCCTTTGGGTACTCCGGTTTCTTCCCACACTCCAAAGATGTGAAGGTTAAGTTGATTGGCCATGCTAAATTGACCCCAATGTCAGGGGATTAGCAGGGTAAATATGCGGGGTTAAGGGGATGGGGCCTGGGTGGGGTTGTGGTCGATGCAAACTCAATGGGTCAAATGGCCTCCTTCTGCACTGTAGGGATTCTATGATTCTGTGACACTAGGGTAAATTTAGCATGGCCAATCAACCTAACCTGCACATCTTTGGACTGTGGGAAGAAACCCACGCAGACACGGGGAGAAGGTGAAAACTCCACATAGACAGTCACCCAAGGCCAGAATTGAACCCGGGTTCTTGGCGCTGTGAGGCAGCAGTGCTAACCACTGTGCCACCCCTTTTAAGTGTTTGCTTCACAAGTGAACTGACATTTACTAAATTCTCACTCCCTTGATCCTTATGTTTCCAGAAAGATCAAGCTAGCAGGTTCAGTACTGACTGATTTAACCCAATCGGATAGTGTCTTAGGTAAATTCTCACAACGTAATGGCCTTCACTATGGTCATAATATGTGGCCATGAATTAATCAACGACATTGTAATTTCAATCCCTTCATTCCACATTACACATTCTATTAGTTACAGTTTGGCGGCCTGATAATGACACATTTATCCCAACTCTCTGTTTCCTGTGAGTTAACCTATACGCTCTCCATGTTAATATCTCATTCCCAACTCCATGAGTTCTTTCTTGAATGATAATCTTTTAGGCGGCATCTTCTCAAATGCCTTTTGGAAATCCAAATGCACTACATCTACTGGTTCTCCTTTATCCACCCTGCTTGTTACACCCTCAAAGAGTGCTAATCAATTCGTCAAACATGCTTTACCTTTCCCGAAACCATGTTGAATCTGCCTGACCATCATAGAATCTTCACTGAGCAGAAGGAGGCCATTGGGCCCATTGGCTGATATTTTACAGTGCCGCCCAACACAGGAATCGTGGCCATGCTAAATTCTCCCTCAGTGTACCCGAACAGGCACCGGAATTTGGCGATGAGGGGATTTTCAAAGTTAAAAAGTTAATTTAGTAGTCGCAAGGCTTAAATTAACACTATAATGATGTTACTGTGAAATTCCCCTCGTCGCCACATTCCTGCGTCTGTTCAGTTCAATGCACCCTAACCAGCACATCGTTCAGACTGTTGGAGGAAACCGGAGCACCTGGAGGAAACCCACGCAGACATGGGGAGAATGTGCAGACTCCGCGCAGACAGTGACCCAAGCTGGGAATCAAACCTGGGTCCCTGGCGCTGTGAGGCAGTAGAGCTAACCACTATGCCACCGTGCTGCACTATTCGCACTAACTTCATTGCAGTGTTAATGTAAGCCTACCTGTGACACTAATAAATAAACTTTAACTTTTTGATTTGATTTGATTTATTATTATCACATGTAGTAGTATACAGTGAAAAATATTGTTTCTTGCGCGCTGTACAGATAAAGCATACCGTCCATAGAGAAGGAAATGAGAGAGTGCAGAATGTGGTGTTGCAGTCATAGCTAGGGTGTAGAGAAAGATCAACTTAGTGCAAGGTAGGTCCATTCAAAAGTCTGACGGCAGCAGGGAAGAAGCTGTTCTTGAGTCAGTTGGTACGTGACCTCAGACTTTTGTATTTTTTCCCGATGGAAGATGGTGGAAGAGAGAGTGTCCGGGGTGCGTGGGGGTCCTTAATTATGCTGGCTGCTTTGCCGAGGCAGCGGGAAGTGTAGACAGAGTCAATGGATGGGAGGTTGGTTTGCGTGATGGATTGGGCTACATTCACGACCTTTTGTAGTTCCTTGCGGTCTTGGGCAGAGCAGGAGCCACACCAAGCTGTGATACAACCAGAAAGAATGCTTTCTATGGTGCATCTGTAAAAGTTGGTGAGAGTCATAGCTGACATGCCAAATTTCCATAGTCTTCTGAGAAAGTAGAGGCGTTGGTGGGCTTTCTAAACTATAGTGTCAGCATGGGGGGACCAGGACAGGTTGTTGGTGATCTGGACACCTAAAAACTTGAAGCTCTCGACCCTTTTTGATGAAGGAGAAAGATATGGTGTGAAGTGTCTCCTATGGTATAGTTCAGGTTAAAAACTGCATGCAGTGCTCTCGCAAAAAAACCCCACAGATATGATGGAACGAATGGCCTCATTCTGTCCTCAACCTTTTTGGTGCCATTATGTCTGCAGCATGTAACTTTGGGGCAAGGTTAATGGAAAGAAAAAAATAATCAGACGCTGGTAAAAATTACACAGCGAAAGACTTTTAATAAGAGCAATCGACTAGAGTGAGGAACCTTTTTTAATCCAATTATTTTTCTGAACAGAACTCCATTGAAAAGTGTGTGCAATGATCCCAATAGTTAATACTCTGTTCTGTAACCATTAAAGTCCAGCTAAATTACCAATGCAAACTTTCTAATATTGCAAGAAATAGAACTGGAGCCTTTCTTACAAATGGGGTTTGCAAACATTCAATCTTGAATTTATTTTTGAACTTGAGTTTCCTCCGTAGTCCCATGAGAGACTCAGTAAGTGAGGATGGGATCTTGTTAGTGTTCTTTTTTGTTCTGTTCATGCGATCCATTGGTGTTTGCATCTTGCGGAGTAGTGCGTGTGGAAAGATGAATACACTCCAACCGCAAAAATCAAATGTAACTGCAGAATCGGAAGCTGTAATGTCTATTAATCATCTTAATGTAGGCTGTTACCTTAGATACTGAAAGCGCTTGGCAACAATAACTATAACACATCTGTCAGCAGCTGGTCTATATTATATATCCCTATAATTGCAAATCGTGACTGTGCATTCTGAGCATGTTCTAGTCTAAACACGATTGATCTTTGCAACAGTATTGTGCTGATACTAATTTGAATGAATGCCAGAAACAAACAATGGCAGATCTTCATTCTCTCTCTCCTTCACCATGTTTTGCCTGATGTGTTCCTTCTCAACCTTCATTCTCCTACTCCCGTCACATGCATACCCAGTTTGCATCCAATCTTCTATTCATTCTTGGGATGTAGGGGAGGCTGTAACAGGAATTTTCTGGTGTGTCCCTCTGCAGGGGTCTTGTACTCAGTTGAACTCAACCAATACAGAGACCACGAAAGGCAGCATGTGGTTAAAGAGCGAAAAGAAGTTTATTGCTAATGCATGCATCAGGAGAAAAGATAGTCAGCAAGCACCAGCTACCCCTTCTGACGTAACAGCCCAAGTGTGAGATTGATATACTCTTCTGAACACTTCGATTTCCTGCCCAGCCAAACTGGAGGGTCCAATTACAATATTACACATTATTATCTTAGCCAATAATGCTCTACCTGTCAGCAGCATTAGGAGTTCATTAGTCCATTGCACCTGAAAGTTCTTCCCTCATTACTGGGAAACTTAATTACGTAAATCCGATAGATTCAAGGATATTGCTATCACCCCCAAATTTTAATTGGTAAAGGGAGTCAAATCCCTTGCCTATGTCCAGTCCCATTATCAGCGTGAGAAACCGTACCAACCTCACTAACCATGAGCTACTGCGCTCCCGTACATCCCAAAGCCCTGATTAACTTGCAGCTGCCTGACTCAAGCTGATAAGGAGAACTGCCCTCTCTGTGCTCCATTGTCTCAAAAGAATTTGGTTGGTCTACCACTGTCCATTTCCCATCATGCTGTGCAATTAGATCACCCATTGGCCAAGGATTACAAATCACGTTAAAAATACAGATTAATTTCATAATACTTAGTTAAATTGTGGTTACAGACAATACCTTTGCATATGGCATTAGGCACATCTTTACCTTAATCTAGTCTACTTATTATAGTAAATTTGAAATGAAAGGCTTTTATACTATAAGTTTTATATTACCCTCCTTCAGAGGCAATGGCCGAGTGGTATTATCACTAGACTATTCATCCAGAAACTCAGCTGATGTTCTGGGGACCCTGGTTTGAATCCCGCCACGGCAGATGGTGGAACTTGAATTTAATTTTTAAAAATCTGGAATTAAGAAGCTACTGATGACCATGAAACCATTGTCGATTGTCAGAAAAACTCATCAGGGTCACTAATGTCCTTTAGGGAAGGAAATCTGCCATCCTTACCCGGTCTGGTCCACATGTGACTCCAGAGCCACAGCAATGTGGTTGACTCTCAACTGCCCTCGGGCAACTAGGGATGAGCAATAAATGCTGGCCCAGCCAGCGATGCCTATGTCCCGTGAATGAATAGAAACAAAATTAGCAAGGCCTGCATCTATTGCCCATCCCTAATTCCCATTGGCTGGTGCTGAGCCACCTTCTTGGTTCTTTTCTATCTGTGTGGTGTAGTATACCAGAGTGCTGTTTGCTGGGGAATCCCGGGATTTTGCGATGAAGGAATGGTGATGTACTTCCAAGTCAGGATGGTGAGTTGGAGAGAAATTTGAAGCGGATGCTGTTCCCATGCATCCGCTGCTCTTGACTTCCTGGTGATGATGGTTGTGGGTTTGGAAGGTGCTGTCAAAGGAAGTTGGTGACTTGTTGCCAAGTATCTTATGCAGAGCACACGCCTATGGAATTTCCCCTTAACCTTCTCTGCTCTAAAAAGAATAACCACGGTTTCTCCATGCAACTTAAGTCTTTCATCCCTGGTACCATTCTAGTAATCCCCTCTACAAACTCTCCGAGGCCTTGAAATCCTTTGTGAAATGTGATGCACAGAATTGGCCTCAGAACCCCCCACTGGGGCCCAACCAATGTTCCATCAACATATAGCGTACCATCCCTTCCTCTGTGAGGCATCTATTTACTAAACTAAAGGATCCTAATACCTTTTAGGCGTGTAGCATTGTGAGATGTTTCCATCTAAGTTATTTCATCTTGATTAGCTATGTTCTATCAGCGATGCCTCAATAATCCTTCTTGTCATATTGTCCCATTGAGAATCTAATCTTCAAGGGCACTATTATTCCGTAGATGTTAGCTGAGTGCGTGTAACTATATCCTTGGCATTAGCTCTGTCATCCTGCAACACAAACAAATTTGTTTCATTTGTTAATAAAATGCTGCTGTTCTACAAAGAGCCAGGATATTTAGTTAACTACATGTAAATGAATTCTAAGTGATTTGCACTTCCATCACTAAGCTCTTGGTTGACTAATAGCAAGACTGGTGCTGAATCAATAAACCCCAGTTGGTTTCACTGAATTGACAGATTTTCTGATTTGAATATGTGGGAAATGAGCTAGGGCTCGCGTAAATGTTTCCTTTTAAACAAATGTTCCAATGTCTACTAAGTGCCACAAACTGTACCGACAAGTATTGAGGTCCAAAGATTGCCTTGGCAGCCGAGAGAGTGGCATCTGGTATTTGAGACTGCCAGAGACCAAAAGGCACCGTAGCACATTAGAAACCGCGCTGACTACCCAAGGGGAGTATTTCACATGAACAGATTGTAACTGGATTCATTTTAATATCAACTCGGAAATCTGTCTCTGACCAGAAAGCCTCTCAAGTAAGTGGAGGGAGTAATTATTTTTCTCTTTGCTGAAAAGTTAATCAGGTAGCTAGCTCGGTTATACCTCTCAATAGAGTCCTTTTGTTTTTCCAACAATTTATCACCCTTTTGGCTGATCAAAAATCCAGAGTTCTTCATGACATTGAATTGCTTTGATTGTAACTGGAGCTCAGCGAGAACTGTGAGGTCTATTGCAAGACAGCTTTGTTCGCTGTAGATATCATAAAATTCTATAACATTGTATCCTAACTGTGTGAGCTCTGAGGGATATAAGTTCATGCCCATCCTCTATGTTAAGTTATGCTTTGGCTAGCAATGTAGGTTGTTTTTAACCAGTTATCTTTAAGTCTTTGGCATCAGCGAGATGTGAATCGAGCTCCCTTGATGGGCTACTGAGTGTGTACAGTGACTGATGGGGTACAGAGCCATTCAGGCCTGATAGGTCCCAGGATCATTCGGTGAGCTGTGCTCAACTTACTGATCTCAGGGCAGCGTTGCAAGTGACCTCAGGGTTGCTAAGCACAAGAGGGACAAAGTTGGACATGGATCCTACTCCACATCACCATTGCTATTGGAAATACCTTCTGTGATGACCATTGGTAACTCCGGCTTCCTCCTACAGTCCGAAAGACGTGCTGCTTAGATGCATTGGCCGTGCTAAATTCTCCCTCAGTGTACCTGAATAGGTGCTGGAAGTGTGGAGACTAGGGAATTTTCACAGTAACTTCACTGTAGTGTTAATGTAAGCCTACTTGTGACACTAATAAATAAACTTAAACTTGACCCAGAAGCAGTACAGTTAGGAAAATCTATAATTTCTTTAAAATGTCGAGATCTATAATTGCTTTTAAGAATATTTGAAAGGGACTTTCAAGAGTTTACATCGATTGCAAAGGGATGGACTGTAATTTTATGAGAATATAAGAACTCGGAACAGGTGCAGGCCCCATGTGCCTGCTCCACCAGTCAGTAAGATCATGGCTGCGTAGTTGGTGACCCCACTTTCCTGCCTGTGCCCCCTAACTCCTGATTCCTTTATAGATTGAAAATCTGTCTAACTTGGTCTTAAATATATTCAGTGACCCAACCCCTCTGGGGAAGGGTTTTCCAGCAACTAACAACCATCTGAGAGAAGAAATTCCTCCTCATCTCCATCTTAAATGGGAGACCCGTTTTTTTTTAAACTGTATCACCCGGTTCTAGATTCCCCCATGAGGGGCAACTGTCTCTCAGAATCTACTCTGTCAAGGCCACCAGGATCTTATTGGAGGGCCGAAGGGCCTG
Organism: Mustelus asterias; assembly: GCF_964213995.1. NCBI lineage: Eukaryota > Metazoa > Chordata > Chondrichthyes > Carcharhiniformes > Triakidae > Mustelus > Mustelus asterias. The sequence goes on along the minus strand of NC_135828.1, from coordinate 11,914,455 downwards.
TTTCCTGTGCTGTACTGTTCTTATACGTTTCTGTAAGGGTCACTTCTCATTCTTCCCAACTCCAGTGAGTATAGGTTCCACCTTCTCAACCTTTCCTCAGAAGACAAGCCAGGAATCAGCCTACTGGATCCTTTCTGCGCTCTTTCCAATGCAAGATTTTCCCTCCTTTTCCATGGAGATCGAAAATGGATACAATATTTTAGGTACAGCCTCACCAATGCCCTGTACAGTTTTAGAAAGACATTCCGACTTGTTATACTCCATCCCGGCACGGTGGCACAGTAGTTGGCACTGTTGCCTCACAGTGCCAGGGACTGGGTTCAGTTCCGTCCTCGGGTCACTGTCTGTGTGGCGTCTGCACATTCTCCCCGTGTCTGCGTGGCTTTCCTCCGGATGCTCCAGTTTCCTCCCACACTCCAAAGATGTGTGGGTTAGGTTGATTAACCATGCTAAATTGACCCTAGTGTCGGGGGATTGGCAGAATAAATATGTAGGGTTACGGGGATTGGGCCTGGATGGGATTGTTGTCAGTGTAGACTTGAAGGGCTGAACGGCCTCCTTCTGCACTGTAGGGATTCCCTTTGCAATAAAAGCCAACATTCCCTTTGCCTTCCTAATTACTTGCTATACCTAAATGTTAACCTTTTGTGATTCGTGTGAAGGCACCCAGATCTCTCTGAATACTGTAGTCACTCTACATTTGCATAATATTCTGCTATTCTATTCTTCCTGCCAGAGTGGATAATCTCTCATTTTTCCACATCATACTCGATCTCAGATCTTTGCCCATTCACTTAATCTATCTATGTCCATCCTGGGACAAAGTGTTTTCTGTTTGGGTGGCACGGTGGGCACAGTGGTTAGCACTGCTGCCTCACAGCGCCAGGGACCCGGGTTCGATTCCGACCTCGGGTAACTGCGTGGAGTTTGCACTTGCTCCCCATGTCCGCGTGGGTTTCTCTCCGGGTGCTCCGGTTTCCTCCTACGGTCGAAAGATGTGCAGGTTAGGTGTATTGGCCATGCTAAATTGCCCCTTAGCATCAACGGGATTAGGCAGGGTAAATACGGCGGATTACAGCGAAAGGGCCTGGGTGGGATTGTTGTCAGTGCAGGCTCGATGGGCCAAATGGCCTCCTTCCGCACTGTAGGAGTTCTATGATTCTTCCATTCTATGTGCCGATTGGGTGGATTGCCCCTTTGTGTCCAAAGATGTGTAGGTTTGATGGATTAGCCATGGTAAAAATGTGTGGGGTTACAGGGATAGGGTTGGGGAAAGGCGCCTGGGTAAGATGCTCTGTCAGAGAGTCAGTGTGGACTTGATGGGCTGAATGATCCCTGTCAGTGTGGGGGACTCAGTTACAGGTTAACAACCTGAAAATGCTCCATTTATCCCAACTCTCTGTTTTCTGTTTATGAGCCAATTCTCTACCATGTGAATTCATCACCCCCAATATACAAACACATGAATTAGGAGCTGGTGTGGGCCACTCTGCCCCTCGAGCCTGCTAGGCCATTCAATAAGACCGTGGCTGATCTGATTGTAACCTTAACTCCACATTCCTGCCTACCCTTGATAACCTTTCACCCCCAGTTAATCAAGAATCTATCCACCTCTGCCTTAAAAATATTCAAAAACCCTGCTCCCATTGCCTTTTGAAGGCAAAGGTTCCAAAGAATAACAAACCTTTGAGAGAAAATCTCTCCTCGCCTCTGTCCTAAATGAATGATCCTTTATTTTTTAACAGTGGCCCCCCAATACTAGATTCTCCCAAAGAGGAGACATCTTCTGAGCATCCATTCTGTCAAGACCCCTCAGAATCTTATCCGTATCCATCAAGTTGCCTCTTATTCATCTAAACTCCAGCAGTTACAAGCCCAACCTGTTCAGCCTTTCCTTATACGACAACACACCCAATCCAGGTATTAGTTTAATAAATATTCTCTAAACTTCTCTGAACTTCTTACATCTCCCTTCAAGAAGAAAATTAATACTCTACACCATACTGCATTGTGGACTCACCAATGCCTATATAACTAACGTGTAACCTCACGACGTTTAGGGGAGGCAGTGACCTAGCGGTACTATTACTAGACTATTAATCCACAAATTCAGCTAGTGTTCTGGGGACCCGGGTTCAAGTCCCGCCACAGCAGCTGGTGGAATTTGAATTCAATAAAAAATATCTGGAATTAAGAATCTACTGATGACCGTGAAACCATTGTTGATTGTTGGAAAAACCCATCTGGTTCACTAGTGTCCTTTAGGGAAGGAAATCTGTCATACTTACCTGGTCTGGCCTACATGGAGGGGGGGGGCGGGACCCAGATCATCCTCTAGTCGTGGGGGAGGGGGGGTCCGCTGCCAGTCTGTGGCTGATCCCTCCTCCCCACCGGAGGAACAAATCCCTCCTGCCGGAGTGGACGTGCGGCCATGCCATCCCACAAAACCTTCAGGATGAAGCGATTCCTCGCTAAGAAGATGAAGCAGAACCGGCCGATTCCACAGTGGATCCACATGAAAACCGGCTACAAGATCAGTACAAGTCGAAGAGGCGACACTGGAGAAGGACCAAGCTGGGCCTGTAAAGGGATACACCATCACTGGTACACTATCAGCCACAGCCATCTCTCCTGCTCTCTTGCCCCTGCAGGGAAGAGTAATCTGTGGCTGGTAGTGTACCAGTGATGGTGTATCCCTTTACAGGCCCAGCTTGGTCCTTCTCCAGTGTCTCCTCTTGGACTTGTACTGATCTTGTAGCCGGTTTTCATGCGGATCCACTGTGGAATCGGCTGGTTCTGCTTCATCTTCTTAGTGAGGAATCGCTTCATCCTGAAGGTTTTGTGGGATGGCATGGCCGCACGTCCACTCCGGGAGGAGGGATTCGTTCCTCCGGTGGGGAGGAGGGATCGCCTGCAGAGTGGCGGCGGACCCCCCTGCCCCCTCCCTCCCCACCGATTAGCCGCAGACTGGCAGCGGACCCCCTCCCCCCACCCCCAACCAGAGGATGATCTGGGTCCCACCACCCCCCTCCTCCCACACCCCCCCCCCCCCCCCCCCAACCAGAGGATGACCTGGGTCAGGGAGCCGTTGCAGTCTCTGACCCCGCTCTTCGGAAGCTGCAACGACGACTTCAGACTTTTATTTTGCAGGTCGATTAGAGCACGGACGCGGATCGGGCCAGAAGACGGTAAAGTGGGACTTGGCGGTAGGGTTGGGCGCGCAGTTCATTAAGTCGATTTAAATGCATGCAAATGCATTTAAATCATCGGGCCGCCCGAATCGGATGTCGGTAAAGCTGCGATCTGCTCGGAATCGGGTGCAGATCGCGGTATCGGCCCGGCGTCCAACTTTACCGCGATTTCGCGCCTGAAAACGGATGCGAAGTTTTGGTAAAATCGGGCCCTATGTTTCCTGTTGCTCACCAATCTTCTACCTATGTCAATATATTACCCCCAACACCATGAGCTTTAATATTCCACAATGACCTTTATTTCTTCAGAAGGAACTCTTCAAATGCAGACAATAAAAATATAACAATGCTTACTCCAACATATAAATCAAAGAAAGGGTTTAATGAAGAAACTTCATTCCTCCAAACTTGGAGCCTCGCCCTGGGCCAATCCAAGTTCCCCGCAATTCCCAACAGGTTCTTATTTATAGTGAGTCAGCTGACAATCACATCATTCTGTAATTGGTTCCATGGTTTAATGGGTCAGCTGACCCTTACAATTTGTTACTGTTGGTCACATTACATCCAATACAAAGTTGTCATGGGTTACATTCTAAAAACCTTTGATGTGGCAACTTATCAAATGCCTTCTGGAAATCTAAATACAGTACACCCACCATTTCCCTTTCATCCATGTGATCCCTTCAAAGAATTCTAATAAATTGGGTTCAACATGATTTCATTGCCCAAATGTTAAGCTAACCGGTCTGTAGTCCGTTGTTTTCTGTCTCCCTCCATTTTGGAATAAAGGAGTTACATTCTCTATTTTCTAATCACTGGAATCTTCCGTGAATCCTGGGAATTTTGGAAAATTAAAACCAACACATCAACTATCTCACTGGCCACTTCTTTTAAGACCCAGGGATGAAGTCCGTCAGAATCCAGGGACTTGTCCGCTCACAGCTCCAACAATTTGCTCAGTCCCACTTCGCTGGGGATTGTAATTTTCCAACATTCCACCGGCCCTTCCATTTTCTGATTTACAGCTATTTTTGGGAGGTTACAACATCCTCTAAGGTGAAGGCCAATGCAAAATACTTGTTCAATTCATCTGCCATCTCCTTATTTTCCATTATTTATTTTCCAGACTTACTTTCTAGGACTAAGTTCTCTTTGTTAACTCAATGTTTTCGTTATACTTTTGCTGTTTTTTATTTTGTCCAAACTCCTGACCTGCCCCCCCACACCCTGCGCCGCCCTCCCCCACCATCTTTGCAGAATCAGGCCAAATGGCCCCCTTCTGCACTGTAGATTCTATGATTCTATGAATTATCTCCTTTTTCTTTAAGTTGGGACCACCTTTAATTTTTTTTAGTTAACCACCAGTGGTGGGTTCACCCAATGGAATTTTTCATCCTGGTTGGAATGTATCTATTCCGTGCGTTCTGAAAGATCCCCTTAAATGTCCACCACTGCATCCCTGTTGACCTATCCCTTAACATTGTTCTAGTTCACTTTAGCCATCTCTGCTTTTATGTCCCGTAATTGCCCTTATTTAAGTTTAAAATATTCACCTTGGACCCACTCTTCTCTCCCTCAAACTGAATATAAAGTTCAACCATATTATGATCACTGCTGCCTAGGGTGTCTTCATTATATGATCATGAATTAAACATATCTCAAATCTAGCACAATACCAGGTCTAGTATAGCCTGCCCCCCTGGTTGGAGCCAGAACATGCTGTGCTAACAAATCCTGAAAATATTCTATGAATTCCTTATCCATGCTACCCTTGGCATCTGATTTCCCAGTATATAAAATCCTCAAAGATTATCACTATACCTTTCTGACACCCCCCCCACTATTTCTTCAGTTATACTCCATCCAATTGGTTACTGTTAGGGGGCATATACACCATTCCCACAAGTGATTTCATGCCTTTATCATTTCTCATCTCTACTTGGATGAATTCCATCAGGACACAGGAATCTAATGGCAATGTGGCACAGTGGTTAGCACTGCTGCCTCACAGCATGAGGAACCTGGGTTCAATTCCAGCCTTGGGCGACTCTGTGTGAAGTTTGCACTTTCTCCCCCATGTCTGCGTGGGTTTCCTCTGAGTGCTCCGGTTTCCTCCCACACTCCAAAGATGTGCGGATTAAGTTGATGGGCCATGCTCAATTGCCCCTCAGTGTCAGGGTAAATAGGTGGGGTTATGGGGATAGGGTCTAAGTGGGATTGTTGTTGGGGCAGGCTCAATTGGCCAAATGGCCTCTTTCTGCACTGTAGGAGTCTATGATTCTATGATTAGCCATGGTGAATGGCATTATGGGAATATGGTGGATGGGGAGGGGGGGTGCGGGGGGTGGTATGATTTTTGGGGGCTGCCCTTTGTCGATTGGGGGCGCCTCCTCCCACCCCCTTAGGCCAAATCCTCCCCCACCATTCCTTCCTATCGACTCCCTCCTTTAAACCCACCCCTCTCCTCCCACCCTCTCCCAAACCTACCCAAACTTTCCCAGCCCAAAACCCCGGGCTTACCTGCCCCTGGGATGCTCTTCACCTCCCGCAGTTCCGGCAGCTTCCACGGAAGCCTTCCTGGCGCTGTCGGCACTGATGGAACTGCCGACCAATCGGATCGGATTGTCAGCGACGGAGGGCGGAACTTCCTCCCCGATGATTGGCGGATGTCCCACTTTGGTCCTTAATAGACCATTGCGTGATGCTTCATGGATGTGGGGCTGGTTGGAGTTGAGCATGAAGGCTCCATGCCGACATTATTTTCTGGAGGGGTGGCGTGGTGATGAGGGGTCGGAAGAAGCGCATGCCATACAGCCCGTTGTGTTAGGAATGGGTTAACAGACCCTCCATTTAAGTCCTAATTTGATGTCAATTATTCAATAGAAGTTACCGATATAAAAAGGGGCCACAGGTGGCACTGGGTGTTGGTGGGGAATTGTATGTGGAGTTGGATCAGTGAAATAAAGGTAGTTTATGAAGAAGCAGAACTCATGTCTCCTTTACTGAACTGCAACCGAGGGGCTCAAACACGCTGTATCATTCAGTCCTTTGCAAAGGCAGCAGTGCCTCATTAGCCCCCGATGTCTTCAGGAATGAATAAGATCCCAACAACCGCTACCTAACGGGACATGTTAATTTTGGAATTGTGTGCCAGTGTAGGTGAAGACAATAGGACAGGAACAACAAAAATAAAAATTCATCCAAATCACCCAAATTCAACAGAAAACATTTCATGGTTCATCAATGCTTCTCATGGGCTGACATTTAGGTGTTTACTTCATTTATTAGTGTCACAAGTAGGCTTACCTTAACACTGCAATGAAGTTATTATGAAAACACCCAGTCGCCACACTCCGGCGCCTGTTCGGGTCAATGCACCTAACCAGCACGTCTTTCAGACTGTGGGAGGAAACCAGAGCAGCCGGAGGAAACCCATGCAGATACGGGGAGAATGTGCAGACTCCACACAGAAAGTGCCCCAAGCCGTGAATCAAACCCGGGTCCCTGGCACTATGAGGTAGCAGTGCTAACCACTGTGCCACCGTGGTGAATTAAGGGCAAAAGCATTTTTCTTGACCACTCGGCAATCAAGGGAAAAAAAACAAGACGTGAGTGTGGTGAACCATCGTTGGTTCCCACTGGATAGTGCTGAGCCAGGGGCTGGCCAGGACTACAAGGATGTACATATGTTACTGTTGGGTTGTGCTATTGTTGCTGTTGGGTTAGGGTGGGGTTGTTACACCTTTGTACTGTAGTGTTGTGGCACATCCCAGTCGGGCTCCGCCTCCTGGGAGAGGTATAAGAGTCCCTGCTCTGGCCGGGACCCCTTCAGTCTGGGATAGTGTATATAAGTTCTGGTAGCTTCGTTAACAGTAAATAAAAGCCTTTCATTTACTGAGCTTCAAGCCTCGTGTCTGAATAGCGCATCAGTGAGTGTGATGTTCATAGCACGAGTGGCACGGTGGTTAGCACTGCTGCCTCACAGCGCCAGTGGCCCGGGTTCGATCACTATCTGTGTAGAGTTTGCACGTTCTCCCCGTGCCTGTGTGGGTTTCCTCCGGGTGCTCCAGTTTTCTCCAAAGATGTGCGGGTTAGGTGGATTGGCTATGCTAAATTTCTTCTTAGTGTCAGGGGATTAGCAGGGTAAATATATGGGGTTACAGGGATAGGACCTGGGTGGAATTGTGGTCGATGCCGACTCGATGGGCTGAATGGCCTCTTTCTGCACTGTAGGGATTCTATAAATTGGACTGAATATGCTGGAATATCGCTGGCACTGTCACCGAGGAACTATCCATTTTAGATTGTGTTTTACTGTTCAGTGTCCCCGATGATTGATGAGGTATAGGGCCCCTCGCCCCCTCTCCTCCTGAAGACTTTGACAAATTCTAACTGCGGGATGTTTTGGGGCGGCCTCCATCTATTTCCCAGTGGGCTACTATCTCGATCCACAGTGCAAGTGACCATCATTCAGAAATAATTGGCAGGACGTTGTCAAAGGCCACAAACTAACCGGAGTGGAAAATGGAAATTGGGCCCCAGTGTAGCAGGCAGTGTAATTTAGCCATGACCGCGAATGGATGTTGGTGCCATAAACCCACGTTACTTTAAAGTATTTGTTGGACTACGAAAAATAATAAACATGTATTCTTTTGCGGGAGTGTGAGGTGCGGAAAGAGGTTGTGAAGGTGGAAGAATTGGAGAGGAAGCTCTCTAACTCACTTATGTTTGACTATAATGTTGTCTAAAAATGATTCCTCATTAGGAAGAGCGAGAGAAATCGTACAGCTCACAAGAGGTGGCAAATTTAAAACAGAGTTGAGGAGAAACTACATCTCCCAAAGGCTTGTGAATCTGTGGAATTCGCTACCCCGAAGTGCGGTGGATGTTGGGGACAGTTTAAGGAGGAGTTAGACAGATTTCTAATTGGTAATGGGTTGAAGGGTTATGGAGAGAAGGCAGGAAAATGGGGATGAGGAGCATATCAGCCGTGATCGAATGGCGGAGTGGACTCAATGGGCCGAATGGCTCCTAATATCTTATGAACTTATGAACGAGGGCCAGTGGGGTAAAATTGAGGGCTTGTTTGACGAACAGTCATTGTACAGGTTAATGCTCACATTGGAGTGGAAGGAGAATAACCTGGGATCTGTTACTCTGGAAGTTTAAAGGGAATACAAGTTACCGATTGACTTTGATCTGGGAATGTGGCATGAGGTGGGAAAGAGAATAAATATAACTCTGAACGAGGGTGCTGACAATTCCGAGGGGAATTGTCAGCACTCTTTGTGTTCACCTTGAAGAGGCGGAGAGAGGCAACTTTTTTTCACCACAGGGCAGCTGTGTTTGTGCTCTTAACTCCAACTAATCCCCAAGAACTTTCATTAACCCAAGATGACACATCAGCAAATGGTTCAGTTTTTCTATTGCCTCGGCATTGTTAGAGGACTGTTGCCATTAGGGAAGTGAATATCCAAACCTCATAGAATCATAGAATCCCTACAGTGCAGAAGGAGGCCATTTGGCCCATCGAGTCTGCACCCACTGTCCAACAGAGCATCCCACTCAACCCCACGTGTTTAATCCACCAATCCACCTAATCTACACATCTTTGGACACTAAGGGGCAATTTAGCTTGGCCAATCCACTTAACCCGCACATCTTTGGAGTGTGGGAGGAAATCGGAGCACCCGGAGGAAACCCACGCAGATACGGGGAGAACGTGCAAACTTCGCACAGTGACCTGAGGCCGGAATCGAACCTGGGTCCCTGGTGTTGTGAGGTTGCTGTTCTCACCACTTTGTCACCTGTGCTGCCCCTGAATATTTTGCAATATTTTAACCCTCACCATTGCTTGTGCTTGCTGAAGCCAGGTCACCATAGACAGTCAAAGAGTCATAGAGGTTTACAGCATGGAAACAGGCCTTTCGGCCCAACTTGTCCATGCCACCCCTTTATTTAACCTCTAAGCTAGTCCCAATTGACTGGGTTTGGCCCATATTTGTTATTAACCACTTGGTTAATTCCTTTCCTTCCAGATATGCAAGAGTTTATTTATTAGTGCCTAAAGTAGGCTTACATTAACACTGCAATGAAGTTACAGTGAAAATCCCCTAGTCACCACAATCTGGCACCTGTTCGGGTACACTGAGGGAGAATTTAGCACGGCCAATGCACCTGAACAGCATGTCTTTCGGACTGTGGGAGGAAACAGGAGCACCCGGAGGAAATCCACGCAGACATGGGGAGAACATGCAGACTCCACACAGACAGTGACCCAAGCCGGGAATCGAACCTGGGTCCCTGGTGCTGTGAGGCAGCAGTGCTAACCACTGTGCCGCCCGTAGACCCTCCCAATTCAGCATAAATGAACACACTGAGACTTAGTGCGACAAATGGGGTGGGACTTTCAGATCTTGCCCATCACATGAACTGTCGCGAGCGGGATGGGAAAATTTAATGGACCAGCAGAAGGTCTGTTGACTTTGGGCGGGAATGGAAAATCCCACCCACAGTGTTCTATCCTGGAAAACTAGCTGGAGAAGGATGATACTGGAACAAATCTTAACTTGGTCTTGAACTGATTTACAGAGCGAAAGATTACAAGCACATACCTCCAAACACAGCCACATCACAGCGTCTTGTTCTCTGCGCTCAAGTGGAACCCCAGCTAATGTAATCCACCTGCATATAATTAACCACAATTGATTTACAATTAACAGACAGTTCATGGAGAATTGCAAACCGCAGTGGCGACCAAGGCCTCACAATCTGAGTTTCAACATTGTTCTATCCCAGTGTATTTATTACAGGCGCAATATTAAGAACATAATAGGGGAAATAACAAGGACATCCCCTTGATAAGATGATGACAGATCTTTTCCCTCAACTCTCCTTTAGAATCATAGAATCCCTACAGTACAGAAGGAGGCCATTCGGCCCATCGAGTCTACACCGACCACAATCCCACCCAGGTCCTATTCCCGTAATCCTATATATTTACCCTGCTAACCCCCCTGACATTAGGGTCAATTTTGCACAGCCAATCAACCTAACTCCGCACATCTTCAGACTGTGGGAGGAAACCGGAGCACCCGAAGGAAACCCACGATGACAGGGGGAGAATGAGCAAACACCACACAGACAGTGACCCGAGGCTGGAATTGAAACCGTACCCCTGGCACTGTGAGGCAGCAGTGCTAATCGTTGTGCCACCGTGCCCCCCTAGATCAGCCACATCACAGTGTCTTACCCAATCCTCATTTTCCTTGATTCTTTTAGTGCCCAACATTCTATCGATCTCTCACTTGAATCTACTCAACAACGGAGAATCTGTTATAGGATACCAAGGATTCACAACACTCTGAATAAATGCCTTTCTCCTCATCTCTGGGCTAAATGGCTGACCCCTAACCCTGTGGTTGTGACTCCTGGTTCTAGCCGGGGGAAGTAGCCTCTTTGCCACTTGTACCCTAGCAAGTCCTTTGGGAATTTGATGTTAAACCAATGCCCCATCTGGTGGAAGATGATTCCTAAACGAAATGGGTAGAATTTTTATTTTGGACAACATTCCTCCCTTAAACCAACACCGTCAATAAACCAAGTTAGATTATTCATGAAAGTCAATGTTTGTCGCAAACCGCGTGCAGGTTTATTTCTTATTTATTCGTGGGAAATGGGCGTCGCTGGCTGGCCAGCATTTATTGCCCATCCCTAGTTGCCAGAGGGCAGTTAAGAGTCAACCTCATTGCTCTGGAGTCACATGTAGGCCAGACCAGGTAAGGACGGCAGATTTCCTTCCCTAAAGGACATTGGTGAACCAGATGGGTTTTTCTGGCAATGGTTTCACAGTCGTCAGTAGATTCTTGATTCCAGATTTTCTTTATTGAATTCAAATTTCACCATCTGCCTTGGTGGGATTCGAACTCGTGTTCCCCAAAACATTAGCTGAGTTTCTGGATTAATAGTCTAGCGATGATACCACTAGACCATTGCCTTCCTGTTTGTGTAACAACACTGCCTGAACCTCACAAGCAATTAATTGATGGTGGGTTGCCTTGGGACACGCGGGAAGCAAAGTAAATTTTATTTTCTGCTCCTCTTCTGCTTGAATTCTTTGCTTGGGGACGTCCAATAGAAGAAGATTGATCTCACCATGGGCGGCATGGTGGCACAGTGGTTAGCACTGCTGCCTCACAGCGCCAGGGACCCAGGTTCAATTCCCGGCTCGGATCACTGTCTGTGTGGAGTCTGCACGTTCTTCCCATGTCTGTGTGGATTTCCTCCGGGTGCTCAGGTTTCATCCCACACTCCAAAGATAAGAACTAGGAGCAGGAATAGGCTCTATGGCCTCTGGAGCCTGCTCCGCCATTCAATAAGATCATGGCTGATCTTTTCATGGACTCAGCTCCACTTACCCGCCCGCTCACCATAACCCTTAATTACTTTACTGTTCAAACATTTACCTATCCTTGCCTTAAAACCATTCAATGAGGCAGCCTCAGCTGCTTCACTGGGCAGGGAATTCCACAGATTCACAACCCTTTGTGTGAAGAAGTTCCTCCTCAACTCAGCCCTAAACCTGCTCCCCTTATTTTGAGGCTATGTCCCCTAGTCCTAGTTTCACCCACCAGTGGAAACAACCTCCCTGCTTCTATCTTATCTTAAGATGTGCGGGTTAGGTTGATTGACCATGCTAAATTGCCCCTTAGGAGAATTAGCAGGGTAAATAGGTAGGGTTATGGGGATAGGGGCTGGGTGGGAATCTGTGGAATTCCCTGCCCAGTGAAGCAGTGGAGGCTACCTTACTGAATGTTTTTCAGGCAAGGATAGATAAATTTTTTGAACAGTAAAGGAATTAAGAGTTATGGTAAGCGGGCGGGTAAGTGGAGCTGAGTCCACAAAAAGATCAGCCATGATCCTATTGAATGGCGGAGCAGGCTCGATGGGCCAAATGGCCTCCTTCTGCACTGCAGGTATTTTATGATACTATGTGGAGATTGAAATGCTGTCACTTATTCCAAGCTCACTTTGCTTCCATTTGACCACAACCCTCTGCTTTGATGTGCCTGCGCCCGTAATCTCTTTAATGCGGTGTAGCCCAAACAAATCCCAAATCCTTTCACTCTGCAGATCAAATGTAAGGGGCTCAACAGTCCAGCCGGGGCTCAGAGCAAAATCACTGGAGTTAACACTGTAATGTAAATGACTTTCCCAACCTTGCCTCTGACGGCCTAATGGAATTCATAACGGCAAAGGATTACATCAGCTTGAAAAATGCATGTACCCTTCACAAGGAGTGGATGAATCGGTAGCCGCTAAACCCTGAGCATCTGTGCTCTGTCAGGAAAACCAATGCAGCATGGTATCTAAGGATAGATATTATTTTCTATTGCGCCGCACTGTGCTCCTGCTAACACTCATCGCCGCTCAGCGTTAATACAAAGTGTATCCATTGTTAATTTTACTCTTGGCTAATAGCAAATTCATGGGTCATTTCCAGAGTCGCACTCAGCTTCCTGGTGCAGTGAAGGAGGACGGAGGCGCTGTAATCAGTGCGGCTCCCTCTGGCTTTCTGAATCCTTCAGTGGGTCTGATTTGAAGTCACAAGCGTCCCCCACCCCCTTTCTCCTTCATTAAGACCGTGCTTGAGTTTTTTAAATGATTTCCCACTTTGGAACCGGATTTGGCACACTGACTTGTTGCCTTCTTCCACTCTGCTGTGTGACCAGAGGGGAACATTCTCCACATTCCTTTGTTCACTCACTCGGTCTGCTTTACCATTTGCACTAACGTCCCAGCCAGGCTGCCAGCAACAGAACAATGCCCTGAGATTCTGCCTCTCTCGCACTGCAATGGATCCGATAAAGGGGCCATTTCGTAAACTCGCTGTGCCGACTGAGATAAATTCTGTGCGGGGATGGCAAACGTTGGGTGGGACGTGACGGCCTCGCTTGTCCCGAAACCGCAAAGCCCTGCCCGAGGTCAACTGATCTTTCCATGGTCCGCCCCTCGCCCGCTCCGATTCCCGTGGCGAGCGGGACGGTAAAATACCAGCCATTGTGCTTACTGCGAATAATTATTTCGAAGCGTGGCGTGTCACAAAACATCTTCGGTTTTTTTTTCCCCCCTATCCGATCCGCAGAGACCCTGCTGCCTTACAGTCGACTGGTCCATTATCATTCATAATCGAACAAAAAAATAATTCCAGTCTTATTTCAGCTCGTGTGCAGAGGGACATAATAAGGGTTATTGATTTCATTCCCCCCCCCCCCCAGATTAATAGATGACGTTCAAAAAGCCATACGGGAAAAGAAGTTGATAAAATATATGTTTCGTGTGGTTTATTTCCCCCCCTTCCCCAAACCCCACCGTGCCTCTGCAGGAAATTGGTTAAAATACTGCAGCAGATATGTGAGTGATCCCTCCAAGGAAATCTGGAGCCTGACACGTGTCTGGGAGTAAATCCTCAGCTCTCTCTGCGCAACCATTCATTTTTTTAGAACACTGAAAATCTGTAATATGAAATTAGATTGTCTGCGATTCCCCCAGAGACCTGTGTATCACTTCATTCTGTGCCTGGAGTAAAAAGCAATGCATACGTTTACAATATAAATGTGATTTAATCGACCTCCCCTGTCAGAGAGAAATGGCGAGCTTATCAAACAAACTGAGGATTTGATAGGCAAGAGTGTGGAGGAAAAATAATTCTTCCCAGCGATTTCTTTTTTGCTGAAGGGACCTGTGACTTCGGGAGGCAGGGGGTCAAGGGAGGGAGAGCAGATGTTTCCCCCAAAAAATAATAATTAACATTATTCTCCATCCATTCTTCTGCCTTCGATTCTGGAGCACAATTTGCTTCAGTCCTGGAGGTGCTCGTGACGCCACACAGACCGACTGTACAACGGGCGCATGTAACGGGCAGCACGGTGGCACAGTGGTTATCACTGCTGCCTCACAGCGCCAGGGACCCGGGTTCGAATCCCGGCCTCGGGTCACTGTCTGTGTGGAGTCTGCACGTGCTCCCCGTGTCTGCGTGGGTTTCCTCTGGGTACTCCGGTTTCCTCCCACAGTCCAAAGATGTCTGGGTTAGGTGGATTGGCCATGCTAAATTGTCCCTTAGTGTCAGGGGGACTAGCTAGGGTAAATGCATGGGGTTACGGGAATAGGGCCTGGGTGGGATTGTCATTGGTGCAGACTCGATGGGCCAAATGGCCTCCTTCTGCACTGTAGAATTCTCTGATTCCATCACTAGCAGTTAAGAGTTCAATATTCCTGTGGGAGATACTGCGCGAGCTACCAGCAACATCTGGAATGGAGTCTACCCAGTTGTGTTTGCTCAGATATTCCTTTAGCTTTGAAACATACATGACATCAAGTGATAGGTTTATTTTTGATATGTATTCTATCCTGAGACATGGGCGTTGGTGGCAAGGCAGGCATTTATTGCCCATCCCTATTTGCCCCGCAGGAGGCAATGCTGAGGTGATTTCTTCAACTGCTGTAGTCTGTGCAGATGTAGGCATATCCAGTGTGCTGTTAGGGAGGGAATTCCAGCATTTTGACCCAGCGACAGTGAAAGAACAGTGACTATAGTTCCAAGTCAGGATGGTGAGTGACTTGGAGGGGTGCTGTTCCCATGAACGTGTTATAACCCTCCGTTCATTCGCTGGGTAAAGGAGGGATCTGGATCCACTCCTTTATGTTTCTTCACCCCATCCAGCGAACACGGTGGACACAGTGGGTGAGCACAGCTGCCTCACAGCGCCAGGGACCCGGGTTCGATTCACGTCTTGGGTCACTGCCTGAGCGGAGTCTGCACGTTCTCCCCGTGTCTGCGTGGGTTTCCTCCGGTTTCCTCCCACAGTCCGGAAGATATGCTGGTTCGGTGCATTGGCCGTGCTAAGTTCTCCCTCAGTGTACCCGAACAGGCACCGGAGTGTGGCGACTAGGGGATTTTCACAGTAACTTCATTGCAGTGTTAATGTAAGCCTACTTGTGACAGTAATAAATAAACTTTAAAAAAACGCAAAGTTTTTTCTCCTTCCTGACACAATGGTGGAAACCTGTTCTTGTTTATGCTTCAGAATAATGCTCTAACCTTTCCCCAGTTAGTAACAACTGGTCTCACGTACAGCTTGCACCTCCCTGGACGGGAATTCAAACATTACCACCTGCTGCCCCTGTCCTACCAGGGAGCTGAGGTCCCAGATCTTGGAGCTGATTTTCTGGATTTGACTCCTTATGGTTGGGTTTTGGGATGATGGGGGAGAAAAGCTCAGTCTCTATTCTATATCCTGTAAACAGCGTCTAGTTTGGCTGCTTGTCCATCAGCCCATGTAGATGGAAGATTGCTGAAGATGTTAGTTAATGTTAGTGAGAGGATCACTAATAAGCTGCCAATCAAAGGAAAGAATGAATGATGTTGGCGGAATTGTGTTTTTTTTCCCTTGTCCAGACTAACAAGGGGGAAAATTCTCTTCACTCTTTCAGGGTTCAAGGTGAAATGAGATTGAACATTCTTTACTGGAAGCAAAATACTGCAGAATCTGAAACCAAAACAGAAAATACTGGAAAATCTCAGCAAGTCTGACAGCATCTGTGGGGCGAGAGAATAGAGCCAACGTTTTGAGTCTGGAAGACCCTTCATCAGAGCTCTGACAAATAGTCATCCAGACTCGAAACATTGGCTCTATTCTCTCTCACAGAATGATAGAATCCCGACAGTGCAGAAGGAGGCCATTCAGCCCATCGAGTCTGCACCAATCACCATCCCACCAAGCCCCTATCCACATAACCCTACCTATTCACCCTAC
This sequence comes from Mustelus asterias, assembly GCF_964213995.1. Classification (NCBI taxonomy): domain Eukaryota; kingdom Metazoa; phylum Chordata; class Chondrichthyes; order Carcharhiniformes; family Triakidae; genus Mustelus; species Mustelus asterias. The sequence goes on along the minus strand of NC_135828.1, from coordinate 11,898,449 downwards.
TAACCTCTTGAGAGCAGGGTCAATTTAGCATGGCCAATCAACCCGACCTGAACTCTTGCTCTGAAGGCCTCTCCATGGCCTTCATAGCAAGAGGATTTGAGTTCAGGAGCTGGAATGTTTTGCTGCAATTATACCAGGCCTTTGTGAGCCACATCTGGAATAGTGTGTACAGTTCTGATGTCCTTATCTGAGGAAGGATCTTCTTGCTCTCGAGGGAGTGCAGAGAAGGTTTACCAGACTGATCCATGGGATGGTGGGACTGATGTATGAGGAGCGATTGAGTCGGTTAGGATTATATTCACTGGAGTTCTGAAGAGTGAGGGGGGATCTCATAGAAACGTTTAAAATTCTAACAAGACTGCACAGGGTAGATGCAGGAAAGATGTTCCTGATGGTGGGGGTGTCCAGAACCAGGGGTCATAGTCTAAGGATAAGGAGTAAACTTTTTAGGATTGAGATGAGGAGAAATTTAGTCTCTCTGAGAGTGGTGAATGTGTGGAATTCACTACCACAGAAAGCAGTTGAGGACAAAAGATTGAGTTAGATTGGGGTGAAAGGGATCAAAGGATATGGGGGGAAGGTGAGATCAGAGTTGGCTGATCAGCTGTGATCATACTGAATGGTGGAGCAGGTTTGAAGGGCTGAATGGTCTACTCCTGCTCCTATTTGCTGTGTGTCTGTATTTCTAAATCAGCGTACCATGGCCAAAAGCATCATTTAAAAGGTGGTATCTGACTGAACTTGAGGGGACTGGGTTTCAAAGTTTGGCGGGGGTGGTGGGGGGAACAAGTGCAGCCTTTATCCACAGGTGGCACAGTGGTTGGCACTGCTGCCTCACAGCGCCAGGGACCCGCGGTTAAATTCCACTCTCAGGCCACTATCTGTGTGGAGTTTGCACATTCTCCCCGTGTCTGCGTGGGTTTCCTCCGGGTGCCCCGGTTTCCTCCCACAGTCCTAAGATGTGCGGGTTAGGTTGATTGACCATGCTAAATTGCCCCTGAGTGTCAGGGGGACTAGCAGGGTAAATGTGTGGAGTTATGGGAATAGGGCTTGGGTGGGATTGTGGTCGATGCTGACTCGATGGGCTGAACGGCCTCCTTCTGCACCGTAGGGGGTTCTATGATTCTACATTCATTGAAATGAAGCTGGAGACAGAGTGGCGGGCATCACAATAAGACAAACCGGAGAGTTGACTTTAATGAGCTCCTCTATCGACGTTTTAAAGAACGATGTTTCCAGGGAAAAGCTAATCTATGAATCAGCAGATTATTCTTGTGAAAAGTGAATCAGGGAATCTGCACACAAAATTGATCGATATCAAATGAGTCTGGAGATTACAAAGTTCCCATGTACCCTCAAAATGAGTTACCTGGGATAGGCTCCCAACAACAGCGTTAACTTGGAAATGCCCGCACGATTGTGCTTACCCTGTCCTCCGACGTTAATAGGGAGATGTTTTCAAAGCAACTCTGAGCGATTAGGAAGGCATGAAGAACGTTGGCATTTATTGCAAGGGGACTGGCAAGGGAGAGAAAAGTAGGAAAGTTTACTGCAGCTGCACAGGGCCTGGGTGAGACCACATCTGGAACACTGTGTATAGTTTTGGTCTCAGCATTTGAAAAAAAAAAGGATATGATGGCCTTCAAAGTAGTTTGGAGAATGTTCACTTGACTCATTCCTGGGATGAAGGGCTTATCTCTGGAAGAAAGTCTGGGCCGGAGTTTAGAGGAATGAGAGGTGATCTTATTGAAACATAAGATCCCGAGGGAATTTGATGAGTTGGATATTGGGAGGATGCTTCACTCGTGTGGAAGACTGGATCTAGGGAATACAGTTTAAGCATAAGAGATCTCCCTTTTCGGACAGAAGTCAGGAGGAGTGTTTTTTCTCGGAGGGTCATTAGTCTGTGGAATTCTCTTCCCCGGAAAGCTGCGGAGGCTGGGTCATTGAATTTATTCAAGGCAGAGTTAGATTGAGCTTTGATAGACAAGGGAGTCATAAAAGTGGTGCTGAGACCACAATCTCAGCAGGTTCAAAGGGCCGAATGGCCTATTCCTGCTTCCATGGTCCTACATAATGGCCGGAACTCTATTGCCTCGCCCGCCACAGAATCAGAGCGGGCGAGGGTCGGACAGCGGAAATCTCCATTGACCTCACGCGGGAATTTCCGGTCTGGCCCGAGCGAGTCTGTAAAGTCCCGTCCAACGTCATCTGGTGGGGTGGGTGATATTCAGACCAATGGGATGGATGTTAATCAAGCTTTGTCCTGGATGTAGTTGAGCTTCTCAACTGTTGCGTAACCAATGTTTCCTCCATGCTGGGCGGCTTAGCTGGAAAGTTCCCCTGCAGGCCGTGCACAGGCCGGCTATGCTAAGCTCCCTCTGTTTGAGATGGCTGGTGATAGTTGTTCTGTGACAACACAACCATCTATCTTCCTCTATATCGGGTGTGACTCCAGCCATTGGAGGGATTTCCCCGTGTCATCAATGCTCTCACTTTATCTAGAGTTCCTTGGTGCCATTCTCAAATGTTGCATTAATGCCCAGGACCTCTCCACTCACAGCTCACTTAGCTCCTTCAGGCTATGTCTGTTTGACCCAATTAAAAATGACTCCATCTCCTCAGTTGCTGGTGCAATGTAACAATTATGAACATTGAAGACATAGAATGATAGAATCCATACAGTGCAGAAGGAGCCCATCGGCCCATCGAGTCTGCACCGACCACAATCCCACCCAGACCCTATCCCCATAACCCCATGCATTTACCCTAGCTAGTCCCCCTGACACTAAGGGGAAATTTAGCATGGCCAATCCACCTAACCCGCACATCTTTGGACTGCGAGAGGAAACCGGAGCACCCGGAGGAAACCCACGCAGACACGGGGAGAATGTGCAAACTCCACACAGACAGCGACCCAAGCCAGGAATTGAACCCGGGACCCTGGCGCTGTGAAGCAGCAGTGCTAACCACTGTGCCACCGTGCCCGCCCCAGACAATGCAACATCCAGGAGGAACTTAGCACAAACACAGTCTCTTTTGCAGCTTTGAGCTCTGAACAAAGAAAATGATATAAAGTTTATTTTTATTAGTCACGGATGGTGGCACACTGGTTAGCACTACTGGTTCGAATCCCACCATGGCAGACGGTGGAATTTGAATTCAATTTTAAAAAAGCAGGATTTAAGAATCTACTGATGACCAAGGAACCATTGTCGATTGTCGGAAAAACCCGTCTGGGTCACTAATGTCCTTTAGGGAAGGAAATCTCTTGTCCTTTCCTGGTCTGGCCTACATGTGACTCCAAAGCCACAGCAATGTGGTTGACTCTCAACTGCCCTCCAAGGGCAACCAGGCATGGGCAATAAATGCTGGACCAGCCAGCGATGCCCATGTCCCACAGATGAATAAAAAAAGGTGCTGGCAGAATTTGATTTAATTTGATTTATTATTGTCACATGTATTAGCATACAGTGAAAAGTATTGTTTCCCGCACGCTATACAGACAAAGCATACCGTTCATAGAGAAGGAAAGGAGAGAGTGTAGAATGTAGTTACAGTCATAGCTAGGGTGTAGAGAAAGATCAACTTAATGTGAGGTAAGTCCATTCAAAAGTCTGATTGCAGCAGGGAAGAAGCTGTTCTTGAGTCGGTTGGGACGTGACCTCAGACTTTTGTATCTTTTTCCCGATGGAAGAAGGTGGAAGAGAGAATGTCCGGGGTGCGTGGGGTCCTTGATTATGCTGGCTGCTTTACTGAGTCAGTGGGAGGTGTAGACAGAGTCAATGGATGAGAGGCTGGTTTGAGTGATAGACTGGGCTTCGTTCATGACCCTTTGTAGTTCCTTGCGGTCTTGGACAGAGCAGGAGCCATACCAAGCTGTGATACAACCAGAAAGAATGCTTTCTATGGTGCCTCTATAAAGGTTGGCGAGGGTCATTGTGGACATGCTAAATTTCCTTAATCTTCTTATGTTCCTATGGATAAATTTTTGAACAATTAAGGAATTAAGGGTTAGGGTGAGTGGGCGGGTAAGTGGAGCTGAGTCCACGAGAAGATCAGCCATGATCTTATTGAATGGTGGAGCAGGCTCAAGGGGTCAGATGGCCTACTCCTGCTCCTAGTTCTTATGTTCTTATGTTGTGTTCTGAGAAAGTAGAGGCGTTGGTGGGCTTTCTTAACTATAGCATTGACATGGAGGGACCAGGGCAGGTTGTTGATGATCTGGACATCTAAAAATGTGAAGCTCTCGACCATTTCTACTTTGTCCCCATTCTTGTAAACAGGGGCATGCCGTCCAAAAGGCTTCCAGAAGTCAATGACTATCTCCTTCATTTTGTTAACAGTGAGGGAGAGATTATTGTCGTTGCACCAGTCCACACGATACAAATATACACCATCCCTGTCAAATCACAGTTTTACAAAATAAATCTGGATGGTGCAAACAATTGAGAACAATTTGGAAGGATTTGAGAAGGAAACGTCCTTTAAGAATTGGGACATATGAAAAAAGTGCAGGAGTAGGCCATTCGGCCCCTCGAACCTGCTCCATCCGTGAGATCACGGCTCATAGAATCCCTACAGTACAGAAAGAGGCCATTTGGCCCATCGAGTCTGCACCAACAACAATCCCACCCAGGCCTTATCCCCATAACCCCACACATTTACCCCGCCAATCCCTCTAACCTACACATCCCAGGACACTAAGGGGAAATTTAGCATGGCCAATCAACCTAACCTGCACATCTTTGGACTGTGGGAGGAAACCGGAGCACCCGGAGGAAACCCACACATCTTCAACATCAACTCAGCTTCCCCGCTCCATCCCAAATCTCTTCATTCCCTTACCATCCAAACATCTGCCTCCCTCAGTCTTGAATATACTCAGAAACTGGGCATCCACAACTCCGTGGGCTAGTGAACTTCAAAGGTTCACAACGCTGAGCTTTCTCCTTACCTCAGTTCTTAAATGGATCTGAGATTGTGACACCTGGCTTTAGGCTCTCCGGCCTGTGGAAGCAGTCTTGCAGATCCTGTGCTGTCAACTCCTTTAGGAATTTTATCTATGTTTGACTGAGATCACCTCTCGTCCCACCATTCAAATTCTCCCCTCAAGACCTGTCCTCTCATCCGAGTGTAGCGATGCAAATGTTACTGATGCAGCAAACTCTACCACGCCAGCAGCTGGAAAGGTCAAGGACTAAGTATGACCTTGCTGAATATAACAGAAATTTTGGGTAGTGAGGGAATATTTACTGCTTGCGCTGCCCTGCCGTTTAAGATGTGGAGGGTTCAGTCTGAATCTGGCTTTTTAAAATCATGTGCCAGGCTTTAATGACAGGCTAAACTCTGGCAGCACAGTTACATTCTGAAAAGGCGTCCGCAGTTTGCCAAAGATTTGATCAAAGTAGTGCTGACATCGGGGTTTCTGAAGCCAGTACATGAAGTCCAGTCCACAATGTTTGTGTCTCCTCCGATCACAGCTTTGGCACTGGAATCCAATTAGTGAGAAGTATTTCAGCATTGCGGTTGCTATTTAAGAAGATAAATATACCTGTGGGGGTGTGGGTGGAAGGCCCAGTAAGTTTGAAACTTGTATCCTACTTAATAAAAGACCATTCTGGACTGTTTATATGTGAGAGTGTCATTTTCTTTTCTAGCTGAACGGCATTAGGTAACACAACATATCAGTCTTAACTCAGGACGTTGGAGAACCTGGTAGAGAATTCAAAGGAAGGTAGCTGTAGTAAGTCTGGTGGAGGTCCCTTCACCAAAATCCCTCTATTCCACAACTCGAACAGCAGTACACAGAGTGCTATCAGTTAGCCCTCTATCTCCAAGGTGTGTCAGAGGAATTGACACTGCCGGTTAAGTACAAGGCAACAACTCCCTGATTGGCCCATCGATTGGCTCCTTAATCAGGGAGTTCATACTCCAATAGGCCAACCTCAATGGCCTGACTGAAGTCATTACAGTACAAAGAACAAAGAACAATACAGCACAGGAACAGGCCCTTCGGCCCTCCAAGCCCGCGCCGCTCCCCGGTCCAGGATTGAATCCTGAATCCAGGATCCCCGCCCAATTTTCCAGCCTATCTACATACCAATATCCTATCCACCGAGCTGTCCCTCACAGCTACGATGCTTTGTTCATTACAACCTATTAACTCACCCCCACCCCCCCATTCCAGACCATGTGATCTCCAGGGAGAGGCGAAAACCCAGAGTGAAAAACCCCAGGGCCAATATGGGGGAAAAAAATCTGGGAAATTCCTCTCCGACCCCCTGAGGCGATCGAAACGAGTCCAGGAGATCACAATGGCCCTGATCGGAAAATGCTTCCCAACCCTAGTCATTTCCACTTCCACGAACATCATATGAATTCCCTGCCCCCGAGACAGGTTCCCAACTATCCGCAGTCTCGCTCTGTACTGGCACCAGCAAGATGATCATAGAATGAAGCCTTGAAACGAGAAACAAGGAACAATTAGCCCGCGCCGCTCCCTGGTCCAAACTAGACCACTCTTTTGTATCCCTCCATTCCCACTCCGTTCATATAGCTGTCTAGATAAGTCTTAAACGTTCCCAGTGTGTCCGCCTCCACCGCCTTGCCCGGCAACACATTCCAGGCCCCCACGACCCTCTGTGTGAAATATGTCCTTCTGATATCTGTGTTAAACCTCCCCCCCTTCACCTTGAACCTATGACATCTCGTGAACGTCACCACCGACCCGGGGAAAAGCTTCCCACCGTTCACCCTATCCATGCCTTTCATAATTTTATACACCTCTATTAAGTCTCCCCTCATCCTCCGTCTTTCCAAGGAGAACAACCCCAGTTTCCCCAATCTCTCCTCATAACCAAGCCCCTCCATACCAGGCAACATCCTGGTAAACCTCCTCTGTACTCTCTCCAAAGCCTCCACGTCCTTCTGGTAGTGTGGCGACCAGAACTGGACGCAGTATTCCAAATGCGGCCGAACCAACGTTCTATACATCTGCAACATCAGACCCCAACTTTTATACTCTATGCCCCGTCCTATAAAGGCAAGCATGCCATATGCCTTCTTCACCACCTTCTCCACCTGTGACGTCACCTTCAAAGATCTGTGGACTTGCACACCCAGGTCCCTCTGCGTCTCTACACCCTTTATGGTTCTTCCATTTATCGTGTAGCTCCTCCCTACATTATTCCCACCAAAATGCATCACTTCGCATTTATCAGGATTGAACGCCATGTAGCCATGCATACGTTTATGATACACTGTATACATCTCTCGCTGCTCTCGATGAGTCACTCTCCATTATCTGTGTCTTCTCTCACTCCCTTTTTCCCTCTGTCCTTCCTTTCAGCATTCCATGCACCACTTCCTTTAGATTAAGGTGCACAGTGGGAGTAGGATAACGAGTCAGGATCAGTAGCTTAACTGCGTGATAGAGGCCCTAAAAGCAATCAAATCTTGGTCACTTCAGGCATAGGTGATGCCTGGCAGTGTTCGGTCAAGGCCATTCTACTAGAGCAATACAGCACGGAAACAGGCCCTTTGGCCCAACCACTCATGTCAACCATGCTGCCCTCCCAGCTAGTCCCAACTGCCCGTGTTTGGCCCATATCCCTCTAATCTTTTCCCATCCAGATGGGAATACAATATGGAAAAGTGTGAGGTTATGCACTTTGGAAGGAGCAATGGAGGGATAGACTATTTTCTAAATGGGAAAATGCTTAGGAAATCAGAAACACAAAGGGACTTGGGAGTCATTGTTCAAGATTCTCTTAAGGTTAACGTGCAGGTTCAGTCGGCAGTTAGGAAGGCAAATGCAATGTTAGCATTCATGTCGAGAGGGCCAGAATACAAGAGCAGGGATGTACTCCTTAGGCTCTGGTCAGACCCCATTTGGAGTATTGTGAGGAGTTTTGGGCCCCGTATCTAAGGAAGGATGTACCGGCCTTGGAAAGGGTCCAGAGGAGGTTCACAAGAATGATCCCTGGAATGAAGAGCTTGTCGTATGAGGAACAGTTGAGGACTCTGGGTCTGTACTCGTTGGAGTTTAGAAGCGTGAAGGGGGATCTTATTGAAACTTATAGGACACTGCAAGGCCTGGATAGAGTGGACGTGGAGAGGATGTTTCCACTAGTAGGAAAAA